>NC_134843.1:64753183-65370247 GCF_965363235.1 Mytilus galloprovincialis
ACAAGGCGCTTTTGTGTTTACAATCATCAGGAATGCTAAAACTCAATCATTTAAAAGCTATAAATAAAAAAAGCCATCAGCAAATTTAGACACGTACGACCAAACAGGACCCAACATATTTTCAACATGTCTCGAAACTCATTTATGGTCCTTACCCGACAGTCAACGTTTACTGCTGAGCAAATATTCTGTAATTATTGATCGATATCATACAAAGTCGCTATTTAAATATCAAGTTAAAACGATTTAAAGAATTATATAATTCATTTTTCATCTTATTAAAAATAAACATTTCTATGAATTATACGCTTACTGTGAATATTATAAATTACAATTATGTTTCAAGATCTGTTAAGATTTTTACGTTATAAAACACCATGACTTGACAATTTTCAGGAAGCGTTATTAATTGTGATTGTTTGTTGATTTTCAATTCGCATAAAATAATCTTTTTTTCAGCTGCATTTACAGCAACATTACCTTTAGGTTTTACACCAGTGTCGATAGGAAGTAAAGTCAGATACAATCAGATCCTTCTAAATAAAGCCGAAGAATATACCTCAGGTCTTTTTACGGTTAATACGACAGGTCTTTACCATGTGTCTGTTTCCATGATGGCAGGCCGTGTAAGCTCTCACACTACTCTAAGAAAGAATGGAACTGTTTTGGTATGGCTATACACTAATAATGAATATGATATGGCTTCCCAAAGTATCAACATTGAACTGGTACAAGGAGACGCGATATGTGTACTCGTGAACACTGGGTCGAACCTTTCTAGTGTTTATAACACTTTCAGTGCAGTTCGAATAGGTGGAGGAACAACACATGATAATCAAAGATTACAATTATAGGTGAAGATGTAAAAAAAATAATAATATTACGTTTGGGACACAACTAATGTAAGCAATGAATGCTTTTAAATACAGTTTGTAATTGTTGGACTAATTTTTAACAGTAAGACATACATTATGTTCTACTCCTCGACTTGAGAAAGTCATTAGTTTTAAATATGAAATTTCCTCATTATGATTTTAAATTGTTTAAGTGACGGATTTTGAGAAAGTCCGAAATCTAAAATAGTCACTTTTGCCCAAACTATTGCAAGGGATACTAATGTAGTTGAATGAGTCCTAGTAATATATGGTTCATAATATAGTTACTTCCAACTTTTGCTAAATTAAATAATTCTTGAAATGTTTACATTTGAAAATTGTTTATTTGAAAATATGAGTTTCTTGTTGTAATGTTTGGAATTTTCAATATTTGAAGAATTTTTCACATTAATACCACCCATCTCTGTTGATTGTATGAACGCCAATACATACTGTAATTCAATAGACATCAACATAATTGTTTTAACAAAACCCGATTAGTCATCAGAAGAAAAAGAAGGTGAAATCTTGGCTAATCAGAAAATCAAAACAAGGATTTTCCAATGTCCTCACATTCTGACTATGATGTTATTTATGTATTATTGTCATTTTGTTTATGTTCTTGGACTCGGACTTCTCTTAAACTGTGCGTATTGTTGTGCGTTTGTTTTTTCTACATTGGCTAGAACTATAGGGGGAGGGTTGAGATCTCAAAAAACATGTTTAACCCCGCCGCATTTTTGCGCCGATCCCAAGTCAGGAGCCTCTGGCCTTTGTTAGTTTTGCATGATTTTTCATTTTAGTTTCTTGAGTATAATTCGGAGTTAAGTATGACGTCCATTATTACTGAACTAGTATACATATTTGTTTAGGGCCACCTGAAGGACGCCTCCGGGTGTGGGGAATGGGGAATGTGTCAAAAAGACAACAACCCGACCACAGAACAGATAACAGCAACAGGTCACCAACAGGTCTTCAATGCAGCGAGAAATTCCCGCACCCGGAGGCGTCCTTCAGCTGGCCCCTAAACAAATATATATACTAGTTCAGTGATAATGAATACTAGGCATACTTTTCAATTGTGAGATGAAAAGGGAACAATGAGGATTAAAACATCTGAATCATTATATTTAAAAACTTTATACCATGGGCTATAATTTGATACTAGTTTGAACATTAGTGAACCTGTACATTTTGGGAAAATTCAGTAAGCGTATGCTGTTGTATTAATTCCCCATGTTATCTTATGTCGGCCATACTGGATTTTTTTCATGACATATTCAAAAATGTTTATAAGTATCATAACTAACTACATGTATGTGTGAAGTTATATGTTTTTACTTTAAAGTGATAAATTATATTGATTTCCTCAGGACAAGTGCAGCTGACATCAGATTAATCGCTTACATGTAAACTGCAGTATATTGTATTTTCAAATTAATATAACATAATTCATTTACATAAATATGATGCAATATTATTCGTATAAAAATGTAAAAAGCTACCTTTATATATAATAAAAAGGGTAAATAGAATCACACTAAAGCATTTCTAAAATATGTCTTAAAAGAAAAAAATGTAAATCAAGATGATCACTTAAGCGCTGACAGTAATTTCACAAGATCCTTCCACCATTGCTAATTCTCTTGAATTAAATGCAACGACTAACTCTTTTACTCCAACCTTACGCGGAAGGAACTCAATGGTTGTCATAAACGTCTGTTTGCTTTCTACAATGCTGAAATACGAAATTATTATTCAATTAACCTCAGTTACCAGACCATATGATTTTTTGAAAATATATTTTATGAAATATGCCTTCAGCATGTTCAGCTTAAACATTTGTTAAAGAAGATGATATACGAATGTCTAAAACAAATGGGTTCTGTTACCGGAATTATAAAATATTTTATCCTCATGTTGATTAAAACTGTTCGTCACAAAGGGCACCTTTCAGCGGTTGCCGTTATGGGTGCTTTCTTTGATTGTTTTTCGTTTATTTGTTGTAGTAAAAAACAGGCGGTTGCTGTTAAATAATATCAAATTTTATCAGCCCGAAGATTTTTTATAATTTACTTTATGGTTTGCGTTTGCATATTGTTGAAGGCCGAATTATAAACTGGTACCGAAATTGCTAACGTCTTTGTCCTTTGGTATTAGATGGCTGGTTGTCACATAATCAAACCACATATCATTATTGTTAGATAGGTTATCAGTATAAACATGATAAATGTATGATACGGATTTCAGTCTAAATGACACTTATTTCTTAGCATTCTTCAATTTTTATCATGAGCAAAAGTTTAAAAATTAACAATTAATTTTTGAGAACATTCAAATCAACCTGAAACGGCCACTTAAATATCATCAAATGGCCTAAAGTGACCAGCCAAACCCGTCTAAGCCAAACTTGTAACTTGATGGTACCACTTTTACAGGTGACTTTAGTTGTAATTTGAGTATAAATCTCTTAGGTCTAACACGTTGCATCGTCTCTAACCAATCATTGACTATAACTATGGTTTTAACAACTGCAGATGGCTGCAACTTCATATTTACATGTATAAATCCAACTTGAAATGTAATGCACTTCATAAATCATACCTTTGTTTTAGTACACTAGGTTCCTGAAGCCCTGGCCCTTCCACCGTTAACGTACAATGTGTCAGAGTACATGGTAATGGATTTGTAAAGGAAACATTTGCTTTGATTAGTTGTCCAATCTTCCCAGTAGCTGGTGCCTGGTGGACAACAGGTTTTCAAATTAAAAAATGATCATTTGACATAATTAGATAGTTAAGCATGGTACTTTGTACTTGACGTATAAATTATTTCCAAACCATGAAGGGTACATAACACATAAGGGAGTTAATTCTTCAAAACTCAGCTGAACGTTTTAATCATAGTACATATGCAATATCAAAATAAGCGTTTGTCAAACTGCTATATATTCTAATAAAAATATTCCTTTAAATTGTGTAGTTATAATATATAGTAAAACGCTTTACAACAGACTTCGCATTTGTCTTATAAATAAAACGCATCAAATACGTTAATTTCTTCTAAAAAAACATGTTATAAAAGAAAATAAATGCCAGTGGAATGATTGGCATTCGTACGACCTGATTAACAATGCGCAATAATTACCGTACTGTCTCGTGATCACAATTTATATGGCTTCATAACATGTTAAAATTTTCAGATACTGACAGGAAATAGCTTAAACATTACAGAAATGGAAATAGAGTCAAAGAAAACTGACACAAAGACAGTTTCATATTAAATATCTTTTGAATATGCAATGTATAATTTGATGAACAACTTGTATACCTTGATTAAAATGTCAGGTTTGAGTAAACGAAATGTGTCTTGATGGACGTATGTATGTTTGGTCTCCAAAACTCTACACATGCATGACATTTTCATATGACACTGTTCTACTAGTTGAGGGAGGTACTCATTAAATGTCACCTTCACGCTGATCACTTTCTCTATGTACAAAAAATTTTATCTATAATTAGGTTTACATATGCAACAAAAGTATTTCATGGCTTTTATATATCTCCTAGAGGTTTTGGTTAAATTAGAATACATAAATGCATGCAACAAAGACTGAGAAAACAATAAACGTCAAAGTGATAGGCATGATCAACGCTAATATTATTGAAATTTATGAAAAACAAAACGAAACACAGAAAAAAAAGTATGAAAATTCAAACCAAATAAAACAAAAACAAAAAAAAGTATTTTATGTATTAAGAATCTGAATTCATGTATATTGCAAAATAGCCAAATGTATCGCCCTTTCTGATTAAACTGAACATTCTCATTGGCATAGAATAAACAAAACAATGGTAATTGATATTTACAGACCGATTAACTGGTTACATTTAATTCATAATTAATATTAAATGCACATTTTAAAGTTTTTGATGGGTATTTATAAACGTCATCGAAATCGAGAAATTTTGCAATGCAGAGATAGTTCAATTGAATTCCAAACATTGATTATACTATAAGTTTTGTTTCAAAAAGTTGCAAAGAGAAATACTATCACAAGAAGTTCATGGATAATTACATATAAGGAAATGGCATACCATGCGGAAAAGAGTAAGACAAATACAGTTAACTTATCAAAGAGTTAAATACATATAGGAAACTATATGAAAACATAATGCCTGAAAAATTGTTGACAAACAAGTCTACTTGTAACATACCAGATACCAGAAAAGCCTAAAGATAAATAAATACTTGCCTGATGTTGCCTGAACGTTTTCTGCGTTAAGCTCTACAGACTTGATTTTGTTTGCTGGAACACCGGTATAGTGTATGCTGCTCGTGCTGATACAACCGGAGATAGTGCGTTCTTCTTTACTTGTATTCTTTATTTTCAATAAGATTTCAAAATCATTTCCAAAAGGAACTGTCTCTTTGTCAACCAGCTCAAATTCTACGTCCTGTGTGTATAATTTTAATCTAAAAGTCAACTTTTGTAGGTTTCTTAAATGTTCGGCTGAACAGGGTTTTTCATTTTTCTCAAAGAATTTAAAGCAATATTTTCATATAAAACCTAATACGCGATAAAACCAGGTTCAATCCACCATTTGAAAATGTCTGTACCAAGTCAGGAATATGACAGTTGTTGTCCATTCGTTTGATCATGCATTTTGTTTTGTCCATTTGATTGGGGACTTTCAGTCTTGAAATTTCCTCGGAGTTCAGTATATTTGTGATTTTACTGTTTTCATAACGTCTATGTCAAATCGTGGCATTCTTTGTATTGAAATTGGTGCGTACAATGAAGATGTTTAACCTGTTGAGGCTACTAGTCTCACTTCATTCGCAATTATTGTGATCCTTATTTTCATTTATCTCGTGTGTTTACATGTATACGATGATTGCAAGATATTTTTAATGGCATATTGTCATACTAGTAGTACCCTTAAATGATTATAGATTAGAACAAGAACATATGTTATTGATACGGGAACGTATTTCAGTTTGAGGGAATAAAATTGAAAATTTATGGAATGAAAATCGTACATAGGGGCATAAATATCATTAACCATCATCAACCAATAAGAAGAAACACAAATATATATTCTTGTTCGCGTTTGATATTTGGACTGAACGATCTCATTAGCATAAAATAAAAAAAAAACAATGGTAATCAATTGAGTGTAAGTGATTGATATAAAAAGGAGACGGTAATTCTTTAACATATAATAATGAACATTTACCGATTTTCTGCCTTCATCATACAGTCCTTTCTTTGTTGAGTTCTGATTTGCCTGCAAAACAGCTGATCTTTCTTCGTTAGATCCTATAGTTATGAAAGAAGATTATTGTAGTACTATGATGATGAAGTGTTTGACGACCTTGACTGTCTATACAGCACTCGCACGTTCGGCTGTATTACTACGCCTATAACATTCCAATTTACAGCACTAATAGTAACATCTTTATAACATTTTCTATTACAATGTCGTACAAACTAAACAAAAAAAATGTTTGCTTTGTGGTTTTAATGCATTTTAAAAGCCAGATTGATCCATGAAAGCGCTATTTTTAACGGAAGGAATGACGCCAACCAAATTCAAACTTGATCTGTGTTTTGTGGTAATATTACTTCTGTATTAATTTCATACCAATTGGTTGAGGCAAACTAAAGTAAGAGAATGGAAACTTATTTTTGGAGGTACGCCCAGACGGACGTACAGACAGAAGGGTAACCCTTATCATTACCCCTCTGCTGCGGCAATGGGAATACAAATATAAAATGTGTGAATGTAAACATAACTTAGACAAACATGACATAGTTATCATTATTCACAAATTCACCAGACAAACGACCACGCCTACATGTACTAATCAGCACACATATATACATGTAGGCAATACATTTGTGTGTTTACCTTCTTCGTATTTGTACATTCGAGTTACGTCTTCTCTTTGTATGTCATAACAGAAATGCTCGATGGAGCCTGATTGTCCTTTTGGTAGTTTGGTACTGATTCGCATTCCAACACTTAAAAGAAAAATCCATCAAATAATCAAATAAATATCAACAACAAAGTTACCCAAATCAATCTAAAATCTATTTGAATTCAATAATATAAACTGTCATAACTTTTGACTCTGCTTCATAATTACTTTTGTATTTAATGATTTATTTTTATTTTCTGTAGTTCAGAAATTAAAATTAGAGAAAAATCAGTCATAGTTATTCGTATAAATGGTTTACAAATGCTCATTAAACTTATCGGAAACGTTCGAATAGGTTATAATTATAAAGAATACAGAAGTTTGACAACATATTGCCTTACAAATTCTATTTGAAATTTCAGTTTTAAAAGACTAATAATACTTAAAATAATGATCTCACAAATTAGCTGTTCAAATATTTAATATCTTTTCGTTTGATAATACGTACTAACCTACGTCTTTCCACACCAACATTATGGGTTTCATCAACTTCATTTAATTCCCAATTGACCCGATCGGCATTAACTTCAGCAAAAATAAACGGTGTATCATATGGCATGTTTACCTCTCCCCGTCTGATAGCCTCTAAAGACGCAGGACCACAACAATATACACCTACAATTATTGCACAATATACTTGTGAAATAGACAGTAAATTGTTGTACGGGATACTCATCCAATAGCAATAACAACAGTTAAACTCAGTTGGTAAAAGATTGACATTGTTGCATTGTTGATTACATGTAAACAACTTCAAGATTGGTGCAGTAGAAAATGGAGCCAATCCTGCTGTTCATGTTTGTTCGTTTGTATAAAATAGATAAGCCTTTAAAGAAATGCTTAGAAGCTAACAGAACGTGAGTAAATCTATAGTTAACACAAGGTCTGGCAATACGTCATTGGAATGATATTGCAATACACATTCTGAGGTCACGCAGGTTCATGCAACACTCGTTAATAGCAATACACAATCGTAGGCCGTCAGTGGGCATTGCTTTAAAGCGATATTTGTATAGTATAAAGATAAAAATGTTGGCCTGTAAATATATAAGACACCCTATTGCAGGATAAAAACCAACACTCACAGAACTTATCATTGTTCTTATGAAAATAAGAATGTGTCAGTGTGTATGTCATGTGCACGCAGTAAGATTATGATTAACTTATGTAAGTATATACTATACTTAAAATACTTTCCGTAATTACGTGAAATTTTTCGGATAAACATGCTTTTCAACAAAAGAAAATAAACCTTACCGTCACTGGCTTCTTGTGGTGTGGCATCTATTGCCTGCCACCCACCGTATCCAGACGGTAGATCTGGTCTAGCCATCCATACATCATTCCACACGTGGAAATTCCTGTAAGATATTCAAACGCATAATTAATAAAGCATTAAGTTCTTCCAAGTACAACCGCTGGCAAGTATATCAATGTTGAATGATATCCACACCTATCATTGATTTATTGTTGTATATATTAAGTAAACGTCCAGTGGCAAACAATGTGCAGGGCGAGAACGTGTCAACACATGTAACACAACACATGGTTATTTGGAATAGTAGTTTATTAAAGACCAGTGTCCATAACGGACGGTCTCCCCCTCATACAGTAAAATACATAAGTATATATACAGAATATAAACAGTGTCAAGGTTTCTATTAATTTGATCATTATAGTTTTAATTCTAAAGAAACAGGGATGAATATCTATTAAGTTGACTCTAATTGACATGTTTTGACCAACCTGGAAATTGATGTTTGAAGAATACACGTATGTCCAGTGTTTTTACTAATTGCTATTGCAAACTGTCACCACCTGGTCTGCATGTAAACATATTATATGCAACGTAGCAGTCAATTGAACAACCTTTTACAAGGTCATGATTTTCTTAAGGGATATTCCCCTGTATTTATTTTTTTCAATTTAATAAACATTTTGAGAATATATAATCATCAATATAAATATAACTATATATATTTATATATTTTTTAAGCCCATCATATTGTCACATTTACTATAGTTCAGCTGTTGTCGTTAGTTCTTGTCCGTCATAGTTCAGCGGTTGTCGTTAGTTCATGTTCGTCGTAGTTGAGCAGTTGTCGTTAGTTCATCATGTCCGTCATAGTTCAGCGGTTGTCGTTAGTTCATGTCCGTTATAGTTCAGCGGCTGTCGTTAGTTCATGTCCGTCATATTTTAGCGGTTGTCGTTAGTTCATGTCCGTCATAGTTCAGCGGTTGTCGTTAGTTCATGTCCGTCATAGTTCTGCGGTTTTCGTTAATTAAGCTCATGTCCGTCATATGTGTTGGATTGATTTGTTAATTGTTTTGTCAATAATTAGGACGTTAGTTTTCTCAATTGCTTTGTTTTGTATTTTTCATGCCGGGGCTACTTATAGCCGACCACACAGTACTAGTATATATGTTTTTCATCATTGTTGAAGGCCGTACAGTTGCCTATAGTTGCTTACATATGTTTTAACTATTTTGGATGTTTCTCTCGTTGGAAATCATATCACATCTCCTTATCTTTTTATAATCCGAGTTAAATATCACTGTTTGCTGTTTTACTTTTCTTACCATACTGAATCGCTGTTCAACTCTTCGATTGGTTCTCCTGATTCTGACCAAAAACTATCAATTGAAATCGATCCATCACAATCATGAGCAGATGCAAAGTTTGTTACACTTCTGGCAGGAATTCCAAGAGCTCTACAAACTTAATAATAAATGAAATACATGCTAAAATGCTTGTTTTGAAATTTTAATTTTTTGAGGTTTTTTTTTCAATATCTGTGTACCACAAAAGATTGATTTTAGATTCATCAGTTATAATCTTATTTTAATATGGATGAATTAAATGTACTAGTCTTAAATGGGATTTATTATAAACAAATCGTTATGAAAATTAATGAAATTTATAAGATATTTGATTTATTTTTTCAAGATATTTCATGAATTTTATACTAAAAATGGAAATGGGGAATGTGTCAGAGACAACAACCCCCGAAGGCCACCGATGTGTTTCAATACAGCGAGAAACTCCGGCCCGCACCCGGAGGCGTACTTCAGCTAGCCCCTTAACAAAAATGTATTCTAGTTCAGGGAAAATGGACGTCATACTAAACTCCGAAATATAAAAAAGCAACTTAAATTAAATATCATACAAGACTAACACAGACCAGAGGATCCCGACTTGGGACAGGCAAAATTCGGCGGAGTTAAGCATGTTTTTTGAGATCTCAACCTTCCCCCTATACCTTTTGTCAATGTAGATCAGAATAATACACAGCAATACGTACAGTAAAGCTCAGTTTAAAAGAAATCCGAGTCAGATGTCAGAATAGGTAACAATAGAAACTAAACAAAATGAGAATGATACATAAATTAACAAAGGACTACTATCAGATACTGACATGCCATCTCTACATAATATATAGTAACTTCGTGTATATCCCTTCTTAATAAGTCAGTTTAATGGTTTTGTTAGCTTTTTAGGTGAATGCCGACATGTTTGTACTTTGTAAAGAATATTATCATAAAAGATTGGATTTGAAACACCTGAACGTATATGATTTATATTTACGAATTATGTCCTTATACCGATGACATAATTAATTAAAATGTTTAAACTAGTTAGTGATATCGAAAACTCTGGTGAAATAATTTTTCCGGAATGCATCAATTCCTTTCGCTTACTTTTTTTACGTTGTTACATACACGAGCGAATCGTACAAGTTGAGATATAAAAACACTATATGATGGTGACAAGGGAACGTCATGGACAATTACATGTAACAATAGGAAATCAAAAGTTATCTCTGTTATCATAAATTTGGTAATAAGCTTCCCGTTAAGGATAGAAATATTATAACTGAAGGAACTTCCTAAGCAAAATAAAATAAAAGGTTCGGGTGGTTGTTTTCGAGATATTAACCATTGAACATTTGGCGGGGGAAAATTCTCTCTAACTTTTTCGTACATTGAACATTCGCATCCTTTTTCATTTAAAGAATATGTATGAAAAAATAACAAAAATTCTATAAACTTATAATAAAATTATGATAAGAAAAGTAGATCTTAGTGGAAAACAAATTTTGATTGCAGTTCATGAAAAAACCCAGAGGATTCCGAATAGCTGGTAAAAAATCATAAACAATAGGACTGAACACTCTAAAGTTTGTACACAGGTAGAGAGCAGAAAACGGTTTGAATGGTTAACTCTGGTGATGGTTATTTTCTAATATACAATGACATCTTATTTGAAATTTTGTCGATAAACTGGACAGGGTAAAACTTTTCTCATGGCAAGTATTTCTTTATTTGAAACAAATATAAATTCTTCACAAATTTTTGAAATCCACCAAAGTAAGCCTCTTCTTAAAAGAACATTTTGTATCCACAGTTACCCACTGTCCACACAGCAGGGGACACATATGTCTTTTTCAATATACTTACGTGTTGTTAGCACTCCTGAGAATACCCAACATTGACCAAAGCGTACAGGTTGTTTCGTCTTGAAATATTCGTTTAAGATAGCCACACTTCCAACCCAGTCTAATGGAGATTTCCCTCCATGATAGCTACCAGACCAATTACCAACTAAAACTCCTTTATCATCTTGCGAGTTGGTCTAAAATTCATGTCATAATACGTATCGAATGCATCAAAAATGTTTACTTGAGACCATACAAATATTTTTGAGTGAAGAATTAAAATAAGCGCTTCGTGTGCGGGGATTTGTTTTTGATAACAATTAGGTGTATATATCAGAGCTTAGGTGGTCTCTGTTATTCAAAACCTGTCACAGTTGGGGCAATCAAACTCACTTCAATATTTAAAACTCTAACTACAAAATGTACAGTGACCTTTTTAAAATGTCGTTTCTGACTTATTATAACTGATTCGAATTAGTTGACGTAGATTTTACAGTTTAAACGTTTAAACAAAACACTATTATTTTTTTCGAGGCAATTGACATTTACAAAATTTATTAAACCTTTCTTTAATTTGATGTCATCTACATGTTATTTTACATATGGAAAAGGGTAACCGTGTTTCTTTCTATAACTTGTTTCTGTTTCAATCATTAATCAAGGTGTTGGTTGCTTTAATAAAAATGATAGGTCCTGTTGAAGCCAACTATATAGTTCCGGTTTTGCTGATGGTAAAGGCTGTATGTTGACCTGTAGTTGTAACATCTATTTCCTTCTGTCTCCGGCGATCATACTGCATTTTATTAATATTTACCGAACAGAAAGAAACATATCTAACATATACACACTGTTTAAAGTGAGATTATGTTATTTTCATAGAAGTAACGTAACGTCAGTAACGTGAGAAGAAGCTACACTAGACCTATTAAAAGTGCACAAAATACATTTATACAATAGAAATACAGGGATTCGGAAACAAGAAGAATAACTTATATAAACCATCTCCCTTAAACCTATTAGAAGTATTAAATGTAAAATGCATTCTAAATTGAGATTGAACATACATGTGTATATGTATTAATCATTTAAATTGTAATAGTCTCTGGTAGACGACGGCCGTAAATACAATCGTGTATAAAAAACTTAAAATAAGATGTTGCATGGTTGCGAATCGGACAACTCTCCAGTACAAGAGAGCAAATGACAAAGACATTACCAACTATGGTAACTATACGGCCTTCAATAATGAGAATAACCATTACTGCATAGTCCGTGATATTACAAATGTAAAACAATTCAAACGAGAAAACTAACGGTCTGATGAAAGAACTAAATAATGACCGAAAAAAAATATGATAAACAATAACAAACGACAACCACTGAATTAATGGCCTTTAACTAGGGACGACAGGCACATACAGAATGTGGCGGGGTTAAACCTGGGAAGTGGTTTAACATTTCAACCTAATAAAAACTGTAATAATCAGTTGAAAAAGACTAACTTATCAGACTGACACAAGGGAGAAATGCATCTGACAAAAACATTGAGTATATGGTTATATATGTACAAATGCGTGATAGTCCGAACTCTTAGTTATCTATGTAGCGTGTGTTTAATAAGTTATGTTGCTAGGGTTCTCTATTGACACATTATACAAATGTATACGATTACATTTTCTTATTTATATATAGTAGCAGATAAACATTTTTTTTTTTTAATCTTTAAAATTATAACAGCAACATAACTTACAATTGCTGACAATTTTCTGGCAACTTTAACTGGATCTCCTCTTACGGTCCATGCTAACTTGCTCCGATCCAGTAGGCACATGGCACAGTCAAGGATGTTTTCCTCAAACTACAATGTGAGGGCAATTTATACAAATCAAAATAGTATAATATAAATCAAAGTTGTAGATTATTATGTCTTTTCGTGTCAATTTCTAACTGAGATCATCCCTAGTTTTTGGTGGGGTTTGTGTTGCTTATTCTTTTGTTTTCTATGTTGTGTCATGTGTACTATTGTTTGTCTGTCATTTTCATTTTTAGCCATGGCGTTGTCAGTTTATTTTCGATTTAAGAGTTTGACTGTCCCTGTGGTATCTTTCGTCCCTCCTTTCTATTTTGCAGATATTTGCTTAGCATATATTTAAACTTTAAATGGAAAGATATTGAACTTTCAAATTTTATCAAGGTCCGCATTGTTCTGTTAAGTCTATTTGTTCTGTTAAGTCTATAAAAAGAATGACTAATTGCATACATTTTCATTCAATTATGTTCCTTGAAAGTTCGAAGTACAAAATAAAGTTATGATTATATTTAGATACGTAAAGCATCGTTAAATTTCAAAAACTTATCAGCTAACCATGTAAAAAAATCAATATAAAAATCCTTCAATTTTAAACATGATGGAAAACAAAGAAAAGTTAACTTTGACTTATGAAAAATATCACGCATTTCCCGCCAAAACTGAAAATAGTGTAACTGCTACAACCAAAAGGGTGCAACGTTGATTAATTGATTGACTGGTCGTTGTCTGCTTAACAGTATGTGATACTAATCTGTAAATATTTCATTCACACTATACAAGTCTACAATATATTAACAGTGAATAGGTAGGTCGACAACGGGGTTAAAGGGCTTGAAATATAGACTGTAATTTGAAACAGACTACATGTTTATATAGGGAAAACTACTTTTGCTTTGAAACAGACAACAATAAACAGATGCACATACGTGTCTAGACTACTGAAAAAGAAATTATTTATAATTGGTGTATTCTGCAGAGGTCCACTATTTCCTGTTTATTGTGTTTTTAGATGTTTACTTGCACTTATCATTAACTCTTCCGTTACATGAATCGATCTTTATTCTAGGGTTAATATAACCGTATAATGAAATTTAAAACTCAATCAGTCAACTGAAAGAAAGTACATGTTTTGCCTTATGATATATTTTTTTTTTGCGTAAATAAAGAATTATAATAAATGTTTTGTTTAATTTCTTTGAAGAATTTTCTTATACATTCTATTGTTTTATATTAATTTTACCTGGCCAAAGTTCCATTTTTTGCCGTTGATTTGTTTTCTATTTCCAGTATATATTTTCCCTGTGTCGTTCAAAATATACTCGTCCAACAACTGTTTGTCAGGTTGGTATACTTGATCATCTGGAAAATTAATCAATGTTCAAAGTTATGTATACCATTGCTACGTGAGTAAGCGTTCAAAATACAGAATAGATTAATGCTTGCATTTCTTTTCCAAATGATCTGGTTGTTTTGATATTACAAATATAAGACATGTCTTGGACTGTTAGAAGGGATTTGACAATGGTGATTGGAGTATTAATTAGTCTGCTAATAAAAGTTGTGTAAAAAGCTCCATTTCGGAACACATGAGATCAACCCCAGTTTTTTGGTGGGGGCTCGTGTTGTTTAGTCTTAAGTTTTCTATATTGTGTCTTATGTACTATTATTTGAATGTCTCTTTGTTTATCTTTCTTTTTTTTGCCATGACGTTGTCAGTTTTTTTTTTTCGATCTATAAGTTTGACTGTTTCTCGGTTGATATCTTTCGCCCCTCAATTTACATACTAGTACCTACATGTATAAGTTAGTTATATTTACGTATGTATTTATTTGTTTTTTGGTGGTCCGTATATATGCTGGATATATAAATTTGTTACTGGCAACAGTATAAGATTGTTATAATTACAAGTTGCAATTTGAACATTAGCTATTCTCTAGTTATAATATCCTACCTTTGCACCATGGATTAAACAAGATATAAATTTCTTGATCATGGTTATACTCGAATATAACTTTCTTATTGTCAGCCTTTTGTATAGTTTCTACTTGGAGTTGCCAGATCCCAACGTAACAAGTAGGAGGCGTGTTTATCCTAACTGTAAGTTCTTTGTCCTCGTTTTTCATTATCCATGCTCCCCATTCTTTTTCTTCGTCTTTGTCGGACAGGATGAGTGTAACTCGAGTACCTTTTGGCGGCGATGGATCATCTCCTGTACGGTTATTTGTAGTGGTTAAAAATAAGCAATGCATAAAAGAATCCAACAATATAGTACATACCCTTTAACCGACAAAAGGTACTGGAAATATAATAGGGAACACAGATAATCAACTGTGTTCGATGGCACAGTTAACTGAATTTTAATTTCAAACAACAGACAAAAATCTTATATACACTTTACCATAGCAACAATAATTGTTTTGAATGACGATGGGGGATACTCGACAGTGCAACTGTTGTATTTGTAGTGGTTGTAGCCGGTATTTATTATAAATAATGTATTGTCCATTGCGATATTGCTATCATGTTTGTTCAACTTTGCCGAGTATATTCCTGATGTTGGTTTAGCAAAATTTGTAAAGTACAGACCTTCTCATACATGTATATAGTCATGTATCAGTCGTTTTCGTTGTATGTGAGTAGAGAGAAACAGGGGGTGAAGGTAAGAGCAATGTCCAAAAACATAAATAAAGAAATCTGTCATTACAGCAACATATAGAGGAAAACGAGTATTATCGAAACTATTGCTTTTTTTATACTAAATTCAATAGAATCAAATATCTCTTCTGAAGCAGTTTTTCACGAAATTCAGAATTAAACAAAGTATATTTAAGAAACTATTTTTTCTTTCCCCAAATAGAATAATCAATTTTTGGTGTTTTATAACAGCAAACAACTTTGCTACATATTCAAAAGTTTAATCTTATTTATAGTAGAAAGGACACACGAGGGTAACCGTGTGGATGGTGGTTTACATAATAGAGAATGAATGGCAAAATATAAAGAATAGAAAACGGGAAGGGAATAGACGATAATGAGGTGATAAGATATTAAGTATAAAGATTAAAGAAAGTTGTATAAAAATAAAGAATTACAAAAATAAATGATCCCCATCCAGACTCTTATATATACGTTAATGAAACGGCTTTCAACATTTTATAGCTGTTTATGCGGTATGGGCTTTGTTCATTATTGAAGGCCGCACGGTGACCTAAAGTTGTTAATTTATGAGTCATTTTGGTCTCTTGTGGAGAGTTGTCTCATTGGCAATCATACCACATCTTCTTTTTTATATTCAACATAAATCTGCGTTTACACACTGTATCAAGCATGGGGAAGCTCTTCATACCCCTATGACTATAAACATCTGATATACTTCAACCCCTTAACTTTAAGCTATAATTAAAAACAATTAAAGTTGAGAAATGCACATGGACATTTGACTGGTTTGAAGTATTGCTTTTTCTTTTTAATATGTTCCATTTCTTAAATTCGGTCTAACCATATTCAACATGAATTCTATTAAATGAAAAACTTATAATAGATAACCGAGTTTATTTTGGTGTAGTTTGTACACTTAATAATTGCAAATATTTACTTTCTGTCTAGGTCAAAATTGTCAAGTATTTTACTTGCGATGATAGATAAAAACCTTTAAATAAATAAGACAGTCTTGTATTTTAAAGATTTGTCATTTATCTTAAAAATTTAATATCATTTATCCTTCGTGTACCTGTAAACTTTGGTATAAGGCATGTTTGTTTAAACTTTTTAAACCTTTTTTATAACCTCTTCTGTATTTTGAAAAATGTTTTGATAAATGCCTTATTCGTAAATAAATTTCTGTTTTACTATAACTTAATGTAACTAACTCGAAATGACGGAAACCTTACACCGCTGAACTAATACATATAATTTTTCAACACATACCTATATGAGAAGGAGGCCTTCTGATTTCGATTTTGTTGGTCAAACGCTAAGAAACGAACATTTCAGGTAACAAATACTTTGTCCTTTACTATACGAATGCGTAAATGGATTGGTTCATTATTGAAGACCAAACAGTCTTCTTTTCTTATTTTATAAAGTTCAACAGAAGGATTCAACCATGCTAGAAGGTGAGAACTTTTCATTTTGAGGCCTCTTATTGCTGACTATGCGGTATGGGTTTTGCTCATTGTTGAAGGCCGCACGTCAATCTATAGTTGTTAGTTTCTTTGTATTTTTTTCTCTGGTGGAGAGTTGTCTTATTGGTAATCATACTACATATTCCCGTAAATAATTTGAAAGTATCGGAGAAAAAAAGCATTTGTGACGATTGAGAAGTCTAGCATGGCGCAAACATTATCTTAACATAGATGTCGAATATTAAATCCATTCTGAATGGACGTGTCTTCTTGAAGGAAAATCTGTACCTGCTCGAGATATATCATTAGTTATATTATTAAAAGCATATAATTTAAATAGGATGTAACGCGTCTTCTGATTGGCTGACGTTATTTTGTTATGAGCCCATAGACATAATTTAGTCCTGTGACCGTGACGTCATCAACGTTTTTTCATGGTTTTCTACGGTTTAAAATGGAATTTAGAATTAAATTATAAGAAATGACTGTAATATTTTTTCTGTCTATTCGAAATAACATAAAAAATGTGGTGCACACTGTTAAATAACCCGCTACGCGCGTTATTCAGTGTGCACCAAATTTTTTATGTTATTTCTTCATAGACAGAAAAAATATTACAGTCATTCCTTAATTGAACAATAAATACAGGCATATCAAAATATTACTTAAATTACCTGCCAGGAAAACTAATTTAAGATCATCTTTCTTTGGATCATACTTTTTGTTAAACGCTATGGTTATGTCAAATGGTTGTCCACGTCTCACAACCAAATCTCTTACAGTCTCGCTTATATGATATTCGTCAGTCACGTGATTTTTGCTGTTGTTAAAGACGTTAAAATCTATGTCCTCCACCTGAAGGTCTTGGCTGACTGGGGGTTGTTGAACTGAAACAAATAATATCAAACGAAATTATTAAATAAAATGTTGGTGTTCTTTTGATGTTGGATTGCTGTTTAATCGCCATGTACCGCATATCTATTTTTATAGACATAAAAACGACAACAAACAAGGATCTATGTGATTATGTGGAAATCAATAAATTAAAGAAAATTGATAAAAAAAAATCAAAGCTCAATTTTTACTAATCCTCAACTTTATGACAAAAGTATCATGTTGAACAAACATACTGAACTCAAGGTTAAATTTAAAAAAAATGGAAGTCCTTAAAACCATACAAAACCAAATGCTCAACTATATGAACAACCAATGGAAAGAATGGAAAACAGTTGTCACATTCTTGACTCGGAAAATTGGTGGCTTTTATCTGGCTTAAAACATAAATACAACAGTACCGCGTACCGTTAGTTTAATTATCTCAAAATTATCTACCAAGTAAACTATAATCAATACTAAGTGATGATAGCTTTAATATGGCTTAAAAAATAACTCTAAAGATTGTTGCTGTGTTACATAATTGTGTTTCGTTCCTTTTTATACATCAATTAGGCCGTTAGTTTTCACGTTTGAATTGCTTTACATTTGTCATTTCGGGGCCTTTTACTGTTGACTATGCGGTATGAGCTTTGCTCATTGTTGAAGGCAGTATATTGACCTATTGTTGTTATTTTCGGTGTCATTTGGTCTCTTGTGAAAAGTTATCTCATTTGCAATCTTCCTTTTTAGAGAACAATAACCTGACACTTTTGTTTTTTAAAAGTAAAGATCTATATCAAATACTTTTTTTTGTATAACCAATGAAACATGTATGCACGCGATTATGTACCGTTGATTTATTTCCCTTAGTCATTTGTTTCCAATGCATTCTACACCAAATATATTTTAAGTAAACCAAAGCCTGCAAAATGATAAAGTTTATTTTTTTTTATTCTGATGTAAATTTAATGCATTCGCACTTATTTATTTTTGACACCAAAGTCTGATTCTGATCTTTAATCCAAGTTGTCGTGAAGTAAAACAATTTTTTTTTAAATTGAATACAAACTGTTGGCGTACGTGTAAACCGGCTGAATTTTATGTATCAAGTAATCCTTATGTGAATCTTTAGAAAACTTGTCATTTAATTTTACCTCCTAAGTGATATTATTTCGTTCAAGAACTGCACAATTACCTAGCAACAAAATAAACCATTAGATTTTGTTTGTACTTTTAAATACGCAATACAAATTTGAATTTAGTTCAACCCTGCTGAGTCAAATTGAAATCAAATGTTAAATTTAAATCATTTTTTTTTCTTAATATAGAGTGTTAGTGTTTAAAAGTGATATGAATATTTATAAAGAAACTCCTTCAACAGACATGTTAAAGTGTTTTATTAATAATGTCAAGGTTTTCCCTTAAATTATGTGCAAAAATGTCTAGCATTGTAATCGACAGCGAAATAGAAGCATAGTAAATTTCATTCATTAAAGAGTTTTGGGTTCCATCCTGCCATCTTTCAATATGAAGACTATGAATACAGGTGTATAAGTGAATTTATCCCATATTTGTACTAATAATTATAGCACTACAATTTTTTACCATGATCAAAACGACAGATTTACCTCTTAGCACCGAATTCTCCACTGCATTTTTTTTAAGTCGTGATGCTTTTTCTATCCGATGTTTCTAAAGCTCGTATAAAAAAAACACTTGTAAACATTCGACCATGTACTACGCAATTTGTATATTTACCGAACATTCGGTAGTCAACGCTGTTTTACAATCGGTTAAATAAACAAACAATCAAAGGAATGATTGACACATCATTATCATTATTTTGTTTTTGCAACCTTCGATTGGTATGTTTATTGAAATTTTCTCCGAACGATGTACTTTTAATTTTATAACTGACAAGGACCATTCGGCAGTGACAAGTCGTCCAAGAGGTACATTTATTTACACAATGTATGTAGCCAGTATGTAGCTCGTTCCTAAATTATTCTTTCAATGTATGATGAATCATACATGTACCTAAACTACCTCTGCCTAAAAGGCAAGATCATACACGTTTTCCAAAATTTTACTGCCAACGCCTTACGAATGTTCATTAAATCAACTGCAAATTGTCAATTGTTATATTATTATCTGAGGTCGCTTAAATAGGGAATGCAAAGTTGCAAATATTATTCAATCGTAAATAGGTTCGTTGATATTACCGGGAGACGATATCTAGGGGACAACAATATAACACCATGCATATTGTCAAAAAGAAAAAAAATGGAAAAGACAGAACAAGTCCACAAAAGATAACACTATACAGACAACTGATGATTAAGTAACACGAATCCAACAAAAATAAAATACGTATAACCACTGAATACAAAATATAATTGACTTGTTTGACCCACCGTAAAGGTACATATAAGTCGATTTTTTTTTACTTTGTCGAGACGAGACAAAAAGCTTGTAAAATTTGTGATGACATATATCGAAAGTCACCAACGAGAAAATAATGTTATGTAAGTAAACTTCACTACTTATTCATTTAAAGAGTTTTACAGTTACCGGGTAAACGATGGTCAAGTCTGTATTACCGGATAAACGATGGTCAAGTCTACAGTTTCCGTGTAAACAGTGGTGGTCAGGTCTGCAGTTACAGGCTTAACTATGGTTAAGTCTGTATTTACCGGGTAAACGATGGTCAAGTCTTTAGTTGCTGGGTAAACGATTGTCAAGTCTGTAATTACCCGGTAAACGATGGTCAAGTCTGTAGTTACCGGGTAAACAATATTAAGTCTGTAGTTATCGGGTAAACGATAATCAAGTCACTCTGTAGTTATCGGGTAAACGATTATCAAGTATGTAGTTATCTGGTAAACGATAATCAAGTCTGTAGTTATCTAGTAAACGATAATCAAGTCTGTAGGTATCGGGTAAACGATTGTCAAGTCTGTCGTTACCGGGTAAACAATGGTCAAGTCTGCAGTTACCAGGTAAACAATTGTCAAGTTTGTAATTACCTGGTAGACGATGATCAAAGCTAACATTGTTAAATGTACACGTGATATAATGCATATCATTTATACATAGTGTGAATAAAAAAAAAACCAAGAGTTATGAAATTCAAAAGAAAACATTATGAAATGCAAATTTCAATTTAAATATTTTTGTTACGAATCTTTCATTCCCAATATTAACATTTATGTCAAAACATGGAAATTTTTATTAACCAACAATGTCTGTGCATATACAGAACGTGCATGTTAATGTATCCGATTTGTTTTTTAAATCAATGTATAAATGTAAGAAACTTTAAAAAAGTACTATTACAAGGTCAGACGAACCCATGTACAAAAACACAAACAATAGAGGGAAAAACAAGAAATAAAACTTAACAGTCAGTGACACCAAATAAACAAAAAACTAATATAAAGACAAGAATGTGTCCATAGTACAAAGATGCCCCATCTGCACTATCATTTTCTATGTCTAGTGTACTGTGAAAATGGGGTAAAAACTTTAATTTGGCATTAAAATGAGAAAGATCATATATCATGGAATATGTGAACTAAGTTTCAAGTTGATTGGACTTCAACTTCATAAAAAAACTACCTCGACCAAAAACGTTAACCTAAAGTTTTAACCTAAAGCGGGACAGACGGACAGACGATCAGACAAACGGACGGACGAACGGACGACAGAACAGAAAACATAATCCTCATAATGGAGCATGAAAACACGATTACCTGTTGGTGGTACCAGTGGTCTTCTACCATGACTGGTGATGGATGTTCCTGGTTCACTGTTTGGTTGTCTATATCTATGTCCACGGCTATAAATAACCTCAGAAAATGTTCGAGATATTGAATTGGTAGGTGTTCTAGTATGCCTGCAATACGTTCTTCTGTATCCAGTTGTGCTTCCATTAATATACATTCTCCTCATCTTGTTAATAATTTCTGTAAGAACATGTTCAAATTATTTTTTGTGATTAATTAGTTAATTTTGTCAAAACATTACCACTGGTTTTTGTAAAAGTCGTATAAAACCATTATATCGTTATTTTATCTCCAGAACACTTGATATTCATGTTTTTCTATATATCACACAGACAATTACGAATTTTCTCTATCAACAATGCTTTCGATCAAAAGTATTTGGGAAATATAAATTCTTACCGAGACTGCTATCTGCCATATTGGGCTGTCCGTAACGGAAGTTACGCACAGCCGCTTTCCCCCCAGTAATTACAATCGTTGTCTTTTATACGATTGTAGGCCGTATGGTATCTTATATAATTGCTTACATTTGTACTTCCACTTAAATTGAACTTAAAGGGATCGTTGTCTCATTGGTAATCATAACACATCGCCTTTTTTTTTTATATCGAACAGATAAATATTATTATTAAAAGTGTCCAGTCATGTTCGAAGCGGAAAAAACGTATGGTAAACATTTAATTGAAAATCGATTAGGTGCACTTTAAGAAATAAATGATTTGTTGTATACTGGAGAGACAACAAAAAAAACTTTTTATGAAAGGAAAGCATGGATCTTTTAAAATAAAAAAAAATAAAAAGAAAGGCACTAACTTAAAGTTTTTTAAATGTTGAGAACTCTATTTTGACAATCGAGCAAAATAGACTTTACAAGATTGTTCATCTTTTTGATTTATTTGATGTATTGTTCAGCGTGTAGTGGCACGAAAGAACCGTAAACGAGAAATCAAAATGTATGAGTTAAATTTATTCAAATACTTAAGAAGAATTACTTTTAAAAGTCACTGGGCGTGGGCTATTGATAATAGTTATCATTTACATGTATGTTTAATCATAGGAATTATTAAAATACATAAGAGACGTTCCTTAATTGATTAACTGTCATGTCATGGGTTATATTGTACTTTCAAATTACTTTCACCCGGATCAAACAGTGTCAGAATATACATGTTTGAAGAAGTGAACTATCACCGAAACTAACAAACTTTACTCATATCCTGAGAAGCTACGTCAGCAACAACAAAAAATGAAACCCGTTGATTTTTCCCGGCTAGAAAAAAAAGCAATGACCTCCAGCATTTAAAGCGAGTCTACAAAGACGATTCTACGTCCTTGATTACTGCTACCTAGTATGTTCTGTTCAAACATTTTAAGGACAATTTTGAATAAATTGCATTTAAATAATTTTGACATTTAACACTGTCTATCATTCATTGTAGCATAATAAAAGATAAACAAAACACCAACAGAAAAACTACTGCACATGACTTTTTAGAACAGGAAAATTATGTAACAAATATGTATACGTCGTCAAATTTTAAGTAAATTAGATTTATCAAATGTAACTTGTAATTTACTGTAATTTAACACCAGACTTTTATTATAAACTGTATAGAATCCCGACGGTTACATGTAAACGGGAGCTCTAGAAAACTTACAAATCAGTAATGATGAAGGTCACTATGAGAACATCGACACACAATTATACTTTAGGTAAAGGCATCAAGCTTTCTTTGTTCAAAACGTTGTGAATCATAGTAGCTTCAATCATTTACTGATACAAACAGTTTTAAGATTTTTACTTACTAGAAACATGAACACATTCACTTTTTAAAACGTAATAATTATACATTGAAATGCATTAAATAATTTCTTTCACAAGGAATTGTAAGTTGTTAGTTATTTATTGAAAGCTCACCTTCAAAATATATTTTTCCTTATATATATGTTGAACAAAAATAAACCTCGTAAATACTCCTCAAAACTGTTATCAATCGTTATAGCGGACAATCATTAAGGTGTCTGATTTTATACCAGTAGCAAGGTAATTTTATAGCGAGCTCAACAGTAAAATAAGGCATCATAAATACCGAACTCCAACGAAAAATAAAATCGGAAAGTCCCTTATCAAATTGCAAAATCAAAAGCTCAAACACGTCAAACGAATGGACAACTACTGTCACATTCTAGACTTGGTATTGACATTTCCTTATGTAGAAAATGGTGGATTAAACCTGATTTTATAGCTAGCTAAACCTGTCACTAGTATGACAGTCGACCTAGCAACAAGGTATAGCATGCTATGCGAAACTGAATTATAAATAAGTTGATATCAAATGGATAAAGTTTAAAAACGTCATTACATTTCTAGAAAAAAAATGATCTTGCGCAAAAACATATTTAATCGATTTAGAAAAATCTTAAACTTTGCAATGCATTATACCATTCAAACAGCTTGAATAGAGATATTATCCTAACGGTTGTGATGGGAAGTTCTAAAAACTAAGCTCTTGCAACAATATTAATACATGTACTTTTAACAACTTGCACACAAATCTATACATGATATGCTTTGACGAGTTTCTTGACAGTCCAGTATTTGCTTTAAATATTTTTGTTTAAATATATTATATTTTCTGGTAAAATTATATATTAAAAGAACTTACCGAATTCGATTTAACAAGGTAACTTAAGATTCAATAATTTTAGCAATTTCCCTGTATGGTATATACTGTTTACTAGTGATATAAAAATGTGAATGTAAATATATCCACCGCATTCTGGTGTATTTACCGTTTTAAATCAAGGCCCACCCACATTACGAACGCCAACTGATGTCAGGATTGTCGCTGATTTGATGTTCCCTTTAATACAACAGTTATATGTATAGTGCCTAACAAGATTTTGTGAGGTAGACGAAATTGACTTTAAAACGATCGTATTGACTTTTGATGTGCAGAAATAGGCAGATCGGACATATTTTGACTTTAGTTACTTACTTCTTAAGTTTGGGATTAATTGTAATCAACATATTCCAATGAGACTGAAAAATGCTTTTTTTATTATGATAAATAATAATTTTACCTGCCGTAGTCGTGCGTAAAATATATTTCGGTATTTCTCTTACGAAAATGACTTGTTTAATGGAACAAAACGTATTATTTGTAAACTTTCTCTTTACTCTTCACAATAGGCTTTTAAAAAATAACCTTTCCAACTGTATATTCCGAAAATTTTGTGAAAATCGAATAAGTGGCAATTCTTACCTTTCATACCTTAACTTTCATTGATAAAACATAATATTGACTCGTCCAGTGTCCAGTTTGAAGGTCATTTTAGCTACCGGTCACATGATTCATGCACGTTCTAATTAATCAATAGTCATGTATGAAAAGCATAAACAAGTTTGAAGGTAAACTAATAACAACTTAATCCAATCAAATTGCCTACGATTCAATAACAATGACCAGTCCACATCATAAAAATGTATAGGGGTAAACTGGGTAGGGAGAAAATGTCAGATATATTAAGTTCATTATTTTGCAATAACGAGTAAAAATTAGTTAACCAATAGATTTGTTATAATTTCATAATCATGTCGTTATGTATTGGTATAGTTTTTGGATCTTTCATTAGCGTATTTAAGGCTGTAGAAAGTTTGGCCTTCAAAAGTCAACATAATCATTGACTTTATAAAGAAAATTCGCCTTTTTAAAACATTGAATGTTTCACAAATAATACGTGACAACAAAGCAAATCATTTCTTAAAACACTGCAAAAAAAATAATTCTGATTGATGCAGTGGTATTGTCATAAATTGCACTGGAGTGAACAGTGGTACATCAAACGTCGAATTCCCTCACACAATGTTATCACACACTATAATTAATATTGAACTTACAAAATATCATGATCAGTTATAGTGGATTTGGTTGCAAAATTTCAAGTTTTTAAACTGAAATATGGGTATAATTGTAAGTATATAATTTAGATAAATAAAGGCAACAGTAGTATACCGCTGTTCGAAAATCGTAAA
Source organism: Mytilus galloprovincialis (assembly GCF_965363235.1). Lineage (NCBI taxonomy): Eukaryota > Metazoa > Mollusca > Bivalvia > Mytilida > Mytilidae > Mytilus > Mytilus galloprovincialis. Next base: position 64,779,111 of record NC_134843.1, read on the forward strand.
TCGATAGATAAAATATAGTATAGGCTTTTTACATACAATTATTAACCAAAATGTACATATAATAATTAGCGTCTATGTACAAAAAGAACTTTTATTTAGTGCACACAAAAGAGTACATAAACCCCGTATGAACGTAACGATGAAAAACGCTTTTTCGAACATAATGTATTTTTCATTGTTTTCGATACATAAGTCGGGTCCAAAAATAAAACATAAAATAAAAGAATTCTGCATAATTATACATATTTGGGATTTTATTATTGTTTCTAATCAAAGACATTTGGGTTTTAATTTCAGTAAAATATTAAACGGAGAATATTCACTTCATATGCACAAAACTGACACATCTGTAATATTTGCTACTGAAGTTTAACAAGCAAGAGTCATTGCATTGGATTGTTTTAAAATCTAAGCTTTTTTGCCTAAAAATGTGTATTAATCTCGATTAAGATTCACAATAACCCTACTTGTCAATACTAATGTACTTGCTGCATAAAAATGCTCATATTAAGCAGAAAATAATGTGAAAAATTTGTGTAAGTCGGCTGAAATGAATAAATTTGACTCGTCAAATGCAAATATAATGGCTTTTCAAAATCTTACAAAATGTAACGAAGTCGGCTGCTGTATTTGATAAAGAGATTTTGTTTTGCAAGACCAATAAAAAAATATGTTAATGTCACTGATACACACAGTTGAAGGATAATTTGATGATATGAATGCATTTACTTTACTAACGTTGAATATAATAGCTTATAATAAATTAAATGGTTTCTTTCACATAGCATTTTTATTTTTTCCAGTAACAGTATATGACGCTCTTTTAAGATATCTCGTCTTTTAAGCGACTAAACAAACATGTATCCTGGTACAATCTGCCAAAGTGTTATTAGTGGTTATTATTTTACCGTAGTAAACAAAAATGGATTTTTATGACAACCTGCTTTTACCATTTACATGCCTTTCAATAGCTAAATAAAGGCAACAGTAGTATACCGCTGTTCGAAATTCATAAATCGATTGAGAAAATAATAAATTACGAGTTACGAACTAAAACTGAGGGAAACTCATCAAATATAAGAGGATAACTATGAACGTGCTGACTGCTTAACGTCTGCTGGCAAGTTAAATAGACTTTTAAAATGTAAACATCATAATGATTTATGAATATTTACCCTCTTGTGAACAAGACCACCACACCCAGCGAGATTTTTAACGTGTATGTTTACAAGGGCAGTCTGTAGGCAGATGTGTCACCCTTACCGGATATATAATTGTGACAACGGGAAAAGTTTTTTATGTACTTTTACATACTTTGTTGGTATTGGAGAAGCCATATTTTCAAATATTTTGTTTGACTAGGTGGATATCGACTTCACAATTTCTGAACTATTGCTGCGGTTAGCAAAATTACGATGATAAACAGTCCTGGTATCTATGATGAGTTTATTTACAACCACTAGGTCGATGAAACAGCTTTGGAGATTTTGTTTCCCCGAGGGTATTACCAGCCAAGTAGTCAGCACTTCTGTGTTGACATGAATTATCATTGATATATGGTCATAATTATAAATCAACTGTATACAAAACTTTGATAAAAGTACAGAAGACCCAACAAAAAAACTAAAGACTAAGCAACACGAACCCAACCAAAAACTGAAGGTGCTCTGGAAGAGTTTAGCAGATATTGCTCCACATGTGGCACCCTTCGTGCTGCTTATGCTATTTGTCAAGTTAATCCATGGCTCTAAAACATTTTAATCTATACCAACAGTAATACAGATGCATAACATGTATGAGGTGTTTTCCACTAACCGTTAGCGATCAAGACACGATAAAATGTTAACCCCTTGCAAGAAATAAATGATTGGGTGAATTGTTTCATTTGAAAACTCTGTTGAAAAAAAGTTTGCATTAACAGCCATGATGCATCTGGGTAATTTTCCGTATCTCTTAACAATTATATATAAATAAGTCAAACCATAATGTTCTTTAATTTAACCCGTTTCATCTTTTCTATAATTCATTTGATTTCCTGTTTAATCGTAGGTCAGTATTATATTAATGGCGTTTTAGTTTTAAACACTCAAAATGATATATCTTTACACATTACTAGTGTATCGTGTAGTGTTTTATTCAACGAACATGCACTTGAGAAACGCATACTTTATATCAAATATCGATGATTTGGCGTACCCTTTAATAAATATGTTATGCAATATTTACATTGATCTTTAACACATAAGGAATCATTGTTGATATATATTCAGATAAGTTGTGTGTCAATAAATTTGTTATGCCGAATTTTAAATTAGTACTTGAACATTACGTGGCTCATAATAAGGTGCAGTGTATTATCTGCTATCAAAATCTATCTCTTTATACCCGACCTGGTTTTCTTACTGCAATAGTCTTACTATAAACAGACGAATGTTATATAAAATGGTGTTGTTTGGTTGTTTTATCTTTTTTATGCCATTTTTTGTCCTTTTTCTGTGATATACTTACTTTGATTGTCGCTTAAGTATCTTTCCCCTTTTTTGCAGTTGGATAACAGAAATAGACTGTTTGGTGTACTAAAACACTGTTTACACCAATATTTAGGGGATTTACAGTGTGTACAGTCTGATCCAAAATAAATACGAACGAGTCTCAAGTATTACAGATAGGCGAGATAAGAAACTTTAAAATTGCAACGTGAAAAAAATTGTATATTTTTTCGTGTTTTAAATTGAATACTTTTTGTTAAATGTTTACCAATTTGAAAATAGAAGATAACTATGATCCTGTTGTTTTTAATGTATTGCAACAAATATAGTAAACGTGTCTTTATAAATTGATAGATCGACAAGAGTCACTCCTACGAATAAATTAACATCCAAATTCACATCACGGAATATAAATCATTGTTGATCTGTGATCAAAGTATATTTGGGTATTTATAGATTTTAACCCAATTTTCACCATAGACGGATTAAGGATGGCTGATTGATTTTGTATATATTTGTGTATTAATGTTATGTCATGTTGCACTTTTAATGCATTAAAAGAAGATTTAGTTATTAAAATAGATCACTCTCTTGTGAAAAAAAAAAGAAAAACCACAAAAATACTGAACTCCGAGGAAAATTCAATCAGAAAGTCTATAATCAAATGACAAAACACATCAAACGAATGGACAACAACTGTCATATTCCTGAGTTGGTACAGGCATTTTCAAATGTAGAAAATGGTTTATTGAACTTTGTTTTATAGCGCTAAACCTATCACTTGTACGACAGTCGCATCAATGACAGTCGCACCAATTTCCATTGTATTGACAATATTGTGTGAACAAAATGTCACAAATAGGGGTACAAAAACAATACGATCCTCACCAAAAACTAGAAGTGATTTCAGGTGCTCTGAAAGGGGAAGCAGATCCTCCTCCACATGTGGCAACTGTCTTGTTGCTCATGTTGTTATAAAGTCGGTAAATGAAGGTTAACATAAAGAGATAAGAATGTTTCAGTTTTTTGCTCCCTGTTTAAAAACAAACTTTTTTAGCAATCAAAATAGACTTGACCCTTACTTATAAAATAATATACGCAAGATTCATCATTGACGTGTTTAAGCATTGACACTTGTTGAACACGGTAAACAATGTGCAAAAAAGTAGTTTCAGAGAAACACTTCGGTTTCACGAAATGTAAAGTGTTATTTTCATCATCAACGAAGGAATTTAAACTTGAGTAATAAATTTCTTTAAGGTAGTCCAAAGCCTTGATTAACTACCAAATACATTATTTTTACCAAACGCTGTGAAAATAACCTCATTACTAGTTCCCACGAGGATCTTCTGAATAGGGGTAAAGTACTGTTTGATGTTTGAAAGAAAAACTATCTGTTAATAGAAACATTTTAGACAAAAGATATAATTTTTGAGTCTTTTGTAGATGAAATGCACGTCTGACGTATCAAATTACAAGCCTGGTACCTTGGATAACTATATAGATATAGGAAGATGTGGTGTGAGTACCAATGAGACAACTCTCCGTCCAAATAACAATTTATAAAAGTAAACCATTATAGGTCGATGTACGACCTTCAATACGGAGCCTTGGCTCACATCGAACAACAAGCTATAAAGGGCCCTAAAATTACTAGTGTAAAACCATTCAAACAAAAACCACCGGTCTAATTTATATAAAAAACGAGAAACGAGAAACACGTAAAAATTACATAAACAAACGACAACTTCTGTACATCAGATTCCTGACTTAGGACAGGGGCAAAAGTTTTCAGTAGTATGTCGAAATGTATTATTGTATTGTTCATTTGTGTATTTCACTGTCTGAATGTTCTTGCATTTATTTGTATTATAGTCCTGTCATGTAATGTTGTCCTTTAAGTATTATATTAGCCATTGCCCTAAAAGTGCGATGTTCGGCTAGCCATAAAAACAGGTTCAACCCATCATTTTTCTTTATATGTCCTGTACCATGTCAGGAAAATGGCAGTTGTTATCTTATAGTTCATTTCTGTGTGTGTTACATTGTCGTTTGGGATTTTTTTCCACTTAGTGTTTTTGTTGTTTCGTTGATTTCCTCTTATAGTTGATGTGTTTCCGTCAGTTATAGTTTGTAAGCCGAATTTGTTTCCCTCAATCGATGTATGACCTTCGAACAACTGTATACTAATGTTGCCTTTATTTGTCAACTGAATTCACCCAGAGAAAACTTTATGTATTCATGTTTAAATGACTTGACACACATTAAAAAATTTTAATATTTTTCAGGTGTTAAAATGTATTGGATGTGCATCAGGTCAACACAACTTTTAATTATACTTTGGCATATGTTGGACAGTTTGCCAAAATAATTATGCTATGTTGGAATTGACATTTGATTTTTTTTTATATGCATGAATGTGCATTTCATATGCATGTCCATTTTTATTTCATATATTTCTACCTTGTTGTTTTTTTTTATGTTTTTTTATGATTTTTTCTGTTTCTTTTTTTGTGTTTGTATTTTTTTCAGTTATTTCAACCTGGTACATGTATCAGAGATGATTGTTTAAAGCGGTTTATAACAGCAAAGTTCCAGCACCAATCGAAACAAATCTTATCACTTCCAAGAAAAAAATCAAGAGCAGAATAGTGTCATCTGTAATCACTACGGAGTAATATCAATTGGAAAGGAATTAACCATGTATCTGGTTTCTTTGATTTTGGATACCTCTACCTTTTTCTTGTCTTTTATCAATTGTATATCAATTATTATGTTTGACAGTTAAACCTATTTGATCATTTTTTTTATTAATAGGGGTTTCGATAAATTAAAGATATAGATATACAAAACAAACATGATAGCAGGTTAGTTTTGAACCAGGAGTAAATGTTATATGATTTGACCTGTTATAATAGAACATGACCTTTTTCTTAAAAAATAATATCTAAACATATATTTTGTAGGTAATGAAATGAAATTACTACATTCATGTAAGGGATATAAAGTTAAATAGTGATTTGTAAGTGTAAAGGTTCAAGTATGCAACACCCGCAAAGCTGGTTGCCATTTTGATTTAACTTCCACTCCCATTATAAAATGTCAACCGATATCCGGATTATCGCTGATTTGATACTCCCTTTAATAAATTGGTTTTACAATATTTGCATTTAACTTAGAAGATAAAATGAGCCATTTATAAAATCAAAAGACTAAGTGTGTATTGGGTTTCAAACTGTCATTTATTTGAAAAGATATGCTTTTTGTATTCTATTTACATATAGTGCAGTAAAAGCTCTGTACAAATTGTTATCCAAAATAAGTTTGTAACTTGTTTCTGTAAAATAAAGGTGACACGGTAGTATTTCCTGGCCCATAATGGATAATGATAGCCTTTTTAGAATTTTCCCCACTTTCTAACACTGCAGAAAATTCTACATTCACAGTAAACTGAAGTACTTTCATTTTACTATTTAGAAATGAATTTGAATATGTATCATGACCGTTTACTTTTTTTGCTATTTTTAAAAACCTAAGCCCACTAATACATTTAGGTCTTTTATGGTGCAGTGAATACAAAATTCTCAAAAAATTATCAAAAATTTATTTTCATCTTTATGTAAAATTATTTCATATTTTTCTACACCTCATTCATCCCTCAGTTTGTGAAAGTATGTTCAGTTGATACTGTATTTGTTGTCCAATCACACTGTTTAGATACATTAACCTATGTAGGGTACACAAAAGAGCAACCTAAATTCTGGAATGCAAATACTACCGTGCCACCTTAATGAAGACATAACAAACTTGAAACCAGTCATGACACCTATGATGCATAGACTTCTTACTTTGGAACATATTACAATAAAGAATACTAGTCTACACTCATTTATTTCCCAAAACAAATGAAACATTACATCCCTACCCCATCTGGTACATTTTCACTTTTTTTTCATCTTACCATTTTTACTTAAGGAGTGTCCAAAACCCAAATATATGATATTTCAAATCAACACAGAAGTCAAACATGGTGATTCAGGAGAAATTATTGGATTGCCAACTCTATTTATGGTAAATTTGACTGAAAGAAACAGTTTAAGCACCAAATCATGAAAAATGATATTAAAGTCCATTCCACATTTTACAGCATGCCTTATACTGCTTCAAACATTTCCAGATAATGAGGGCAGTACAACAAGAGTCTTTAGATTGCAAATAACTATTATTCCAAAATCTTTTTCACAATACATGTACTAGAATACATCTCAAATTTGACTGTTTGTCTATTTTTCATGTATGCATTAAGGCAAATTGTGTCCCCTTACATAATCAATTTGCGTTTATTATGCTTTTCACTGTCAGAAAATTTTAACAATTAATGGTATTTGCATGGAAAATGAATAAACCATTTAATCTTGCTGATATGTGACCCGCCATGACATTTACAGGCTTATGGAGGTAGAACGTCATTGTTAGAAAAATTATAAACATGATAAGTATGATCGTGATTCAATGAAATACGTATTGCAAAGAAGCGATAAACATTTTCCTTGGCTTCTTTTTGCGAACGCCGAATTATACATCATTTATAAGTTTTGAAGAAGTTTCAGTTTATTGTTTGAAGTGAAAAATATTTGAATCTACATTTTAAATTGATACAAAAAAAAAATTCTGCTCTATAGATTTCCTTTCATAAATGAAGTCTTAAATATATCTATAATAATAAATGCACCGTATTAAATGCATTTAAGAGAACACCTACTTATAAACTGTTACGTGTTGCATACTATGTAAAGAGACATGCATAATAAATCTAAAAAAAAAAGGAATTCGTAAAGCTTATTTTGACAAATTTGAAACATATTTAAACAAGTTTAAATTACATGTTCTAAAATAGAGCTACAAACAAAACAAAAATGCTGAGACTGCTCTAAAGGTTTTTTTTTCATAAATGAAGTCTGAAATATATCCATAATAAATTCACCGAATCAAATGCATATATGAGAACACCTCATGAACTGTTACGCGTCGCATACTATGCTTAGAGACATGCATAATAAATCTAAATTTAAAAAAAAAGGAATTTTTAAAGTTTATATTGACAAATTTTAAGCTAACTTCATTTCAACAAGTTTAAATTACATGTTCTAAAATAGAGATCAGAATTGTTTGTATTGTAGTAAATTTAAGTCTTTGATATTTTATTCAAATACGCTATTGAACATCACTAAGAGCCAATAGATACAATTTTGTGTTTTATAAATTAGTGCCTTCAATAAATAAAAGTCGTCATCGAACAGTCTCATTTCCATACCAGTTTTCGAAATGACTCGTTGCTTTTACAACAAAAAATGTCATAAAAACATGACTAGATCTTCTGATAAATATACAAAAAGCAAATTTTAGACAATGTACCCTCCTAAGCCTTGAAGTGGCTAGTCACATATTGTTAATGGCGTTTTTCTCACAATGACTTTCTACCTCCATAAGCCTGGATATGTCGTGGCTGGTCACATATAACATCATAAAAACATTCTTTGTCAAAAATAATGTCTAGTCAATGTAAAGAAACCCCTATTTCTATCTCTATTTCAGACCAATATGAGAGTTAAATGAATAAGTAAGGACCCCTTAACCACTTACTGGTTCCCCAAAAGCTGCTACTGGTGTCATGTTACATCAGAACTACAAATTAAACCCGAAGAAAACTAGTAAAGCTGTACTTGTATTGAAAAAAAATAAGAAATTATGCAATTTATTTATTTCGATGTACATGCAACCGAAGAATGTCGCGTCTCAAAATTCAGTGGTTGCACATGTGTCAGACACTGCGAAAAATTAAAGCGAGCATTTATAATTGAAAACGTATTGCAAGTTACATAAAAAATGAAGTTCTACTTGCTAGATAAATTTTTACATTATTACCCACAGATCAGGCCAACTTTGCTGAATCAGCAATTTTTACTGTCAGGGGTGGAATTTAAGGCTTGTTTTTATCATAGTTGCCCTTAATCGACTTTTTATTGATGAACTTATAAATTGCATAGGTAAAAAAAATCCTTTAATAATTTAGTGTAAAAATATATATCCCCCTTCAGGTGGCACGGTAGTATTTCCTGGCCTATAAGGCATACTGATAGCCTTTTTAGAATGTTCACCACTTTCTAAAACTGCAAAAAATTGTACATTTACAGTTAACTGAAGTACTTTCATTTTACTATTCAGAAATGAAATCGAATATGTATCATGACCGTTTACTTTTTTGCTATTTTTAAAAACCTAAGCCCACTAGTGCATTTAGGTCTTTTATGATGCAGTGAATACAAAATTTAATTTTTTTTTTCAAAAATTCATTTTCATCTGTATGTAAAATTATTTCATATTTTTCTACACCTCATTCATCTCTCAGTTTGGGAAAGTATGTTCAGTTGATACTGTATTTTTGTCCAATCACACTGTTTAGATACATTAACCTAAGTAGGGTACACAAAAGAGCAACCTAAATTCTGGAATGCAAATACTACCGTGCCACCTAAAACTTGTTTCTCATTTGTAAGCACGTATACAAGAGTGTATATGTTCCGGACCATATAAGTACTTGGACCATACGAGTATGGTCATGACCCTATGTTTATAAACTGATGTGGTCCGATCATACGCGTATGATCCAGGTAAATTAAGTGATGATTGTTGACGTTGAAAAGGTGTCGCATGATTATGAATTCCTTAAAATGAAATGTTGACGTATCCAATCATATAATAATCAATGTTACATAATTAATCAAACAAAGTGAATTTTACTCAAAAGTAAAATTGATTGTGTTTGTTAAACTGAGATTTTTTGAACATTTCAAATTGGTTTTAGTTTTAGATATTTTATATGCTGTTTTGCTCTTACTAATACGATCTTGAACTATCATAAAGATCGTTTATATTTAGATGCAAGATAACATGATCATTTAAATGAAAATAAGTAGAAATTAAAAGAAATTTGTTTCTGGAATGATAATTTGAACACCACATTAAAAGAGATAAAAATTGATACATGTCTCAAACGCCTGTGGTTTCACTTACGGGCGAAAAGTCGAAAACCAGGAGAAAGGTAGGTTAAATTGGTGCTAGCGTTGATAAAATCACAAATACGCCAGAATTCAGACAATATTTGTAAAAGATAAAGAAATTTAATTAGTAACTTGTGACGGTTTTGGTTCAGAAAATGAGCTGTATGTTACTGCCAAAGGTAGAATTTATTCGAAAAATACCTAAATGGCCTGAATTATAAGATGGTCATGCCCGTTAATAACTAATATGGTAATGCCCGTTAATAACTAATATGGTAATGCCCGTTAATAACTAAGCGAGTATAATAAATAGTTCGACCATTCGCGTTTCGGCAGACCACATGAATATAAGCATATAGTCATAACCATACGCGTATTAGCCTGCTCTTTTTAAAATCTACATAGGTGTCTTTTACGTGCAAGAGATGTGGCTTTCTCTTAACACGGGTCAGCCATTTATCGTTCCCTTCCAACGGACTATCATCATTCTTGCCAATGGTGTCAAAGGAGAGCCGAAAATTCAATCCGAAAGTGAAAAAGTTCCTAACATTATTTTGTAATATTCATATACACTTACACATGCCTACATTGCTTGCTAAATTTAGCAAGTGACCGATCGCGAACAACACATTAATTCACGAATTCGCGAAGCGTATGAGTCTATTGTCGATGTAATTCCGTCTCAAGATAATTTTGTTCTCTTAAATAAGTAATGGGGTTAAAGCTTCTTCCAAATAGGTCAAAATTGTTACTTTATCTTGCAATATTTTCAATGATAATTATTTGAGATTTTTTTTTAAATATAATTTTGATGACATTTTGGAAAATATGAAAACTTACCTAAATACAAAGGCAGGATTCACCGTTTTTGGAAAGTCCATATGTTGCCGACTATTGGATTGTTCTGATATTCTTAATGCACAAGTACACACTCCATCTTAGTGATTGTTAGCCACTATTACAACCCCATTATACAATCAACCGATATCGGGAATGTCGCTGATTTGGTGTAGTCTTTCATTTTTCTTTTTATATTTTGTCAACTTCTTAATGTTGGTAATGTTTCAAATGCACGAAGGCATGATTCACCGATTTAGTCCTTATGTTGCCGATTCTTCTGATGAACTAAAATATACCACTACACATAACTCCTTGGTGATTTTTAGTTATTATTATACCCCTATCATACACAACGATATGCAGCTGTGGCTAATTAAGGTGTAGTCTTAAATAAATAAGTTACATGATATGTACATTATATTTGCGACATAAAAGGAAGCATTGTTAAAATCAGAATTTTTAATTTGTTTGCAAACTATCACATAACTTTAAAACAAATATGTGCTTATTTGTATATAAATAATTTGTTGTTGCATTCATGTAAGAAACATGTTTTGTTGTGGCAATTAATCAATAATTCAAAATACAACAGAGTTGAAATTAAAATGATTTTTACCATGACGCTACATCCATGTTAAATATAAGAGTGGCTGTTGGTTGATAATAACACTACAGGGACATAACTCCGGAAAAATCAGCTGTACGTTTTGATCACATTTTAGTGCTTAGCCAATATTAAGCTTCCGAATGATCAACATCAGTAGTTGTCAAACTGCTTTATAGCCAATAAAGTATTTCCGATTCAGGGTGTGATTTATTTTTTTGAAATTTTATAGGTCAAAGTATATCTTTTGTCATATTTTATGTCAATTAAACAAGCAAAATTATTGAAGTCAAAGTGCTTGGTACGTACAACATAAATAGGGGAGGTCTTCCTTTCAGTATTCCTTTTCTCATTTAATTCTTAATTCTCGTTCTTAATTCTTAATTTTCATTCTTAATTCTCATTCTTAATTCTTAATATTCATTCTTAATTCTTAATTCTCATTCTACATTCTTAATTCTCATCCTTAATTCTTAATTCTCATTCTAATTTCTTCGCATTCATCGTGCTCTGGATCCGTTAAATTTTACAAAAATCTGAAACAAAACTTTGCCAAAACCATCCTCGGGGTATCTGGTTTAAAAAGTGTCTAATTATTCTGCCTTCCGAGCAACATGGACGACATGGTTGAAGATAGAACATAATGGTAAAATACCAGATTTGTCTATCTTTACTTTAATTCCTACGTTATTTGGATTAAGTATACTAGTATGGCATTATGTTTTCAATTTACTGTAACAGTATGTACTATCAACTACAAACTATCAAACACGTTTTATTGGCGGCTACAAATGTCTTATTTGCAGTCAACTGTAATGAAATGTGTGGCATCTTTGTCATATGTGTTTGTTTGATACTTTTAGTCAGATGTGTTTTATGTTCGTTAAGTATGTTAACACAGTTTGGGCTGCTAAATACATTTTTTTTTCAGTTTATTTGTAAGATTCAAGTTTAAAGCACCTAAACGTACACGATTTATTTGTTTAACAATTTGATTCCGAAGATATACCGACATAGCTAGATAATACAATTAATCATCTAAATTCTAACACAAGTCTATATTAATAGTCTTGTAATTGTTTTATGATACACCTAATACCATAATTTAAAAAAAAACTGAATCTTGAACTACATTTTGTATATCGAAATTATTGAAATTTGCCAGTGACGTCACTTGTGTGGCTTCGATCTAGCTATCTTGTCGTGTGATAGACAATGCATGGTTCTGTTGTGATGTTTTTTTTTATGTGCTGTCCTAGGTTGTTTTACGTGTTCATTTTTATTATGTGGGTATTGGTGACATGAACATCAATTATATGGTATTTTTTTTTATAAATTTACTGTTTGAAAAAGTATGAATTATTCTAAACACTAAGGACTTTCTTATTCTAGGCATAGATAACCTTAGCCGTATTTTGGACATTTTTTTTGGAATTTTGGGTCATCAATGCTCTTTACCTTTATACTTGATTGGATTTTTGAATATTTCGATCTGAACTTCACTGACGAGTCTTATAAGATGTAACACACGTTTGGCGTATTAAATTATAAGCCTGGTACGTTTGATAATTATTAGAATGTCGAAATGTATTATTGTATTGTATATTTGTGTATTTCTCTGTCCCTAATGTTCTTGTATTATTTGTACTGTAGACCTGTCAGGTAATGTTGTCATTTAAGTGTTATATTTAACATTGCTATAATAGCCCCAGGTTTGGTTAGCCACAAAACCATGTTAACCCTCTGTTTTCTTAAAAAGTCCTGTATCAAGTCCGGAAAATGGCAGTTGTTGTTGGATTGTTTTCCTTTTATAGGTGATGTGTTTCTCTCGGTTTTAGTTTGTAACCCGGATTTGTTTTCTCTAAATCGATTTAGGACTTTCGAACAGCGGTATACTACTGTTGCCTTTATTTGTCAACTGAATTTACCCAGAGAATTTTTTTTTCAGGTCATATACTCCTTAGAAAGACCATCATAAATCGTCAGTTTCAAGGAAAATCTCAATTACCTCAATGAAACATGAACATTCCAGTTAGCTTTAGAAACTGGACTTAAGTCGACTTTCGGGACATTTATCTTATTAATATGCATGGCCTCAAAGTTTTATTTAAAGTCGATATTTAATAAACTACATAATCAATCACTAATAAGCTTCTTAAATCGACTGAATAACAAAATTCAGTCGAACCTGCTTAAGAGACCACCTGTATTTAGCAAAAATATGTGTTAAAAAACCACCGACTTTAGATCCCTCTGTAGTACATTTCATATAAATGAACCTGTATTAAAAGACCACCTGTCTTAAGAGAATTTTTTTTGCTATCCCTCTTAAAACAGGTTTGACTGTATATATCCGCATACAAAAGTCATCAAAATAACACACAATTTTAAACATGCAGTTCATGGAAAGACAAGATAGATGACACTTTTGTAACATTTTTTGGTACGCATTATCATTTAGATCTTTAACGATGAATCTAGGAACTCTTTTTTTTATTTTTTGCCTTTATTTAATTTTGTTTTTGCTACAGTTTTGTAAAATTACTGGACAGTAGTTAACATTCGAAAGACGGAATGAATAGTATATTGTTCATCTTCCTACGCTGTTTAAATAGTTACCCATTCTTTTAACATGTTTTATTTAATTGTTTTTATACCTTCTTATACATTTATAGATCTACGAGATATGATTTTTGAAGTTTAAATCCGAATCTATATAATTATTCTAAAGATGTTGACCATTTTCTTCACAAGAAATTTTGATTTCATTTAAATTGAATGTCAAATTCGGTGTATTTGGGTTTTTTGTCCAGTGGCTATTGCCTGGCATTTTTCAGGAATAGCCTTCATCAAAATTAAAAAAAAAAGTGTATTGGATTAAGCTTTAAGTTTTTAAACTTTTAACTACTTTATATATATCTTAATTACTTCATGATACAGAATTTTCATATTTAATATGTAATTTATGATTCAAAGAGACGGACCAAGAATTGACCTTTGTGGTACATGTACACATTTAAACATACTATACAATTCACTGTAAGAATTGCCAATTTCAAAACGTTGTTTTCTGTTTTCTAAATACCTTTGTAAAGCGTAAGAACAAATTTTGACAAACCATATGCATTCAATTTTAGTAAACATAAAATGTGCGAAACAATCAAATACTGCATGTACTAGTTAATCAATGAGATTTGAAGCAATAAATTTGTTGTCCCTTATGGCTTGCCTTGAACGGAAATACACCACTAAAATTTCCCAAAAACACTTTTTGATTCAACACCTATATCCCAATAGTTTTCTTCCTCAAAGACTGGACCTCACGCAGCTTCAGAGAAAAATGTCCTCAATAAGTCAAATAATTATCAATGGCCGATTCAATGGTACCAAGATTATAATTTTATACGTCAGACGCGCGTTTCGTCTACATAAGACTCATCAGTGACGCTCAGATTCAAAAAGTTATAAAGCCAAACAAATACAAAGTTGACGAGCATTGAGGACCCAAAATTCCAAAAAAGTTGTGCTAAATATGGCATAGGAAATCTATTCCTGAGATAAGAAAATCCTTACTTTTTCGAAAATTCAAAGTTTTGAAACAGGAAATTTATAAAAATGACCATATAATTGATATTCATGTCAACACCGAAGTGCTGACTTCTGGGCTAGTGATACCCTCGGGGACGAAACGTCCCTCAGCAGTGGCAACGATCCAGTGGTGTAAATATTTATATTTTTATAAATGTAAAACAATAATTGCAAAACGCATTTAACTTATGAATAACTCCATTCAGGGTATACATTTAGCCTCTGTCATTGTGTTAATTTTGCTACTCTGAACAGACTATGCATAGGAACTATTTTGTTTTAAAATATGTATTACTTTCCAGTTTGTTCTTTTTTACCAGGCCCGATTAGGTGATGATGTTTCATCTTACAAAATCTATCTAAATTATTTTTGCAATAAATTCCGTTCAATCCGGTGCTTGGTGCCGTCTTAAACGTGCAGTGTGGTGACTTTTTTCGTGTTGAATACCTCACACATGTTGTCTTTACTCGTTTAATAGTAGTAGTAATTATAATAATCAAATATATATATTGAACACAAGCGACCTCTCGCATAATTCAAAGGTGAAAAACGCAAGGAGACACTTTAGTCAAAGAACATAAATTAACGAAATAGACCATCTATAACACATGTTACTTTCTTACGATTTCATATAACAGGCAAAGTGATTAAGGAACATTTCAACATTTTGAATTTCTAAACGAAGATGGGGTACATGTATCTATAATCACTAAATCTAGTTCAAGATTTCAACTGTCAACCTTATAATGGTCTTTTGAAAATTATGTTGAGGAGGATGGACAGAGACAGTGTAAACCAACAAATATATGTATGGGAAAAGGAAAAAATGAAATACATGAAATAAGAGCATTTAAATTTCGTTAATTTATCAGAATCTAAAATTTAATAAAAAAAAAACCTTTAAATTATCAAATGTACAATTTTACCTATTAAGAAATTAAATTGAAATGTAAAGATAAAGATACTCGATATCTTGTTTTCATTATTGTATGTTTTTGATCCAGTTTAAGATAATTATTATCTCGGCATTTAAATTATTTCAATGATATGTGTTACATTTGATTTGCATTTCATTATATCCTCGGGTAGTAAGGTCGTCATATCGAGGAGCGTTTAGTACAGTGATTTGGTCATAGTTTGGATAAGTTTGACATGGTTAATTTATGTTACTTTCCGAAACTATTGCCTCAGTTCTATTTACACGAGCAGATGAAAAGCAAATAAGATGTTTGAATCTGTAATGGAGGTCAAACGATCTACATTGGAATTGTTGTTTCACGAAATTAATGCAGAATAAGCAAGATATCGGAATGGCTATGGTTTTGTTAAGCGATTGACATGGTTCAGTTAAGAGTCTAGAAATTCGTCATGGTTTAGGTCAAGTTTGTCATGATTTAGATCGAAATAAATATATATGTGTTTCACTTTAATACTGAAAGTTTGCTTGATAGCGTCTGTTATTGAACGATGTTACACTATATATGCCAAAGAAGAAAAAAAAGCTTGTTTAACAAAATGTAGTGGGTGTAATTGTCAAAGCGTAAATTAAACATGTTACTTATCGTAAGTGACGTAATTTTCATAATTTACTGCGTTGAGGCCTGGACTGAGTCGGGTGTGTCTATTCTGTGTTGGTCATTCATTATGTATTCGTGTTTGTTTTATGTAATGAGTTAATACTTCAGTTTCATTATGTATATCTGTTATATTCATTTGATAAAATTTACTTTTTGCAATAGCATTAATTGTTCTAAATAATAAGCATGTTCTTATCCCAAGCATAAAAACTTAGCCGTATTTGACATAACCTTTTTCAACTTTTGATCTTCAGTGCTGTACAACTTTGTACTTTTTTTCGCTTTCGATATTTTATATCTGAGCGTCACTGGTGAGTCTTGTGTGGACGAGGCGCGTTCTTGGCGTATTAAATTTTAAACAAGTTGCTTTTTGTTATTCATTAATCATGTGTTTCTTTGTCTAATACGTTTTCCTATTTATTTGTATTGTAGTCCTGTAATATTATGTTGTCATTTCTATGTTATATTTAACATTGCCATTAAAGTGCGAGGTTTGGCATGCCACAAAATCAGGTTCAACCCATCATTTTTTCCTTTAAAAATGTCCTGTACCAAGTCAGGAATATGGCCATTGTTATATTATAGTTCGTTTCTGTGTGTACTTCAAAATTGCAAAAAATAGCGGCTAGTCAAAAAGAAACTCTTGTTTTTACATTTTTTCCTAGAAAACTATACATTTGTTTGTTTTTCTTTATTTTAAATTTTGAACCAGTTTATGATGAATAATAGAAGATATGGGGTTATAGGTCCATGATACAGTAACCCAGCTACAAAACTAACCAAAAGATATTAAGATGACATCATAATTCTTCAACCATTTATCGAATCGTTACTTATCCGATTTGAAATATCTGTAGCGTTTTAGAAAGCCCTGACAGGCCTTTACGTGATGAATCTAGTGTTAAAACATACATTTAGATCAATTATTTCGTACTTTCAAAAAGTTAACAAACGCAGTTTGTCCTGTCATCCTTTATTCTACAATAGACATACTCGCATATATAACAGTGCATGAAAATGAACAAAATGAATTCGCACTTTATGGCAGTAATATTGTATATAAAAAGTAAAATCACAAAAATACTGAACTCAGAGGAAAATCAAATAAAATGCATCGTGTATAGTATCACTTAATTCTTTCAAATATTTTACTTTTTATGTAATGATTTAGTATGGTGTGTCCTAGAATTGAAAATATGTCTGAATTGTACAGCTCACAATATCGGCAGGAGAATTCCATCCTGAAATTTTAGAGGAAGCTTTCTTGGAATCATGATTTTTTATAATTTGTTATTGGTTTGAAACTAGGTCCCACTAAATCAACTTGATTTTATTGTTTAAAACCGATCTGTTAAATCTTACATGTCTGTCATGGTTAAGGCGAAGAAGATGTTAAGGAGCCCGCAATCATGTTTAAACTCTGCAATATTTTGTATGTACTGTCTCAAGTTAAGTTTCTGTAATGCCGTGAATATTGTTTGTAACTATATATCATATTTTGCTATTTATTTTGAACAGAAATTAGGCTGGTGGTTTCTTATTGCATTCCTATACATTGAATTTTGTCGCAGCCTTTTATAACTAGCTAAGAAGTATGGATTTGCTCATTGTTGAATGTTGAAGGTCTCTTGGTGACATATAGTTGCTAACATCTACATCATTTGATCTTAGGTGGATAGTTGTCTCATTGGCAATCATATTGCATCTACTTATAACATATTACTACTTTGTATGTGCGTTGTTAAGCCCTTTTGTTGTTGTTAATTTTGATAGTAACTCTTCATTATACACGACAAGAATTACATAACTGAACCATGTCTAATATGAACTAAACCATGACAAGAATTAACCAAACCATGACACAGATATTTCAGTAATTTTGAATTGAGTGCAAAAGTAGGTATTTTTTAGAATAATTGACGGCAGTAGAAAAGTGTGAAGTAAAAAACAGACAGAAAGATAATAACGTTTTTAATGCACGTTAAACCAATTAGTAACTTTTAAATTTTGACATTCGCAAGCTTTGTTCTGTGTTAAATCATTAACTTTATGATACAACTTGTGATGTACTAACATATTTCCTTTATACAAAGGTACTTACCAGCTTGAATTATTGATCAGAAGTGCCTTTAACAAAATATCCGAATGTTTACATTTTTGCATTGATTGTCATCAAAAACACTTAACACCGTCATGTCAATCTTATCCAAACTATGACAAAATCACTGTACTAAACGCGCCGCGATATGACGACCTTACTACCCGTGATATCACCCTAAACGGAGTTTATGTGACGTATTGTTATTGTACGTTTCTTTTTTTTTCTTATTATTCTTCCACTTTATTTTATCCAGACCTTTTCTCAGAATTGTATGGACCAATCTAAAATTGTATGGTATTATACAATATGTTAACCAGTATGCGCAGATGTGATAATAAGGGTTTGTATATTGAAGATTGCTACCGTTGTCATGGCAACAGAAAAATGCAAAGAATGATTAAATTGTTCCAAACTTTATGAAAATTAACAGAAATGTTTAACGGTCATCTTCGTACTCTATTTGGCCTTTTAAACTTTTTTTGCTTCGAGCGTCACCGATGAGTCTTATGTATACGAAACGCGCGTCTGGTGTAAATATAAAATTTTAATCGTGGTATCTATGATGAGTTTATTTGCAACCACTTGGTCGATGCCACTGCTGGAGGAGATTTATTTCCCCGAGGGTATCACCAACCCAGTAGTCAGCACTTCCGTGCTGACTTGAGTTACATCGATATGTTCATAATTATAAATTAACTGTTAACAAAACTTTGAATTTTTGAAAAAAGTAAGACTTTTCTAACTCAGGAATAGATTACCTTAGCTGTATTTGGTAAAACTTTTAGGAATTTTTGGTCCTCAATGCTCTTCAACTTCGTACTTTATTTGGCCTTTTAAACATTTTTCGATTCGAGCGTCACTGATGAGTCTTATGTAGACTACACGCACGTCTGGCGTAAATATAAGATTTTTAATCCTGGTATATATGATGAGTTTATTGGCATGTGCAAAGTTGCCCTTTGACTTTGGAATTTTGGAAATGACTGCCATTACAATGGAAACATAAAAAAATTATAAAGCTCCAAGCTACAAGAAACTTTATATTAATGTTATGTGGCAAGTGAAGATGACGGTTTTGACTTTGGACTTACCAAAATGGTCGCCGTTGCTACGGAAACATAAAAATGTGTAAAAATACAAAAAAATAGTCATTTTTTCTATTTGTTTACAGAACATAGTGTAGCCATACATATATGCATTCAATGTGTAAATTTTTCGATATGGTTGCCACTTTGTGGCAATGGGGGAGGGTGACATCCGCTATTGCTTGCAATGGCAAATCTAGTTATATTGTATAATTCTGCTAAATAACGTTTGCAATTCCTTATCGAAAAATTTACCTTAATTAGTTTTTAATCTGGTTGTTTCGGCTCTCTTGTGATATGTTTGCTCTCAAACATTTGTCTATTTTTTTCCATTTAATTTTGCGCCAAAATATTATATATTTTCATCAAAGATGCTCGAGTTTGATTATGTTGTCAAAATATAAGAATGAAAGTAGAAAAACCAAAAGAAAAACATCATTTATTGAAACGTCCTTGAGATCTACTAAGACTTTTAACCATTGCTCATCAAACTTCATGTCAGCTATATATCATATTATGCTGAATTGCATTGCATGAGCTACAACAACGTTTCCCACATTTAACTTTTCGTCAACAGAAGAACTGGTTCATAAAGGCAACAGTAGTATACAGCTGTTTGAAATTCATAAATCAATTGAGAGAAAAACAAATCCGGGTTACAAACTAAAACTGACGGAAATACATCAAATATAAGAGGAGTGTTCATAAAATCAACATATATTAGTTTTTTTTTTTTTTTTTCTTTTAATGCATTTTCATATTTGACGACCACACAAATTCGAAAAGATAATACTTAAAAGTACATGGAGTATAATTCAAACATAAAGCTCAAACCTAAAATTTCAAAACAATTTGTCATAAATATTATCATCTTGTACTTTAAGACAATTTTATCAATGTAGGAACATATTATTGACAAATTAGGTTGTATAAAAGTGGAATTTATTTATCACGTAAATTTCTTTGCATTGTTGAATTGAAATCTCATTTATCTACACCTACGTTTTGTTGAATATTAAATACATTGAATTCATTCAGTAGAAACTAAAATAAATACTTTCAAATTTCAAATTGACAATTTCAACTGTGAAGAAATTAAATAGTAATGTAATGAAAAAGGTACAAGATATTTTGTTTTGATTATCATATGTTTTTGATGCAGATAAAGATCCTTTTCCGCGTTGGAATTATTTAAATGATATGTTTTCGCTATTGATTGCCATTTCATTATATTGGTATAATTATGCTAGATAAAAGTTGCAATTCCTTCCGGAAAAATTACTTTAATCCGTTTTAAAACTGTTTGAACTAGCTCCCTTGTGAAATGTTTTTGTCTCAAACATTTTGTTTTTTTCGTTTTCAATTTTACGCTAAACTAAAAATTTAAGCATTTCATCAAAGATGCCAAAGTCGATGAAATGATTTAATTGCATGATGTATTTTCCCTTTTGATTGACATTTCATTAAATTGTATAATTCTGCTAGATACCAGTTGTAATTCCTTCTGGACAAAATACTTCAATCAGTTTTTAAACTGTTTGATGAACTAACTCCCTTGGAAATGTTTTTGTCTCAAACTTTTAGTTTTTTTTCTATTTCAATTTTGCGCCAAAATAAAATATTATTAAACATGTTATCAAAGATGCCCAAGAGGATAATTTTGTCAAAATATTAGAAGGGAAGTAAAAATACCAAAAGAAAACACCATTTATTGAAACTCCTTTGTGTTTTACCAAGACTTTTAACCATTACTCATCAAACTCCATGTATGTCAAACTATCAATTTAAGTCTTCCTGCCATTATTTCAATACTATATAAACAGATTTGGTGTAAATAACTTAAATGTGAAGACAAACTAAAATAAACAAAATACGCGATTATTGTATTTGCCAGATCGATATTTAATGGGTTCCACGGAAAGTATCTGTGTCTTTGTAACAACATCAAGTTTTACAAAATGACTAACCAAAACAAAAACTAAACCATTAGAAAAACATTAGTTATAATCATTCGTGTATAGCATATTCACACAGTAGGTAACTTGTTGAAGTTACAGTTGTGTGTAACTGTGCATGTCGAAGTAATGTTAAATCACTAAACGTTTAACGTGCTCAAATTTTAACAATGAGCTGCAATCAATGTGCATTTGCTTGCATTAGGAAAATTATTCGGTAAACGTAATAAAAAACTATCTATTAAAAATTTCTCATATTCGTGATATTCAAATTGTTCATGATTAAATTTTTCATGATTATTTTTGATATTCAAATTGTTCATGCTTAAATTTTTCATGATTATTTTTGCTTTTCAATATATATTAATGAGTGACTTAAAAATGTCATTTAAATGTTCTTTGTATCAGTCACTTTTTCTTTAAAAGCAACAAAATGCATTTAACTTTTGTCGCAGAAAGCTCGAAATAGGGATAGTTTTCATGGTTCATTGACTACTTGAAAAAAAAGTTAAGATTTTTTGTAATGTTAAATCCCCTCTTATTATAAGTAACTAGAACACACCCGCGAAATCGCGGGCATATACAGCTTGTGATTTTTTTGTAAAAGATATTATGTATGGAGAATTTCATAAAAGGTATCAAAAGCCCTCTCCCTTTTTCCAAAGTCCGATATTTGTTTCCTGTCTGTTAAATTCAATTAGTTTCGTGGTTCGTGTCTCAGACCACAATTAATTTTCTCCTTTGCTACAGTACATCTTTTGGTAAAAATCAAAAAGAATTTATTTGGTTCAATCCGTTTATCAAAGTTGACAGAACGAGTATTTTTTACAGATCTTGGTACATGAAAGGCATACGGTTCATCAATGATATTGTAGATGATAAAGGCGAATTTTTGTCTCATGATGCTATTAATAAAAAATATAACCTGAATGTTACTTTTGTAGACATTCTATCTATTAAACTTGCTATACCACGTGACTAGAAAGATTTGTTATTACAACAACAAATGTCGCCTAACAGCAACTCATTTGGTTTCGTTTTTGAGCATGAGAATAAAAAAATGCCTATCAGTAAGTTATTCGCTAAAGATGTATATTCACTTTTTATCGATCGGGGAAGTGTTTCTCCTATTTCACAAAAAAGGTGGGAAGAAAGTTTTAATATAGAAATTAGTGACGAAAAGTGGAAAAATATTTATTCACTAGCTTTTAAATGCACTATAGAAAGCAAACTACAAGCTTTCCAATATAAATTGTTACACAGAATAGTCTCACATAATTATCTTCTTGAAAAATATAAACTTTCATTAACCAATGAATGTGCCAGTTGTAAAGAAATAGAAACTATAGAGCATAATTTTTTTGAATGAACAGAAATAAAACGATTTTGGAGAGAATTTTCTAATTGGTGGTATTTAGTATTTGGAGTAAAAATATTTTTAAATAAAGACAGTGTAATTTTCGGTGTATTAAATTCTGATAACATAGTTTTAAATTATTGTATTCTACAGGCAAAGTATTACATCAACTGTGCTAAGAACACACAATTAGACAGACTGTTAATATCTGTGCAAGCGTTTCTTAAATTTTTGAAAAGAAGGCTGGAGATATTAGAATATTTATATCTTTCTAAAGACAAATACGAGTCATTTGTCGACAGATGGGGAGGATTTATGGAAGTTATTTAATTAAATTTATTTTTGATATGATCATATATATTTAATGTATTCCAAAGTATCCTTAAGAGGTATCATATACTGAGTATTCACATCATTTACTTGTAATTTTTTTACTATGTCTTATTCGTAAAATATCAATAGTATAACAATGCCATAAAAATATCATGTTATTCACTTATGTATTGTAAAAATGTATGTATGCACTGTAGTTTGAACACCAAAAAGATCAATAAAAAATTAAAAAAAAAAAATCTCAAATTAAATTAAAAAATTGCACCTCTTCAAACATGAAATAAATGTAAATGCTTATATATAGACCATTATTAGTCTAAACAAATATGGTTCTAGGACAATCCATGAGTGCTTTTTTTTTTCTTTTGAGAGCCTTGTTAACATGCCAATGGTAGGATATGAATGTTGTATAAATGACTAAGAGCGACTAAGGCCAATTTGAGGGTAGTCGGAGGGATCCTGATCCCGAAATTCCGGGCTTAAAAACATGAAATCCCGAGATGCAAAATTTAAAGAAATTCATATCCCGAAATCGAAATATATATTCCCGGATCCCGTAAGGAACAATCCCCAAATCCCGGGCTTAAAAACACACGACCCCGACGTTCCGGAAAAGGTCCTGCCTCCCTCTAATATCTACCCTACTTTCATTTTTTGCCAAATCACTACTTTCACTTCCAACAATAAATTTTTATGACCCATTTATTGGCATTATGTTTTCTAGTCTGTGCGTGCGTCCGTCCGTCCGTCTATCCCGCTACAGGTTAAAGTTTTTGGTCGAGGAGGTTTTTGATGAAGTTGAAGTCCAATCAACTCGAAACTTAGTAAATATAGTGTCGATATGGCATCCGTGTACTATGGACACATTCTTGTTTCTACATGTTTTACATATTTTAATATATATTCAACTGGTATGACCCCTTAAATAGTAATATATTTCAAAGAAAACTGCAGACAGAATACAGAGAGTCTCTATATATTGAAGTAATATAATCGTAGTTTACATGTAGATAAACGCGAAAAATAATTGTCCTCTCTAATGAGGCATAATAGTTGTGGTTCTGGCGATCTAAACACCATGATGTGCAGAATTCTCTGATTGGCTTATTTATTTTTTTCATTTTTGTTATCTATCATACGATTGGTTGTACTTAATCAATCATAAGAATGGATGACAAATGCGACAATGCATGTTACATATAGAACACAGAGGCATGATGATTAATTTATCGTGGAAGGAAGAGAAGCGACACACAAAATGCGGTCTTCTCGTTTAATAGTATAGATAGGATAACTATATCTGTTACGTGCATACCCTGCAAGGTCCTCATGCCCGTCAGACAATTTTCACTTGATCTCAACCTCATTTCATGGATCAGTGAACAAGGTTAAGTTTTGGTGGTCAAGTCCATATCTCAGATACTATAAGCAATAGGTCTAGTATATTAGGTGTATGAAAGGACTGTAAGGTATACATGTCCAACTGGTAGGTGTCATATTTTCATGGTTTAGTGGTTATAGTATAGTTTTGGTGTTTTGGTATGTTTTTTCTTATACTATATGCAATATGTCTACTATATTTGGTGTATTGAATGATTATAAGGTGTAGATGTCTAGCTGGCAGGTGTCATCCGACCTTGACTTCATGTTCATGGTTCAGTGATCAAAATTTAGTTTTTGAGTTTTGGTCATTTTTTCTAATACTATATGCAATATGTCAACTATATTTGGTGTATAGAAACATTTTATGATCTATATGTCAGTTGTGGAGGTTTTATTTGACGTTGAACTGATTTTCACGGTTCATTGCTCAGTGTTAAATTCATGTGTTTAAGTCTGTTTTTCTTAAACTATAAGTAATAGGTCAACTATATTTGTTGTATAGTATAATTCATTATAAGTGCATCGGATAATGTTTGAGAAAGATTCTTTTCGGGGATAATTACCAGATGTCTGAGAAAATGCGTTATGCTAATCCCTAATTTCCTTCACAACTTGTTGGGGCAATTTGGGCAGTTGATGAGGGAATGCTCCAGACTCATTATTATTCCACACATCTTGACATGACAAACAAGACAAAATAGGTTTCAAACCTCCTGGTTGCATCTGTGCCAGTTCTACATACATATATAATCCGACTGGCCACGTCATCACTGGCGATCTAAACATTGTCAATAACACTTCTATGCGAAATGTGTTGTCCAAAGGCCCGACATATTGTGAGCTTAAATCCATCAAATGGAAACATAACTTTAAAATACTGATGTATTCAGTCAGGATTATGCCAGTCATTAGGTTCAAAGCCAGAAAGAAGACGTAGACACTATTTCCGAATGGATTTACGATTTACGTTAACAATTAAACGAACGCTAAGCGTAAGATTTTAGCTACGAGTGTTTCACAAAGGTGATCATAAACGTATTGCAAACTTACGATTACAAAGAAAAAGAATGTTTTCTTTGACAGCCGCGTTAATGTCTAAAGAAAATACTCTTTCTTTCAAAACCAGACTTCTTTCTGAAAAAAATAAGTAATCTAAGACTTTATCATTATTGTTAATGAGATACTATCCTTGCATCAAAGAACTTGTGAAACTTTTAGAAATATTGTTGAAACTTCATAATTAATACGAAATTATGATTTTTTCGTATAGTAAAAGCTCATCTAGGACAATAAGTTCATGTATAATTTTTATGATTTTATAAACAAAATGCATCGTCGCGGGGCAAAGGTAGCATTAGGTGTTGAAGACCCATTTTGAGAAAAATGTCTCACAAAAATCATGGCTGAAAAGTTAGTGAAACTAAAAATAAACATACAAGTCTTGGAGGTAAAACAAGATTAAAAGCCGAGACTGAATATTTTCTTTTAATAAAAAATCAAAATTTGCAATGTGTTTGTGTATGTGTATTCAAATTCTACGTTGTCGCTATTTCAGTTTTACGTCGAAAGAAATGTTTTAGAGATTTCGCCATATTGTTCGCTGGTTATTGTTCTAAATCCAACATTTACATTATGTGGAAGTTTAAACAAAATTACTATCAAAATGAACATTTCCATAATGACTATTGTGCATCATTTTCGATTATGTATTTATTAATTTGTTACTACGTGATTTACATCAATCCATATTTTGATTGTCAACTCATTGCAAATTTCTCTAAACAAATCATGTTGCTAAAATCAAGCAAGTTATATCTAATATGATATAGCCTGATAATTTCAACCTTCTTGCTTTTGCAATTGATAAACAGCAATTTTAAATTATTATACACAAATGTGCTTTTATAAAATATAACCAGACAAATGTTAAATGATATATATTTTTGGTTATCATAATCTTTTTTATTTGTTCTTTATCGATTTTTATTTTGTGTGTTTGAAATACAGTAAACTCGTATTTATGCAGAACAAAACATGTTACAATGTCATATGGTTATAATATTGTTTACTTAGGGTTGTTAAAATTATTTACGAGTGTCAACATACATGTATTTGTCTTTACAAACTCAGCATGCTGTCTTGATAAGATATCACACACAGAAAAGACTGATCCTCGTGCGCGATAACTCGTACTGGCTTACACTGTGGAAAATAGTTGGCCATGCTTGAAAGGCTTTTTCAATTATTTTTTTTCTGTGACGCCCTCCTCCGACCGGTCGAAGGAGGCGTCAAAGAAAAAAAAAGCCTTTTAAGACGACATAATTATTTGGACTAGATGAAATTATAAATGTGGTATATGTCAATGAGACCATATATAGCATATCAAAATAATAATAATAATAATAATAACAATAACGATTATAATAAAAATGATGATAATGATAATGATAGTAATAATAATAGTTTTCACGAACACAAGTATTGAGAAATGAGGAGGAAAGTGTGTGAAATGTTCATGTCTTTGAAAGAGGGGTTTTGCCTTTATTTTCTTTTGTCACGGTGGGACCTTAAAAAAATAGAGAAATTCCAATGTTTCCGTCCATCCACTTCAATGCCAAACAATAAGAATTTCGTCACCTTTACAAAAATTTGAAAATAAAGAAAACATATTTAGGATATGAAAATTTTATTTTTTATACCTTTACAACATTCTAAATTTGAAAATTTCAGTTTTTTTCATACCTAAACAACATTCTGAATTTTAAGAAGATGAGGTGTGAGTGCCAATGAGACAACTCTCCATCCAAATAACAATTTAAAAAAGGTAAATCCTTATAGGTCAATATACGGCCTTCAACACGGAGCCTTGGCTCACACCGAACAAGCTATAAAGGGGCTCAAAATCCCTAGTGTAAAACCATCCAAACGGGAAAACCAACGGTTTAATCTATATAAAATAAAAAAACGAGAAATGAGAAACACGCATAAATTACATAAACAAACGACAGCTACTGTACATCATGCTTATATGAGATCCATCGTTTTGACTTTTATAAGCCCCGGGACATCAAAATGTTTAAACAGTTGCATCTATCCACAGTCTGAACGTTGGTATAAACATTTTATAAACAAATTAATTGTATATTGTGTTAAACGCTCAATTGTTCTTGCATTCATGACTTTTATTTTTGATAAACTTCTTGTACTCGTCGACGCTGTTGTAGTTTAAACCCGTATGCTATCTGTAATCGATTGAAGACATTAGCAAATCTTATTTTGAATACTTGTTTATGTACTTTGTCCTGTCACCTATCAATTCTTTCAAGAATATTAGTATTTCATTGATACATTGGCATAAAAGGACACCTACCATTCAATCGTTGTAATCTTTTTCTATGTACAGTATCGGAAAGGACGCATTTTCTGACACGGAAAGGAAGCTGAAAACGCCGATTCTATCAGAAAGGATGCGTTATGAATATACACCGTGCTCACACTACTTTAAGTACAATGGGGTGACTTCGGAGTAGTTGTTTACTAATAGATCTTATGATATGGCATCCCAAACTCTTAACATTGAACTGTCGATAAATGATCAGATTTGGGTACAATTGAACAGTGCGTGAGTCTTTTTAGTGTTTATAATACTTTATGCGCTGATCGGATAGGTGCAGATGCAGTTGCAGCTATGATAGGTTAAACATGTTTCAGATAGAAATGTTAGACCGTTGGTTTGAATGGTTTTACACTATTAGACCGTTGGTTTGAATGGTTTTACACTATTAGACCGTTGGTTTGAATGGTTTTACACTTGTTATTTATGGGGCCCTTTATAAAGCTTGCTGTTCGGTGTGAGCCAAGGCTCTATGTTGAAGACCGTACTTTGACCTATAATGGTTCACTTTTATAAAATTATGACTTTGATGGAGAGTTGTCTCATTGGCACTCATATCACATTTTCTAATATCTATTGACCAAAAAATCATAAGCAGTGTATGCTATAAAATAAAGTTTACCATTTTATTAGGCCACGGTTGTTTAATTTGTTGGTTTACGGATTTTCCCCATGAAAAAGTCGGGTCGGTCGGTCGGGAAAAAAAAAGAAAAAAAATCATCTTTGAAGACAGAAAAATATGCAAAATCAATATATATTTCACCTTTCTAACAATATGTTTGTTATGCCATTTTATCATCATTTCTTAAATTTTAGTTCAATGAAATATTATTGCTCAGCTGTTATAAACATCGCATGACATTGTCTAATAAGTTACAGTAAAAAAAAGGGGGGTGCACGGACAAAGATGAAATTAAATCGTCATTTCAGAAACAAGAAAAATAGATTCGCGTAGCTCTTAATCAATTCCAGAAAACTTGGTGAATAATGATCTTCAAGCACGAAAACTGATAAAGAAAAAAACTGTAAAAACGTCGTACGAAAATAAGTTACAACACACGTGTCAAAAACATAATAGACTCGTCCATTGGAAAAACGAGATTATCGGGTCAATCTGTTGTCTCGCATTCCCGTTTTTTATCCAAATGGACGATAATTTTTTTATTTTCTATGAAACAAGAAAATTCCAAATGATTTGTTAATATTCAATACTTCAACTTGATGCCTTCAACCTATCCACATTTGGACAAGTCTATTTCTATGAGATGATGCATCTTACGGACTGATGACAAATAAGGGAAACGAACTTATTGTGTAATTGGTTTTAAACACAAGTTTCGTTCCGCAAAATTATTTGTGCAAACGACATTTCAAGGTCAGTTATTATGATAATTGATTTGTCTATATTTAAAAACGTAAACTGGAAGTTTTTTTTTTTTTTCACAACAGCAAGTGTTATCAATTTTGTTAGTGATTAATGCATTTCATTTCATAAAAAAAAAATTCTATTAATTATTTTTCAGGGATAATGCATTTCTTAGGGTCGGCCGGAATAAAAAAGCATGAAAAGTCAATTTTATTTTTATTCTGGAAATCGGCAAAATCGGGTCGGCGGATCCGTAAACCAACAAATTAAAAATTCCTGGCCTTATTGTTGGATTTTTTTTTAACCAGTATTAAATGTATCTGTTCTATTTCTCCAATTTGGAAAGCCAATAGTTTTTGATATAACATACGTATTTTGATTTTAAAAGCATTAATGTGACAGTTTGAATTATCAGAAAAGTCCGAAAATCCTTAATTGTCCCTTTTCCACAAAATTAGGAGACACAAATACATGTAATATAAAAATGTAGCCAAATGGGTTCCAATTATACATAGTTACTACCAATTTTTGCTAGATTATAAATCGGTTGAAGTATGAACATTTGTAAGTTGTTCATTTTTTAATAGTAACAGTTTTAGTAGAAAATTTTGGGTACTGTTTTTTCTATATTTGAATAATTTATCATATTTAAAATACAAATATCAGGTATTTGTATGAAAGCTTAAATACTCTTTGTTTACAATTGGGATCATCAGAACTGTTTTTAGCAAAGCACGATTGGTCATCAGAAGTAAAAGAAAGTAAAATCTTAACACATCTAGAAATATGAAAATTTATTTTTCATTTTCCTCATATTCTGACAACAAATCGTGCTTCAAACAAGAAAAATAGCACGAAATATTTCTACTACCTCAATTAATATTAGCATAAATCAAATAATAAATTGTTTATTATATTTTTGGTGTTTGTTAATCATTAAAAGAACTTTTTTAACAATTTTGCCAAGTTTTCATGGGTTATGGGTACATTTGTCAATTGTGGAAAGAAAAGGGCACAGCAAAGCTAACAAAACCTGATAATACATCTTATACTCTGTGCTTTCATTTTATTCCATCATTGAATATGTAAGGAACTTGTGTATTACTCTTTTCTCGTACCTTATGTCGAACATCTTTAATTTGGTGGCCAGATTTATTCTTTTTAATTTCGTGGCTTCATTTCATAACAAACCTTGTGCAAATTTCCATGCTTTTATCATACAGTAATGAATTAATCTGAAACCCGCTAGACTAGTGCAGTTAACAACAGGATAATCGGTAACATGTACACAGCAGAATAATTTATTTTTAAACTAGAAAAAAACAATTTTATTTACATATATATGATTCAATACAATGGGTATCAAAGATGTAAAAATTCGCCTAAATAAAATATACAAGAGGCTCTCAAGAGCCGGAATCTCTCACCTGTAATTTTTTGCTGAAAATCTTCTATCAATGATTATATTTGCTTTTTAATATTTAATAATGAGTGGCTTAAAAATGCCATTTAAATGTTATTTGTCTCTGTCATACATCATTACGAAAGCCGAGAAGGATCATTCAAAATTCAAAATTCAGAATTCAAAATTCAAAATTCATAATTCATGATTCATAACTTAAAAAAAAATATTGCGAAAACATAACACGTGTTTCCGGTATGATACCACAGAATATGCAAAATGGCGCCAAGGAAGCAACCTGTAAGTATTAACAATTATAATTTTTAAGTAAAGATTTGAAAATTTGCATTCATCAGCTAAAGTTCCCGTTTTGGCGATTAATTTAAAAGACAAGATATAATAACAATTCATATTACAATACAAAAGTAGTGATAAGGTGTACCAATTCGATGAGTGAGAAAATAAAATTCTAAATCCATAACTATGGATCACTGAGAATAAATATAATCTGCTGAAAGTGTTACGGAATCTGGCAATTGTCAAATAATTTACACATGACATTATATATTCCTGTAAAATGTTTACAAACTTATCCATCTTACAAAAGAGGTCAGATATACTATTTATAAAAGTAGTGGAAAATAATGGAAAAAAATAATAAAATAATTTCGGCTTTTTCACAATGCATATTTTAAAAACTATTAGTTTTTTGTGATTTTATTTGATTTATATTGCTAGAAGACTCAGATTTTAAATGTAATTTTGCTCAAGTTAACATTATAGAAAAATTAAAACGATGATATATTATCATTAAGAATTAGATAAACAGGCGACATAATTTCCCAGGTAGTACAAAAACATTCTATTGATATTTCTAAATTATCTTGCAAAATGTATCCAGAATATCATCCAAAAACATGTTTTTGACGTGATATGTCTGGCTTTACTCATGTGAATAGCATATTTTATGGAAATATTTGTTCTGAATGTTTAAAGAGCATTATTTTTAAATATCTTGATTATATATTGAATTAACATAATTTTGATATAATTCAGTGTCAATTGAAAATATCCAGACAACATCTTTCAAACATCTGGACAAAAATATTCTTCTTATGTCTAGGATATGTTTTATGGATGTCCATCAAATGTTTTTATATACAGTCTGTCAACCATGTACCATTTTAATAAAAAGTTTATGATTTAATATGAAATGTTTTAGTATGAGAGATTATAAGTTCTCTCTTAAAATTCAGACGTTTCACAACTATCAATTGGAGAGCAATAAATTCTCTCGTGACAAACATCTCATAATTTCAATTACAATGAGTAAAATGAAACTATATTCAAATTGTATTTGTTGTTTTGGGCTGGTTTTAACTATTTTTTATTTGTGCATAAAAATATTTAATCATTTAGGTAAATACATTTAAATGACTACACAGATTTGAAAATGTTAGATAAAGAGAATGAAGAGCACATCTGTTTTTTGTTAGAACGTTGGAATAATATAAAACATAAATTTTCAATTATGTGGTATAAAGGGGGAGATAAGTACCTAACACGTTGGCATATTGTTGGCACAATGTTGGCTTATATTTCTTTATTGGCAAGAAATATCAATGATATTTTTTTTATAAACACTGTTTTAAAAACTTTGAATTTTCTAGTTCTAGGCACAGATTATCGTAGTCCTATTTGGTATGACTTTATCATTTGATTTTTTACTGAGTCCTCAATGCTCTTCAAACACAATCGTTATTCGCTAGATAATTTTTCTTTTGACTTGATTGGAATTTTCATCCAAGTTAGATTAGATTTGTTAAAACTTTTCTATCAAAAATGAGAAGACATTCATGTTAATCTGATTAAAAAATTATATAAAAAATATTTCCTTTTTCATATCAAACATGGGCTTCACACAAATATCACTTACAAGCATTAGAAAAACATTTGTCGTACATCTTACAAATATCAATTAGAAATATTATGTAAAAATGTTTATAAAATATTTCTTTTTTCATATCAAACATGTGCTTCACTCAAATATCACTAACAAACATTTGGAAAACATTTCTATCATACATCTTACAAATATCTATTAAATATATTATCTTAAAACGATTATGAAACAGTCTTTAACTAATATTTTCTAAATAAAATCGTGTATTTACTTCAATAGCAAAAATATGTATTTTACATCAATATTCTATTACAGCCACAGTGGCTATGTTTCGTGACGTACAAGGAAATAAATTACAAAATTTATACTAGATACTCTGAAACTCATTCAGCCCAAGTTTGGCTCAAAAAAATTCAGCAGTTTCAAAAAAACAGAAGATTTTTTAAAAGAGAGGCAAGAAAACTAGATGAACAACGTGTGAAAAATGTTTTGAAAGGCCAAAAACTACTTAAGAGGTCAATTGACAATTTTGGTCATTGAAATTGTTCGTAGATCGTACTTTGCTGAACAATTTGCTGTTAACAATATACCTTTATCTTCAAGAAAATTCAAGATAATCACCAAATACTGCAAAATTCCGTTAAAATTACCAATTCAGTGGCAGCAACTTAACAACGGGTTGTTTGGTTCGTCTGAAAATTTCAGGGGAGATAAATTTTGACATATTGAACATTTTTACCGCGTGTCAGATTTGCTCTAAATGCTTTAAAAAGTTTTTGAGATATAAGCCAAAAACTGCATTTGTCCCTATGTTCTATTTTTAGCCATGGCAGCCATATGTCTTGATGGATCAAAAACATCGGATACAATTAATTAACTAGATACCTTAAGGGCATGCGATACAGTTACAGGGGAGGTAATGACGTTGCTAATGTAAAATGTTATTTTCGCGGCGTTAAACTGTGACATATCGGGAAAAGATGCATTTTTCGACTGATTGTTATCATTCAAACTGATTTAATTTGAAAACGAGTGCATGGACCCTTATTTTTTAAAACGACATTTTGTTTCATTTTGCAGGGAGATTATGTGGACCAAATTTAATAAAACTGTAAATAGTATTTTTTTTTTTTAATTTGAATAAATCTACAGTAAAAAATGACGTTTATTTCTGAATTCATGACCATTTGATAAATATGACTTATTTCTGATTGAAACATGCATAATTTTTTATGATACTTATAAAATACAGAAATTACAAATTATTTAACAAAACCAATTTGTGTTCATCTTTAAAACAAAAAAAGTTATGGCTTAATTTCGAAAGGAAAAATACGGCCACAAATCCGAATTTTGAGCAAATATACACAATTTCGACCTCATCTAACTCAAAAAGTAGCACATGGTGGTATATTTTTTTATTACATATTTGATTTAGTCAGGCAAAAACTAGCCTCTATGGAAATTTTCATCAAACTGTAAATACTGGATCAAAACTGTATCGTATGCCCTTAAGTAACATTCAGTCAGAGTTAAGAAGTATTAGGCCCAGTAGTTTCAGAGGAGAATATGTTTAAATGTATCACATGATGAACAAATTGTGTACAATTGTTTTTAAAGGGCAATACCTCCTTAAGGGGTCAATTGACAATTTTGGTAATATAAAACTTTTTTGTAGATCTTACTTTGCTGCACATTACTGCCATTTACAGATACCATAAGGAGCATTCAGTTTAAGTTTGGAGGTATTTGGCCCAGTAATTGCAGAGAAGAAATTCATGAAATAGTTTACGTCGACGACGGACACCAAGAGATGACGTAAGCTCACATAGGGCCCTTCGGGCCCGGTGAGCTTAAAAAGGATAAATTCAATATCATTTAAGCATTTCTAAGATATGTCTAAAAAGAATAAAGTGTAGTAAACAAAGATAATCACTTAAGTGCTAATAGTAATTTCACAATATCCTTCCACCATTGATAATTCTTTTGAATTAAACACGACGACTAGCTCCTTTAATCCAGCCTTACGTGGAAGGAACTCAATGGTTGTCATGAACGTCTGTTTGCTGGCTACAATGCTGAAATGGGAAGTTAGTATAAATTTAACAACTGTTACCCGACTTTTAAATTTATTGTAAATCTATTATATGAAATGTACTTCACAATTAAAATAGAAAATGAACCTTCATTTTACATAACATTATATGCTTGGATGTCTTAAATAAAATGATTGCTGTTACCTCATTTAGACCATTTTATTATCTTGCTTGTTTAACACTGTTCGTCACAAACTACACCAGTTTTTTTGGCAACGAAAATGATTAGATATAGCGTGTTAAATAACGACAGAAAATCCCTACACAGTTGACAAAACTGTTAGCAAAAGAACAACAAGTGCTTTATCGTTTGAGTTGCATTGCAGTCTTAAACACATAACAACGCCTACAAAAATGTAATTCATCCTAAGCAACTGAATTAAATAAATCAAAAAAAAAAAGCAACAGTTTTCTATTTCTTGATTTGGATATTTTAGTTTTACATAGGAAGCTATATACTATATTGTTCGACGAAAGAGCGTTACTATTTTGTTTTTTGTTTCTTTTTTCTTTCTTGGCAGATTATTTTCTCTACATTGTCTTTACTTTCCAAAGCGTTTGCTGTTCTTTTCAGTTACTAACACTTATGGTTTATGTCAATACTTATGTTATGGCAATGCACTGATTCCTGCCTTTTCAGACTTCATATAATTTCTTCACTCTAAATACGTTGGCGGTGTACTGATTTATATTTCAGTCTAGGAGAACATGGTCCATCTTTTAGTTGAAACTAGCTTTCAGTATCTGCTGCGTGGAGTACTCTTTTAGATCGGTGCTATACTTTAAACGTGTGTATTTTGTCTTTGTGTTATTTGAATTGATGCTTATATTCATCAAGTGTGTAAATTGTTACTGTAAATTCAGAAATTATTGCGTGCATTTATTATTGCGATTTTAATTTTTGCGATATTTAGAAAAATCCTGTTTAATTCATATAAAAAATTTCAAAATACGAGTTTAAATTATTGCGATTATTACTCTGTCGCATTTTTCGCAATAATAACTAGAGGCTCTAAAGAGCCTGTGTCGCTCACCTTGGTCGATGTGAATATTAAACAAAGGAAGCAGATGGATTCATGACAAAATTGTGTTTTGGTGATGGTGATGTGTTTATACATCTTACTTTACTAAACAGTCTTGCTGCTTACAAATATCTCTATCTATAATGAACCTGGCCCAGTAGTTTCAGTGGAAAATGTTAATAAAAATTTTCAAATTTTATGAAAATTGTTAAAAAATAGACTATAAAGGACAATTACTCCTTAGGGGGTCAATTGACCATTTCAGTCATGCTGATTTATTTGTAAATCTTACTTTGCTGAACATTATTGCTGTTTACAGTTTATCTCTATCTATAATAATATTCAAGATAATAACCAAAAACAGCAAAATTTCCTTAAAATTACAAATTCAGGGGCAGCAACCCAACAACGGGTTGTCTAATTAATCTGAAAATTTCAGGGCAGATAGATCTTAACCTGGTTAACAATTTTACTCCGTGTCAGATTTGCTCTAATTGCTTTGGTTTTTGGGTTATAAGGCAAAAACCGCATTTTCTCCTAAGTCTATTTTAGCCATGGCGGCCATCTTGGTTGGTTGGCCGGGTAATCGGACAAATTTTTTAAACTACATACCCTAATGATGATTGTGGCCAAGTTTGGTTTAATTTGGTCCAGTAGTTTCAGAGGAGAAGATTTTTGTAAAAGTGAACGACGA
Source organism: Mytilus galloprovincialis (assembly GCF_965363235.1). NCBI lineage: Eukaryota > Metazoa > Mollusca > Bivalvia > Mytilida > Mytilidae > Mytilus > Mytilus galloprovincialis. The sequence continues at coordinate 64,815,362 of NC_134843.1, forward strand.
CGGACGACGACAGACGACGGACGCAAAGTGATGGGACAAGCTCACTTAGCCCTTCGAGCCAGGTGAGCTAAAAACATCGCAATAATTATTTATGTAATCCTACATGTTGACCCCTTAAAACAGTAACTGAACTTAAACAATTGACAAAAAAGGGTACAGACTGTAAACATCAGTTGAAGGTTAATCACATGTATTGCTACATTTACATGAAGACACAGTATAATATGCGTATTATGCTTTTTCCGTGCGCTAGGACTACTTTATATAATTACCATGAATACCTTCACATGTGTGTTTGGTTTTTAAAATGGATATAGACAATGAAATTAAGTACATTCTTAATGCAAAAAACGAAGAAAGTGATGTCGTAATTAGTGATTGTGTTGTTTCAAACTTTGGATTAAAATCAAATGGGTATTCAGATATATTCGATTTCAATGCGGACAACGAAGAGGATATAGGTAAAGCAGCTCATAATGGCAATTTTATATATATATATATTCTTAAATGTAGTTCTCTCCTATTACTTCCTTATTTCTTCTGGGGTTTTATTTCTTATTAGGAGAATGAGAAAGAAGACAGGTTCACGTTGAAAAAAAGTTTAACCATATCGAGTGCATCGCAGTCGATTTTATTTCAAATATAACACTATAAAATGTAACGAATGAGCACAAAAAGATACCAATTCTTTTTTAAATTCTTTTATTGTTCATCGGTATTTTTCCAATAAATGTTATTTCAATGAATTTTAACAGAATTATTATCCAAATAATATATCTTTTATTTATTAAAATGAATTAATATTATAGTTATACTCTCTGAATCAATCGCCATGAAATGTCCAGAGATCAATGAATCAACCAAATCACTTACTATACATGAAAACAAATGTATATTCACAATTCTCCCGTATGACAGTATGACGCAGCCTCCTTTCCTTCCTAGTTCACCAAAATTTATCTCGACTCGGTGACTCTTGCAAAAGACGGTTATTGTTTATTCAAACGGTACCACCTGAAGATCCCCTTATTTCTGTTTTTATATGCAAGGTCGTGTCGTTCTTTTGTTCTTTTATTCACGTATTGTTGTCCCTTGAGATTTTTTTCATGTTACCGAAACGTAATTTTTACTCGGTTTCCCTTTGCAACTAGCGCTTTCGTTTTTTCTTTCAAAACAAAGCATTGTCGGAAACTGTTTGGAAAATAAATTGGAAAGAAACAAATGTTACTCGTATTCTAATGTTATATACTAGTCAACAAAAGAAACGATACAAGACTTTTTTTCAAATTTAAGCTAAAGTTTTCCGTTTATAGGACCAATTTAGAAGGTAGTAATACTTAATCATTATGGAAATATAAATCCGTTTAAAAAAATATTTTTTTGCTTTCCTGATGTTTTTTGACGATTTTTTTTGTTTTTTACAAAATTTACATAAGGCCACACCAATTGGATCCCTTGTTCGACGGACCCGCCCGCACCTATTTTTTTTCAAAACAGAATTTTTTTATTTTTTTTTATATTCCCGCATCCGGAATTGTAATCATGTTCATTTCCCGCACCGTTTTGTTTTTGTAAATATTATAAAAAGATATCAACATTTTTTAAAAATCATACAGTTTCTTCGTTTATTTGTTTACCAAAGTTCGGCCCCACGAGAAATCATTAAAATGTATACATTATCAACTGATTTACCATAGACAGTATGTGTAAAGTGATATTCAAAGAGCGGTCACAATCTTAAAACTAATCCAAAATGTTCCAAATTTACTGTGTGTTGTTTTCATATCCAAAGCATTGATTTGAGACAAAAATAAAAAAAATTTTTTTCCATTTTTTGAGATTTCAAAAAAACACTTTTTTTTCCCAAAAATTTGAAAAAACAATATTTCAACCCATTATTTACAACATGAAACACAACTTGATTAGCATATTGAATGTTTAAAAATATTGTTTAACGAACAATTGACTGTACAACTTTATTTTTACAAAGCTCAATATGTCTGAAACAAATTTAATATGTGCATATATAAACCAACTAGTAAATTAAATGCAATGTACTTAATAAATCATACCTTTGTTTAAGTACATTAGGTTCCTGTAGCCCTGGACCCTCCACCGTTAACGTACAATGTGTCAGAGTACATGGTAATGGATTTTTAAAGGAAACTTTTGCTTTGATTAGTTGTCTAATCTTTCCGGTAGCTGGTGCCTGGTAAACAACATATTTTAAAATGTTAATACCTTGCCATTTACAAAAGATAAATAGTTAGGCATGGTACTTTGTAGTTGAAGTATAAATAATTTCCCACACATTAAGGGGTTACAGAAGACCTAAAGGAGTTCAGCTGAACGTTTCAATCATATACTATAAGTATTATGAAATCAACCTTCTAAATGATCAAAATGAATGTTTGTCAAACTACTATATAATCCAATGAAAACATTTCTGTAATTGTGGGGTTCCAATTTCTTGATTTTTTAGTATTTTTGTAAACAGGCCAAAGTTTATATCTTAACAAAATTTTATGAAAATCAAACGGGCCAAATCTATTTTAGTCAAAGTGTTGGGTACCCACTCTTATATAATTAATTATGTAATTTTTATTAGTTTTAGTCATGTAAATAAGGAAACAGTAGTATACCGCTGTTCAAAACTCATAAATCCATGGACAAAAAACAAAATCGGGATAACAAACTAAAACCGAGGGAAACGCATTAAATATAAGAGGAGAACAACGACATAACACTAAAATGTAACACACATAGACAAAATCCCACGAGAATAATATATATAACATCAAAACCAAATACATGAATTTGGGATAGACAAGTATGTCCAGAAGGACGATAGTAATGGCCATCTGATATGACTGATGAAAGAAAGACTTACTTCTACCGACAAGATTGTTATAAAAGACTAGTACTACCAGTGGAAAAATTACAAATAGTACATGCTGGTTAACAATGTGCGATTCATGTGCTCATGGTTACAGTTTAATAAGGCTGTGCTTTAATTGCATGTTTACAACTCCTGTTTCAGACAAGAATTAGCCCAACCACTATTGAAATGAAGATTGTGCCAAAGAAAAACTAATGTATAAAGACGGTTTCATATTTAATATCATTTAAATGTACAAACTACGTATAATTTGAAGAAAATCTTTTATACCTTGATTTTAATGTCAGGTTTGAGTAGACGAAATGTATCTTGATGAACGTATGTATGTTTGGTCTCTAAAACTCTACACATGCATGACATTTTCATATGACACTGTTCTACTAGTTGAGGGAAGTATTCATCAAATGTAACCTTGACACTGATCACTTTATCTATATACAGAAAACATTTTAACTAAAATTAGCTTCAAACGTGCAATATTTACAAAATTGTTACATGTTTTTTACAATTCTTCAAGTTGTTTTGGCTGATTGAGAATAAGTAGATACATGTAACGACAACCCATAAAAACTATTAACGGCAAAGGAATTATTATTGACAAAAGAAACGCAAATATTGTTGAAATTAATGAACAAATACGAAACCGATATCAATAATGAAAATTATGAAAATGGGAAACCGATAAAACAAAACAAAAACGGACGATTTACAAGTAGTTCATTTATTAAGAATCTGAATATTTGTATATTGAAAAATATAGCCATTTATCATATAATTAGCATTGATATGATAGCTTTTGCATAAGTGTAATGAGCGGAAGTACACAAGCCATAATTTCACACCCCGGCTGATAACCCATATCAGCCCGGGCTGATAACCCATATCAGGGGCGTCTCGTGCAAAAACCCATAACAGTGCTTCTCGTGCAAATTACTTCCGGTGTTTCCGGTATCGATTGTTTTTTTTTCCATTGTGACGTCAGATATTTTTTATGACGACGGCAAAATTTACGGGAACTTTTGTGGGGATAGCTTAATAAGTACTTGCTAACAAATGCCATTGACAAGAATAATTTTATAGTACAACAAACATGGAGTAATAATGATCATAAAACTCTTCCAAATTTCCGATGTTACAAAATGCCTCTATAGGAAATGTTACCACACATATATATGGAGGTAGTGATGCTGTTGTTGGACAATTATAGTATACATGTATTTGATTCATAATTTAACTTCTTTATAAAGTTTTTGACTGTTTTAGTTATTGCATTTGTTTATTTGCCTTACATGAAACTATTGTCGGAAGTATATGATAAAGCAATTAATACATGGCCTTTTCCATATCAGCCTGGGTATCATCCCTCGACCCATATCAGCACCTCGACTCCGTCTCGGGCTGATACCCAGGCTGATATGGAAAAGGTCATGTATTAATCTCTATACATCAAATTCCCCTGTATCGCTCTTTCTTACAAAACTGAACGATCTCATTGAGAGAGAGAAGAAACAATGTTAATTGATAGAGCTGCTTATAGCATGGCTACCGCGGACAGGTTAACTCGTAACATGTAATTCATAATTTGTATTAAACATGTTAAATGTACATTTTAATTTTTGTGATGGGTATTTATAAACGTTATCGTAATTGAGAAATATTGTTATATTTCCTATTTTGCAAATTCGGAATTGTACGACATTATTACAGAACAGAGATAGAAAAAAAAATTACTATACAATATTTTTTGTTTCAAAGTATTGCAAAGAGCAAGACGATACCTAAAAGGTTATGACTTTTACATATCAAGGAATGACATTTGACACGTACTATTAATGAAAGGATTAAAACAAACAAAATAATCAAACAATGATATAGGAAACTATATATATGAAATATTGCTTGAAAAATTGTGGTTGGATACAAAATCAAGCCTAATTGTAATATGCAGGATATAATTATTTATCTCCAAGAAAAACAAACACTTACCTGATTTTGTCCGAACCTTTTCTTCTTTAACCTGTACAGTCTTGATCGCATTTGCTGTAATTCCAGTATAGTGTATGCTGCTCGTGCTGATACAACCGGAAATAGTGCGTTCTTCATCACTTATATTCTTTATTTTCAATAAGATTTCAAAATCATTTCCGTAAGGAACTGTCTCTTTGTCGACCAGCTCAAATTCTACGTCCTGTTTCTACAAATTTAATTTAAAAATAATTATTGCAGGTTTCTTACACTTGTGGCTTAACAGGTTTTGCTTTTTTCTCAAAGTTTTTACAGCAACAATTTTCATCACCTGTACGTCAAAACGTGTTATTCTTCGTATGAAAACAGGTTATGCATCATGATGCGTAGCATGGAAGATGTTTAAACTTTCCAAGCGACTATTCTCACTCCATTCAAAGGTCTTGCGATTCTAATTTTTATCTTTCTAATGTTTGTCTGTTTACAAAAAATGTACATATCGAATTCATAATACTATAATAGTATTGTCCTTAACTGAAATTATTAGGTTAGAACAAGAAAATATGTTATCAATACACTTAAGTAATCAGTTAAACATGTTAAATTAAATAGTATTCATGAAATGGAAATAGCATAGAGGTGCATTGTTAACAGTCATCAGCAAATAAACCGCTCCACCAAAATATTTTCTTCTTCCAGGTTACGAATCAGACTCTGCAATTGAGTGTCAGTGGATCATATACAAAGAAGGAGGAAGGGGACTGTTTTTTTTTTAAATAATAATAATTAAAGACATTTACCGATTGTTTGCCTTCATTATACAGTCCTTTCTTTGTTGAGTTCTGATTTGCCTGTAAGACAGCTGTTCTTTCTTCATTAGATCATATAATCAATGAAAAGTCGATGAAAGAAGATTATTGTAGTAATCAGTCTATACCGTTCCAATTATTAGTACTAGTAGTACCATCTTTATTACTAGTACATTTTTTATTACAATGTCCTACAAGTTAAAAGAAATGAATCTGCTAAAATACAGAACGGGAATACACCGTAGAAATTGATTAAAACATGGTTAAGAAGCCAACAGGAAGCATTGATATGTACACTAAGCAAAATCATGAAATTATGTGTTAGTGGCAAATTTTTCGTGTTTATTCAGGAGAAAGCTACCTTTACATGTAAATGAGGAAAAACCACTGGATGTGTACTGAGTGTTATTTAAGCATAGGAACCTTGGCTAATTCGGTTAAAATTTGACTTTGAACTAGCTTTAAGTAACTGCGAGTAATCCTAGATCGGTACTTGTGTCTTTTGTCGTTTAAATTGTTAGTTGTTTTTGTACCGATCTGACAAGGCAAACTCTTAACTTCAACAGATTTTTACAATCTGTTATATTTTACATGTGATGTTCGTCATTGTCCTAGACTAGGTTAAGACCTCAGCATTCGCAAACATGCTCTACTTCTCCACATTGTTTATCCAAAGCCAAGGTATTGTTGTTGGTTGCTGTCTGTTATTATTGATCTGCATTTAATATAATTAGCTTAATAGGATTTAAAATCTAAATTTTAAATCAGTTATCGGTAGTGCTCATACCACTGTCCGTCGTTATACTACTTCGTCAAGTTATAGTATTTGGTTTCTAGTTGGATTATCGATCTTTGCAAGTGATTGATTTACCCATAATCCTCCTTTTGACGTCGACATTTAGGAAAAACAGACGCATTTTTAGCCATAGATTTATCTTCTAAAAAATCGACACCAATCTGACACATAAGTTGTTAAAAACCTTAATTTTTTAAAAACTGTTTCAAATAATTTTTATCAAGGATTTAATTGTCGTTTATTTTGACTCGATGGATACAATTGTTGAAGGGTCATGGCAAAATTATGATTCTTAGCAGACGGCATGGTCAGGTTTTGTCGTCATTCCGAGAAGAAAATAGATTACTTTTTCATCGAATTATTTCTAAATTCTATTTCCGATATGCAATTTTGACAATTTGAATTTAGTTTAAATTTAGAGCAAACTTCTAAATCTAAATTTAGCAATATTTTTGGTTGATTAGAGACGCACGTTAAAATATTAAGATGGCTGGATTATTGATTACTAAATAAAAAATAGTGTTTGTTTTACGATGGATAGGCCATTTGCAAATCTTATATTCATTTTTTCCCTCGTGCTTTGAGACACGATCGGCCACAGCAGAATAAGCAGATGTAATGGGTTTTTTTTAACGTTTTTTCGTTGTTTTTGTTTGTTTCTTTTGCATTGTTTTAATTCTTACATAATTTATCATAGCATGTCTTTTTCAGTTTAAACTGCTTATGGTATCTGGTAGGAAGAGGCGACAATGTGGTCTACATCGGCTAGGAAAACTTTTTTGCGTTCAAACATTGATTGAGATTCCGGTGTCAACAGATCTATAGAGGGTCTAGTAGCAACAACTTTACACAGTTCAGAGGTTATGTCTATGACGATGGCTCCGGTATTCACGACCGATAATTCTACTTCAGCTAATGATAATCAGGTAATTTTTCAGTTTTTCAAAACTCATCTCCGTGTAGTATTAAGGACAATGATGAGCTTGAAAGAATTGTCGATAAGTTAAAACATTTCAGGAGAATATGTTGATCTGACCTTACCACTAGTTTATTCACAGGCCTCTTGTGGGGATAATTAGAAAGTAGTTATTTCACATGAACTTTTGATACCCCGGAAAGGAGGGGGGGGTTCTCCCTATATTTTTGTATGTACGATTGTGACGCAAAAACAGGGTCCCTTATTTTCATGTCTTGCTGATAAGAACAGGGTTGTTTTTTTATGCCCTGCTGTCGGGAACAGGTTTATTTTTAAACAATCGATTTAAAAAGGACAGATTAGATACTGGATATTGACACAAGTATGTTTTTGCTTACTTAATAAACTGTTTGGTGACAGGTTTTATATTTCTGAACTAGTCTAGAAAATATAGGTCTCTGTCCAGAACAAGGTATACAGTTTCCGAGTGTGTCTAGAACAGGGTATACATTTTCGAATTCTAAGCATGTCTAGATCGAACAAGTGATTTTTTTGTCAATTTTTTTTTTCTGGTTAGAGTAGGGTATGATTTGGAAAGTGCTGTCGGCACAGTTATACCCGAAAAGATAGACAGTTACTTCCCCCTCCCCCAGAATATACACAGATAGGTACATTGTGTAACTGGACAGATGCGTTTTTTAGTCAATAATTTAGTATATTTTGTACTACTGCTCACTCGACTGTTTTTCAAGATTTACTCAAGTACATGCATAGTATACGGCTAGGCGCTAAGCGGTGCGCACTAGGATGGAAGTCGTACGATGAACAATATTGTCTCAGAATGTCACAGGATCCAGCTGGTTCCTGGGCTTTCGTTGACCCTGACTTATGGCTGCTCAATATGTATCCTCCGTCTAGTATTGGTATTGGCAATAAGTATGGGGTGCTTAAAATGTTACGCATTCAATTAACAAAGTTCATGCGTGAATCAATCAGGTGCTTATACTCATTCTTGTTTAAGATGCTTTGATCAGCACCCACTTATGATTCAGTGCCCCAGACAAGACTGTTGACCTGAAGGCAGGCAAATGTAAGATTGAAGCAAATTAGACCTCAGTTTAGACCGAGATTTAAGGCTCGTGTATGCAACTCGTTGCAGTATCCCATCAATACGAACTCGTATACTGGGCAAAATATGAAGTGAATTTTTAGCAAATACAATTACAATTGATCTTAAAGAGATATCAAATTGAGAATGTTTGTGACATTTATCTTATGTTTAATTTTGTATAGAATTTGGATTGTATTGATTTCGAATCCAAACTGATGTATCATCTATTGGATAAAGGGTGGACTCCATTAAACACAACTGAATTAAAAGAATGCAACTTGGGGGTTATACAAAAGTGTAGATTCCTAGCTCCGGCTGAGGGGTTTACTTTTGGCTTAAGGTTATCATATGAACTACCGCAAATAAATTTAATGTCTTAAGCACGGAAATTCGTATTATGTGAAAATCAATCAAGAGCTGGGATCGGATACTTTTAATCTTATTAAATTGTTAAATGTTAATTTGATCCTCTCAATTTAGCAACAATTTTTTTTTTTATTATTTATTAAGAATATATTAAAATCAAGCACTATATTTGATAATTAACAGCAAATATCAAAACAAAGTTAGTAAGGATGTTGATTCGTCCTCTAGTATTGTTATTAAAGAGTAAATATATTCAGATTCGAGCGTTGTATATTCCAGGCTCAAGTAATGCAGGTGCAGATTCTCTGTCTCCTTTTCGGGTGATCCGTTCGCGTTCATTGGGACCGGAAGCATTTATTATACCAGACATTCCTAATATGAACTTTCATATGGTCATTTCGAAACTGGAATAGGCTTTCAAATAAACAATTCGGTAGTGATAGTACAGAAAAGTTTACCCGGGCTTTAAATTTGTTAAACAGTTTCAGGAAAGATTTCGGTCTTGCCAAAGTATGGCTCCTTGCTGGACATTGTTGCTCTTACTGCATATATGTTAAATTAGGTTTGCTTATTCAACAATACGTACACATCGATCAGGCTTGTTCGGGCTTAGCATTTACAATAAGCTAAATGATTATGAAGACTTTACTAAAAATTAATAGTAAGCAATGGTTTTGAGCGTTCAAGGTTGCTTCAGAGGGACACTAGGCTGACTTTTTAAGAGAAATATTGCATCGTATTTTGTCAATATTATCAGGTATACGAAGTTCTGCATACAAAGCTAGGCTTTTCCAGGCGGTTTTTTACTGGCTTGACGTGGTATTTTATCATGGTTCGGGAGTTAACAGTTCAAAATATGAGCAATGTATGTTCTACATATCATGCTTTAAACAAGAATGATGTCAAAATTTACAAGAAATATGTAGAAATTCATTTGGTTTCATCTAAGACCGATCAGTTTGGTAGAAGGTTACCTATACACATTCCTGCGCACTTAGGCAATTTGTCCAGTGGCTTTTTTTGCTTTACTATTTGCCAGATAGACTTGTAGTAGGTGGACCGCTATTTTGTCTTTTGATGGTTAGTTAGTTTGACTAAATACCAATTTTCTGCAATACTCAAAATATCTATACATGCTTTAGGTATTAAATATTCTCGTTGTTCGTCGAACTCATTCAACATAGGTATGAACCTATAATGGTTTTCTTCTATAAATTGTGACTTGGATGGAGATTTGTCTCTTGGCACTCATACCACATCTTCGACTTCCTATATATATATGGAGATAGCATGTATCGTTGATGGATTATCCAATAAAAATATTTGGGTCGTTTGAAAGCGGGTGCATATTTGCGTTACATAATTATACGAATTCCCATTTAATTGTGTGTATGTTGCTGTTTCTCCTATAAGGGTTTGGATTGTTTGGTCGTCAATTATTAAGAATGTGTTTTTGGAAGCAAGACAACGACCGGGAAGAGCGAACATTTGATGGTAGGTTTGTTTTTACCGATGGATTAACTATCTCTAAGGTGAAGAATCGCATTGATATAATGCGAAGATTTGAAGATCCTCTCAGCTATATTATAGTGCACAGTGGGAAATGATATATATAAGATATCAAACTAGGTTACTTTCATTATTAGCTTGTTCAATTTATGTCAAGGTTATATATTGATTTGCCTGATACAACTTGATTTGGTCTCAAGTTTTATTGCCCAGACTGCAATGACGGACTTCAAACAATGGGAATTGTAATGTATGGACAAGTGCAGGCGTCTGTTAAACAGCTCCATTGTTGTCCACATGACAAAGCATGGATGTTACATTCGATATCCCTACATAAAAGCTAAACACGAGTCTCTAGCAGAAGATGGGGTGTATTTTACAAAGAGAAGAACATTTTTTTCTGAACTTAATACAGGGAGCCCTAGAAACAGTAATTTCTAGTAAGACGGGTAGCATTACTTTTCCAGACGACTATTCCATGCTTTGACTCGTTGTCAGTAACAAATGCCTATATATGATCTTAGTGAACAGTTAAACGAAACATCGGTGTTATTGGGCTGTTTTATAAATAATACAAATAGTTGCTTGTTAATTTACAATTTATTCCATATAATGGCATATTCATTTATCAGAAATTATTTTAATCAAATTTTGCTGGAAATGGCACAGCTATGCGCAGCTCCCCCCAATTTTATTGGCGGTTGACGGTTCTGTGAAAATTTTAACTGTAGGCTAAAATTGTCGCAGCACCGCCAATTTGGCAGATTTCGCTGCGCTTAGATAACATATTTGCAGTTTACAGACTTATTGTAATCGTATGATAGCATTAGCCTCTGATTTCCAGGGTTAATAGCTTATCTTGAACTTCCCCTTTTCATATATGGTCTGCCACCTCAAACATATTCGGCGATCATCATATAACATTTTCAAAGACACATATGCATTTTTATCAGTTAATTTTAGTTCAAAGATCTACATGTATCACAAATTGCATTTCATATAATAGTACATATATCATATCACAAATTGCATTTCATATAATAGTGCATATATCATATCACAAATTGTATTTCATATAATAGTACATATCATATCTGTTAATAAATGCTGTGGCCATTTCCTGCCAATAACAATCTTGTTATTTTTATGAGCATCTAAGATAATAGGATTTAAAATCTAAATTTTAAATCAGTTATCGGTAGTGCTCATACCACTGTCCGTCGTTATACTACTTCGTCAAGTAATAGTATTTGGTTTCTAGTTGGATTATCGATCTTTGCAAGTGATTGATTTACCCATAATCCTCCTTTTGACGTCGACATTTAGGAAAAACAGACGCATTTTTAGCCATAGATTTATCTTCTAAAACCCGCCCACCCTCCCTCAAATTAGTAGAATGCAATACCTACGGAAGATACTGCTGTTTTGTTTTGTTTGTTTATTTCAGAATTGTATTGTCTACATCGATTAAACCATCACTCAATGTGGAAAGATGTACAAAAGTTTTAATGACGAGACGGTCATTCAAGAAAAAAGACGAATCCTGGGCGAGGAGTGGACTTGCATGCATATAGAAATTGAATGGATAACTTGGAAAGAAATCTACATTCAAACATGTAAACTTTGCGTTGGTAGCGATAACTTCTGATATCCAGGGTTAGTCGCTTGATTTATGGCAGATTTCGCTGCGCTTAGATAACATATTTGCAGTTTACAGACTTATTGTAATCGTATGATAGCATTAGCCTCTGATTTCCAGGGTTAATAGCTTATCTTGAACTTCCCCTTTTCATATATGGTCTGCCACCTCAAACATATTCGGCGATCATCATATAACATTTTCAAAGACACATATGCATTTTTATCAGTTAATTTTAGTTCAAAGATCTACATGTATCACAAATTGCATTTCATATAATAGTACATATATCATATCACAAATTGCATTTCATATAATAGTGCATATATCATATCACAAATTGTATTTCATATAATAGTACATATCATATCTGTTAATAAATGCTGTGGCCATTTCCTGCCAATAACAATCTTGTTATTTTTATGAGCATCTAAGATAATTCAGGTCAGTTGTTTTCTCTGTTGTATTGTTTTCCTTTTAGTTACCAGTGCCCTTTATAGCTCATTATACATTATAGGTATTGCACATTGTTGAAAACCGTAAGATGACACGTAGTTGTTAAATCACTATACTTTGCGTCTTTTTTGTTTATAGTTGTATCATTGTCATGCTTATCCCGTCTACCTCATCTTTATATGTAAATAAATGAAGAATGTGTTCATGTGACACAGATGATGCCCCAACTTGCATATGACGTTATAAAGGGGCAAGAAGGTAAAAGTAATGCAACCCAAGTTCGAACTTAGTCTGAGTTTTGTGGTAATAAGCGTTGTGCATAAGTTTCATAAAATTTGGTTGATGCAAACTTAGGTTAGAGAACGGAACCTTAAAATTCCGCAACTTTTCCGTTTGTAAAGAGACATAGCTCCCGAATACGGACGGACGTTCAGACAGACAAGGGTAACACTTACTGCTCCCTTCGTTGCGGCGGAGGCATACACAATATGAACTGTTGTATTACATGTAAACAGTTGCAATGTTAGCTTACAAATGAGACACAGTTTTACTTGTTCACATGTACATAAGACAATTAACCACGCTAAATCAGCAAACCTGCATATACATTACATTTCTGTCTTTACCTTCTTCGTGTTTATACATTCGTGTTACGTCTTCTCTTTGTATGTCATAACAGAAATGTTCGATGCAGCCAGTTCGCCCTTTTGGAAGTTTGGTACTGATTCGCATTCCAACACTTTAAAGAAAAATCCATCAAAAATTTAAATACATATTAACAACAAATTCGCTCAATGTAAAATCTATTAGAAATCCATAATATAAACCAATATTTTCATTTTTTACTGAGTTTTTAATTTTTGGCAATGAATTTTCTATAGTTCAGAAGTTTTATATCATTTTTTTAAATTAATTAGAATTAAGTGAAAAAATAGGTTACAGCTATTCGTATTAATGGTCATCTTTCAAACGTCAATTAGTACATGAAAGTTCACAAATACTCATTAAACATATTGGAAAAGACCGAATAGGTATTAGTTAAAAATGTCGACATTGCTTTAGAAAATTAATTCTATTTGAAATTATAATTTTTAAAGACTTAAAATATTGTCCTCACAAATTAACTGTACACATTAAAGTATCTTTTCGTTTATTAATATTGTCTAACCTACGTTTATCCACACCAACAATAGTGGTTTCATTAACTTCATTTAATTCCCAATTAACCTTATCGGCATTAACTTCAGCAAAAACAAACGGTGTGTCATATGGCATGTTTACCTCACCACGTTTGATAGCCTCCAAGGAAGCAGGACCACAGCAATACACACCTAAAATCATTGCACAAAGCATACGTTAAAATAACAATTAATCGATGTACGGGGTAAACATTCAGTAGCAAACACTACAGGCATATTCAGTACAGATATATTACATGTTAAATAATAATGATACAAATATAAACCTGATGTGTGCTTGAACTACAACGTGAAGAGCCGGATTTTATAAATGGTAAAAAGTTCTTATTATATATGCATATCTATAAATACTTGAATTTGATAGGTTCTTTAGAATTCTTTTCCTTTATTAATCATGCGGCCGAAACGACTTTCGTAACCTATGTAAATGCTACGTCGAATAACTGTGATTTATTCATTTAATTCATCTTGACTGAGAGAACACAACAATATGTGCTGTAAGTGTGAGAAAAGACTTATTTTTAAACCCCTTCATGTATGTTTTTGCTATTTCCTTCAGTAAGAGAGGTTCATAATGAAGTCTTTCTTGTGGTTATCTCAGTCATTTTCAAGATATTTGAATATAATCTTCAATTCATTCGCTTGTATTTTATACAAAATGTTACTAGGTTGAGTGAATGAGGTATAAAAAAAGAAGATGTGGTATGATTGCCAATGAGACAACTCTTCACAAGAGACCAAATGTCACAGAAAATAACAACTATAGGTAACCGTACGGCCTTTAACAATGAGCAAAGCCCATACGGCATAGTCAGCTATAAAAGTCCCCGAAATAACAAATGTAAAACAATTCAAACGAGAAAACTAACAGCCTAATTTATGTACAAAAAAGGCCGAAAAAGAAATATGTAACACAGCAACAAACGACAACCACTGAATTACTGGCTCCTGACTTGGGACAGGCACAAACACACAGAATGTGGCGGGGTTAAACATGTTTGCGGGATCCAAACCCTTCCCCTAACCTGGGACAGTGGTGTAATGGTACAACATAAGAACGCACTATAAAAATCAATTGAAAAGGATTAACTCATCAGATGGATACAAATAGGAATACATCTAACAAAAACACAGAGTGAACGTGGCAGTGTACTTGTACATCTCAACAACAAAAAGAAACTAAGTACAGATCTGAGAGTACTCACAGTTACTGACAGCTATTTCAATAACTACTAATAAAAAAATCATGCATCTAAGACTAAATGATTAATCATTACACATCTTACATCCAATAGATTTAGTATAAGACGTCATAAACAGTCAGAAAAAGCATAACCTTGTGCAATGCCAAGATACAGACAGATCGTAAATCAATAAATGTGCATATATATATAATAATATTATTAATTCGTATATTTTAACTAATTTGATTCGTTCAGGGATAGTCACATGTTAAACTATATTTTCGAAGGTAGAGAGAAAACGGCGGATAGCAAAAAGCATATATATTGCACAGCAAAAAGCATATTGCACGGTTATTTTTAGAATATCTAAAAACTGATATACTTTGTGACGTCATGTAATGAATTTTATGATATTGTTAAAAGTTTTATAAAAAAATATCTATGATCGATTATTTGAAGAATAAAAATCTTCAAATATAGAAGATAAAAAAAAACTGTAAATGAAATAACAACATATATGTTGTTATCTATATGTTGTTATCGTCTAGGAGACAATATGATATCTTTAAAATTCTAACAAAATCAAATGACGATTTTGCTACAAATATGGTCAGAAATTTATAATATAACAATTATAGCCTATTTATGAGGTCAATACAGGATATATCGACCCAAAGAAGTACATGTATATCAACCTCGGACTTCGTCCTCAGTCAATATACTTCTTTCGGGTCAATATAATTATCCTTGTATCGACCCCATACAAAGGCTATAATTGTATAATAATATTTAGTTTTCTTTTAATTTACTAATAACCGAATCAATATCAATACCAATAAAAACAATATTCAAAGATCTAATTACAGTGTTGAATTAAGGTAACCTTTTAGGAGCTTGTCTCCATGAAAACCATACAAAAGTGTCCAGGAGTGAATTTTGCGGAATCTCTTTAAATTTGGTACACACAACACTTAGTCCATGCCAATATCACTTGCAAAATTCTTTGCTGAAATTTTATCGGATAGCCGACATTTGTAGCGCCATCTATTTTCACCATTTTTTTACGGGAAAATTGCCAAATTGAAGGTTTTTTTATGGATTTAATTCCAACAAATAATCAATTGATGATAAAAATATCTTTTGTCGAATGCATGTGATAAAGCATTATTAAGGAAATAAAAAAAATGTAAGTAATAAATATATATTTGTTTTTTTTTATAGTAGGGCCTCTTTTTATATAAAACAGGTGTTTAAGGAATTAGCTATTTTACCAAATTTAGGACCTGAAGAAATGCTCAAATATAAAAAAGGTGAAGTGTAATTAAAAGATGAATATATCAAAATGTACTACTATAATATCTTAAAAAAAATATAAAAAAATCCACCCACGGCAAACATTTAGAAATATATTTATTATATATCACTGTACGGCTATTTTTCATAGTATTTTTATAAAAAAATTCATGAAACAAAATCTTTTTCTTAACACAAAGCCACAAATCAGGGTGCAATTCTTGTCAAAATGAGTGATTTTATACTTCAACTGCTGTTTCTTATTAATTAAAAGCAAAATCATAGTGAAAACGATAATCAAAGTACTAAAAGCTCTCACGGAAAGCTCTATTTAACAAATAAAAAAAATTTGATTCAAAATCCAAATTCTCAAATTTGAAACTGCTAATTGCATGTTTTGTCTTTAACCTGTTTCCATGAGTATGCTTTTATAAGAACTTTTTATAATCATAATGAAATATAAGCACAGAAATGTGCTGGATCCGTATATTTATGCAAATGTAATGTTGTTGGAAATCTTACATGCTACTCATGAACATTCATTTGTATGTAATTATGTATGTTATTCAGTATTTTGATCCAGTAGTACCTGATACTGGTGCTGTCAAATTAGAAAAACACAAATCATATTAGTTAAAATGAAAAAAGTTTGGTTTCATGTGTAGGTCAGGTTTGAAAGGTGATGACAGAATAATTTGTTGTAAATTTTTAACAAAAAAAAAAACATCAGAATATTTTTTTCCAGTGTAAATTATACAAAATTTTAGCTTTTTTTGTTTTTATACAATAAGACACTGAATCCTTTACATTTCTTTTTAATAGCACATAATGACATTCAAATCATTATCATGATAATAGATTCATAGTTCATAAAATCATGGATACCAGCTGACTCGGCAAAAACTTATCAACTTTCAGTTTACAGCAAAAGTAGCCATATCATTGTCCTTGTACTATTCTGTGAATTGTCACTTCCATTCTGGCTTATAATTCTCATTGTATATTCACAAAAGCAAGATCAACACATCTAATATCTACCATGAATAGCATAATTCTTATTTTGGGTAGGTCCTCTCTATCATCACTTATTCACTTTTTTTCTTCAGAAACTAACTGTTTTGTGGTTGAGGTCTGATTTTTCTGACATAAAGTATGCATTGATTCTTTTAGTTTGTTAAGTTGTCAATCAGTTTCCTCTTTTACAAAGTATCCAACTTAGGCAACTATTGTAGATTATGTAATTCGGGGCTTCATTCAGACTATAGCTAATTACCATGATAATATAAAAATTGAATTTTTCCAGTTTCACAGATAAATGTACATGTATAAGTAGTTTAGGACTTGCAGTGTGAATCTTGATATCTGCTGACATTTTATTCAGTATCTTATGTAACTGCTAAGTTCAATATATCGACCATATCCACACATGAATATTTGCACTTTGAATCCTGAAAATTCAGTCTTGTCCTATCCTATTAAACATGTACTTTAATTTTATCCATTTGAAACATTTTGTACATGTTTTTTTCTCAAGTTTGAAATTTCTCCACAACTTCTATTATGATTTATGCAGATTAAGACATGAACAGAAAAAAACATTTGCGTCATGGTAAATAGCGTTGACTGCTGAATTTTCATTCATAGGCGGCTTGTTTTCTTGTACATTGTACATATGGGTTATACTGCACTAGCAATGAATAGCTTCAGAAGTACATGTAAGCTGTTGGTGTATGATCATTTTTAGATGACATTTTGGGTTTTTAATACATTGTGTTTTCTACTTTTATTTCAAAAATAAAGATTATGATAAATAAACAAAATTATATTGTATAATTTAAATACTTTATATAATTATATTTTTTTTTAGATAAACATGCTATTTAACAATACAAATAAAAGCATTACCGTCACTGGCTTCTTGTGGTGTGGCATCTATTGCCTGCCATCCCCCGTAACCAGGCGGTAAATCTGGTCTGGCCATCCAAACATCATTCCACACATGAAAATTCCTGTAGGTTACCCGAACGCATAATTAATAAAGCAATTTATTACATCAAGACATTTGCAAAATTATTTGAAAACTAAAATAGATTGAAGGCAAATTTATCAATTTATCAATTTATTTCACGAAAGGATGACTGCATACTACAAAAATGTACTACAAAAACAAGATTACGTATTTCAAAACAACTTGCCTGACCTAAGCAGTTTGGTAAGCAAAAATAGAATTGTACTCTTTTATAAATCACACTTTCACTTAAAATCCCTACATGAAGAAGATATTGCATTAAAAAGATAAGAAATATTTACTAATTTTGGTTTAATTCCATTCTATATGTTCAAAAAGTACCAAAGTTTCTTATGTGTTATGTCAAAGACTTTACGGTATGGGATTTTCCATTGTTGAAGGCCGTACGATTGCCTATTATTACATACATCCACTTCATTTGAACTTTGGTGGATAGTTGTCTTATAGGCAATCGTACCACATCTCCTATTTTTTTTTTACATATTCTGAAATAAATATCACTGCTTGATGATTTCCTACCATACTGAATCTTTGTTTAACTCTTCCATTGGTTCTCCTGATTCTGACCAAAAACTATCAATTGAAATCGATCCATCACAATCATGAGCAGATGCAAAATTTGTTACACTTCTGGCAGGAATTCCAAGAGCTCTACAGACTTCATAATAAATAAAATACATGTTAAAATGCTTGTTTTGAAATTAAAATGTGTTGAGTTTCTTTTCAAAATTTGTGATCACGTGTACCAAAATTGATTGATTTTAGATTTATCAGTATCAGAAACATATACTAGTAAGATATAGCACTAACCAGCTTATTTTAATATGAATGAATCTAATGTATTCTTATACGGGATGAGGAAAACGTTAAAAAAATATATTATAAAAGAAGTAGAGCCAGGAACCCCAATAAACGGCCCTTTTTTTTAAACTTCAATTATTAAAGTAAATCTAACGAGTATGCATAGCTAAATGTATGATGTCTAAAAGTATAAAATGAAAAGTGTATAAAAAAAAATTATTATATTTGCTTCATATTTATACATATACTAGCCTAAAATACGAATATTTTAATTTCGTCCATTTTTCTAGAAAATTTTCAATTTTTCCACCTTTTTTCATTATTTCGTATGTGGCACCACCCCTCGCCCAATGAATTTTTCAGTGAAAAGGAAAGAATATGGTATATAAAAAATATTTCGGAAAAAATTATGTAGGCGAAGGGTAGTGCCACCGTTAATTTTTTCAGAAAACTGTCTTAAATTTTGCAGAATTCTGCAAAAAAAATCAGAGTTTTACGGAATTCCCCTTCATTATGACGCCACAATGACGCAATTGGTGAACATATATTTTTTAACTGAAACACTTGGACATTTTAACATATGTTTTAATCAAGTTTTCACAACATTATCGCAGTGAACTTCTTTTTCAGATTTTTAGGACCAAAAATATGAGTTAGAGAACCATATAAAGAGTTAAAGATTTACATATATCTCATATAGGTTATCAGGTACCTTAAACCTTGTATTTGATATCTTATTAACTTTGAACTCGATGATATATCTAGACAGTAGATTGAGATAACTACTGCATGTCATACTTCTTCAAGTTTCTTTTTATAAGAAAAAAATATTCGGTAGTTTTTGTATATATTGGATTGCATAGTATATATCCTCAAACATACGTCAAGCTTATCCTGTAACACAATGGTAAAAGAGATAATACATGTACATGGTCTTATAGGTGTGCATTCTTTGTATATGTGCATATGTTCGTTTTGTTGAAAGCAGGACATTCACAGTAATCAGAGGAATGAACTTGCGAATGCAGTTAATACCGTCCTTGACAAATTGCGCTTGTTGCAACGTCAAATCATGTTAACGGACAACCTGGCAAGAAAATTTTATTGATCCGTTTTTTTTTTTAAATAACCGGCCGTAATCTTAATACAATTTGGAGTTCCAAATACAACTTTTGAAGTACTTTTTATTGGCATAGTTTTCGAAGCCGAAGAATAGTTTTCACGAAAGTAACTCTCTGTTTTAAGCCTTTAAAATTTTGTGAAGGCATGAAAGTTTACTTCGATAAGTAGCTCAATTTATTTGATAACTTGGGTTTTTGGAGCTTGCACTTAGTACAGAACGATAGTGCATACAACTGAATTATTTCAAGCTTCTCTTGTTTATTCTATTTTGAAGACATTTTTTATTTGTTGTAATTAAAAAAAAAGTTCTGATTCAATGAACAAACTTAAAAAACCAGTGCGCATCTTCTTAATAAACATTTTGTATTTAACGTTACCCACAATCCACCTTCAGCATGAGACACATAGATTTTTTAAAATACACTTACGCGTTGTCATTACTCCTGAGAATACCCAACATTGACCAAATCGTACAGGTTTTTTTGTCTTGTAATATTCGTTTAAGATAGCCACACTTCCAGCCCAGTGTAATGGTGATTTCCCGTCGTCATAGCTACCAGACCATTTACCGACTAAAACTCCTTCATCATCCTTCGAGTTAGTCTGAAATTTCATATTATAATATAATATATTAATTGTTAAAATTGTTAACCTGAGACCAGACTAATATTGAGTAAAGGATTAAAATAGGCTTAACATTTATCAAATTAAAATGGAAAACAAGGGGAACGTTTAGCACTAAACATAGTTTAAACCCAACACGCTTTGACATATCCTTCTTGATTAAGCAACTTAATTCTTAGAAGGATGTCTATGTTTACAAAAAACCGGTACATTTGTTGGTTCCACAAACAATTGTGTGTTGACCCTTAGATGGTCTCTGTTACTCACAACCTTTCACTTTTGGGGCGATCAAACACATGAACAAAAATTATAGGCACTTGTCCATGTTGTCTTTAATCTTTAAAACTGTAATTGCAGTGACCTTTTTAAAAGTCGTTTCTGAATGATAATTACTGTTGCATTGACGTAGATTTTAATTCAAAAAATTGTATACTACAAACAATAAAATGTTTACTGCCAGTTTCACTTACATCTACTTTTTGTTATTCCTACAAATGGAAAAGAGGAGTTTTTAGAATTAATCAGGCCGATGGTTTTGCTTTAAAATTGTTTCTATAGTTTAGGTCATGCTGTAGCTAAATATAACGTTCGGGTCTTGCTAATGGTTAAAACTGTAAAGTAACCTGTAGTTGTTAACATCCTCGTCATTTTGTTTTTGGTGTATTTATCATATCAATGACAATCAAACCACATCTCCTTTATATCATTCAAAGATAAGAAAGCAAAGTGCTATCATATGCATTATGTCTAAGTTAGATTGTATTATTTAAATAGAAACGGCCGGAGAAGCGACTTACCATAATTTATATATTATTAGTATTGGAACCAATATACATTTAACGTATTATAATGCATTTGAAAAAAAAGATGAAACATATTTTGCATTTGAATTATTTTCCCTGGTAGACGGCAGATAACCCAATTTGAACTGAACTGTGTTTTATCACTAACTTCATTTCAAATGCATTATAATCCGAACTCTACTTTAAGCATAACTATGTATAAGTTATGTCGCTTCTTTTGTATTTCTCTTTCAAGAACGTCATTACATTTCCTAAATACATTTTTGTTTTATTAGTAGATTACGACTCACACTTTTATTATATTTTTTCTATTACTTTTTAAAAAGTATAACAGCAAAGAATTATATCAAACACAACTTACTATTGCCGATAATTTTCTGGTAACCTTAACTGGATCTCCTCTTACAGTCCATGATAACTTGTAACGATCTAGAAGGCACATGGCACAGTCCAGGATATTTTCCTCAAACTGCAATGTGAGTGCAATTTATATAATTGGTAAAATATTGCATAAATCGATAGTCTATCCGTGTCAATTGTTATGTAATGTCTATCAAAACAAGTGCCTATCTATATGCAGACATTTTCATTTCTTATGCATCATAAACTCAAGTACCGTGAAAGTTCTAATTACAAAATAAGGTTATAGTTATTTTTTAATTCTGCAAAGCATCGTCAAATTTCCAAAACCTTTTAGCTAACCATTAAAATTTTTTTTTTTAAAAACTTAAAATCTAATGATGCCATTTTGAACATCAAAATTATTCTTGTTTATAAATGTATCCAGCAAACTACTGTAACACATGCAATATATGGAACATTCATTATTAAACTTATCTAAAATAATAAGTTAGGGCATACATAAAAAAAGTCCGAATTTTCTGAAATATTTGTTTTTTGTGTTTTTTCGTTTTTTTTTTTACCTCAGACAAAGAAAGTCCTACCAGCAAGCGATTAAGAAACGAAGATAAGCGAACTTTGACCTATTACAAACATCACTCATTTCCCATCAAAACTGAAAATAGTACAGCTGCTGCTAGAAACATAGATACGTCTTGCAAAAGGTTGTAACGGTAATTAATTGATTGATTGTCAAAATACAAATCAGTGGTACAGATCTGTAAAAATGCCATTCACCGAAGTGGACATCAGGTTTACAGTAAAAAGGTGGGCCGACAACAGGGTTGAAGGGCTTAACATATAGACTGTTATTTGAAACAGACGGCATGTTTGATAGGCTAAAACTCTTTCCACCATCCGGCCCTTAAACGAGGTGTGGAGAGGGTATTATTAAGAACATAGATTTTACATCCCTTTCCTACACGACGTACGCTTGACTGCCTATGTAGATATACCGGACATCAGAACGGAATCTCCCGCGGCATGTGTCCTACGTGAGACATCCAGCATACCATACTTCTCTTATATAATCACATAATTATGCATAATATACTTTTCTTGATTAATGAAATTAGAAATCTTTCATCGATGACAAAGGGATGGAATTAAGTATTCTGCAGAAGTTTTTAAATTGTAGCGACATTAACTCTTCTGTTAAATGTATCTCTCTTTAGTCTATGGTTAATTTAACCATATAATTTAATTTCAATACTAATCCCAGTTAAAACAAACGAATGTAATACGTTTTGCTATATTTTTGTCAAACTTAGGAATCATAATTAATGCTTCGTTTAATTTCTTGCAGGCTTTTCCTAATACTTCTATATATACTAAGTCTTATTATGTTATAATGAAAGAAACAAAGATCATTTACCTGGCCAAAGTTCCATTTTTTGCCACTGATTTGCTTTCTATTTCCAGTATATATTTTCCCTGTTTCGTTCAAAATATACTCGTCTGACAATTGTTTGTCTGTTTGGTATACTTGATCATCTTAAAATTTATCAATAAATGTATTATGAGTTGGTACATCCATTACAGCTAAACGTTCTAAATACAATATGTATTACATTTGCATGTCTTATCTTAATGAATGAATGAGTTTATTTGCAAAAATCATATACATGCTATAGCAATCAAAACATATATTACATATATGACACACATGGTCGTCGTATTTTTTTTAAATTTCAGATATAATGCTTGGGAAGAGATTTGACAATATTGGATATTAATTATGTATAACCTCCATTTACATACTAGTATCTAATGATTTATAGATATAGGAAGATGTGGTGTGAGTGCCAATGAGACAACTCTCCATCCATCGTATATCTACATTTGTGTTAATTGTTTTTTGGTGGGCTGTGTTGATGGGGTATATAATTTTTATTACTGACCATCAGCATGATGATGTAAGTTTTAATTACAAGTTGCATTTTGAACATCAGCAATTCCTTAGTAATTGTGTCCTACCTTTGCACCATGGATTCAACAGGATATAGATAGCTTGGTCATGGGTATACTCGAATATTTCTTTCTTTTTGCCAGCCTTTTGTATAGTTTCTACTTGGAGTTGCCAGATTCCAACGTAGCAAGTAGGAGGAGTGTTTATCCTAACTGTAATTTCTTTGTCCTCATTTTTTACAATCCATGCTCCCCATTTTTTACCCTCGTCTTTGTCAGATAGGATAAGTGTAATGCGAGTACCTTTAGGCGGTGTTGGGTTATCGCGTGCAAATTATCAATAAGATGCATTAAAATAATCCGATAGTATATATCACAAATCTTTTAATATGCTATCGGCACTGCAGATACAATAGTTTATACTGATCAAAATATTCAATACATGACGGCAGAAACTTCGGGTGTGGGATTTTCTCGCTGTGTTGAAGACGCCTGATGCTGTTTTCTGCTCTATCAGGTCGGGTTGTCTCTATGACACATTCCTGTTTCCATTCTCGTTTCTATAATTGTTTTGAGTGGCAATCGGGAACATTGATACTTTTGTATCTGCGCTGGTGATAGTCGGTAATAGGTATAAAAAAGAAGATGTGGTATGATTGCCAATGAGATTACTCCACATGAGACCAAATGACACAGAAGTTAACAACTGTAGGTCACCGTACGGCCTTCAGCAATGTGCAAAGCCCATACCGCATAGTCAGCTATAAAAGACCCGAAAATGACAATGTAAAACATTTCAAACGAGAAAACTAACGGTCCAATTCATGTACACAAAAAATGAACGATCAGTTACATTGTAGGTCAATTTTGGCCTAACATGTTGTAAAACATCAACACTGCAACCACTATATAAAAAAAGACTAGAATGACGGTGTTCTTACAAATCAGGATTCATCTCGGGTTTAAAACAACATTATAGCAAGTTGCAACTTGATATAGCAAAAACATTACTAGTACAATAATATTTTTTTTCTATTAAATTGTCGACATAGAATCACGAGACTTTTACTTAAAGGTAAATCCAAATTGATATTTAGATCAATATGCTTTATTTATCATGCAAAAGGTTTGTGGCATACGTTTGTAACTCCTAACACTGGTTTTCCGATATGCAGACCAAGTTCATCCATCAGCTGCTTTGCTCTCAATAATTTGTTGCACGACTTGTTTGTAACCTCAATTTATAATGCTCAAAACTCTTCGGAACTTCAGCGTCCCCGTCGCACCTCCGAGTCCTAAATATATATTTGCATTTGCCAACATTTGTCTAAACAATATTTCAAGCAACCTCGTTTATAGTATAGAAAAAAATCTGATGTGGTTCCAGGATTTTGAAAGGGGGGATCCAGCAAGCCAACATTTTGAACAATACTTTTTAAAGTCTAAATGTATTCACCATATATGAAGCTCCTCAAAAGCGGCGTTCCCCCTACTCCCTCCCCCTAAAAAAATCGTTTTGGTAAATTTAGACCTTTTATACATGTAGCTGTACAGTGAAGCCTTTGAGGATACAATCTAAGTATACATTTCAATAACTGAAAATCAACGGACATTTTCCAGTAATATATGAATATGTGAATATACTCTTAACACATTTATGTGTTTTTTAAACTTGATTTGTTTTTTTTTTTTTTGTTTTTTTTTTTTGTTATCTCTGAGAGCGAGTTTTCATTTATTTAAATATATATAGGACAACGGAGTTGGTGTGCATGTGTTCGATTCCAACCCTAGGCATTCATTCATATCGGCTGGTGCAAAGCGGGTTTAGCTTAGGGACCGTTCAATATTTATCAGATGGATGGGCCGGTGCATTCTTAATATTGAGTCATTAAAAAAGTTAATGCCCATCCTTTTAAATTCTGAAAAAAAGTCCTCTAAAAACTGAAAATGCCAGTTGATTTGAAAAAGTTATGAAAAAAAATTAAAGATGACTATCTGGATTTAGCCAAAACTGAAAACTTTAACTTTTTTTTAACCTATTTATTAAATCCATAGAATGACAGCAATTCACCAAACTACCAAACAACCTGGTATTCTGTAAGATCAATATATAAATGAAATAATTGAAGGGTTTTATGAAAATGCCAGTTGATTTGAAAAAGTTATAAAAAAAATTAAAGATGACTATCTGGATTTAGCCAAAACTGAAAATTTTAGCTTTTTTTAAACCTATTTATTAAATCCATAGAATGACAGCAATTCACCAAACTACCAAACAACCTGGTATTCTGTAAGATCAATATATAAATGAAATAGCTATAGAGTTTTATGGAAATCCATGTTGATTTGAAAAAGTTATAAAAAAAATTAAAGATGACTATCTGGATTTAGCCAAAACTGAAAACTTTAGCTTTTTTTACCCTATTTATTAAATCCATAGAATGACAGCAATACACCAAACTACCAAACAACCCGGTATTCTATAAGATCAATATATAAATGAAATAATTGTAGAGTTTTATGAAAATGCCAGTTGATTTGAAAAAGTTATGAAAAAAAATTAAAGATGACTATCTGGATTTAGCCAAAACTGAAAACTTTAACTTTTTTTTAACCTATTTATTAAATCCATAGAATGACAGCAATTCACCAAACTACCAAACAACCTGGTATTCTGTAAGATCAATATATAAATGAAATAATTGAAGGGTTTTATGAAAATGCCAGTTGATTTGAAAAAGTTATGAAAAAAAATTAAAGATGACTATCTGGATTTAGCCAAAACTGAAAATTTTAGCTTTTTTTAAACCTATTTATTAAATCCATAGAATGACAGCAATTCACCAAACTACCAAACAACCTGGTGTTCTGTAAGATCAATATATGAATGAAATAATTGTAGAGTTTTATGAAAATGCCAGTTGATTTGAAAAAGTTATGAAAAAAAATTAAAGATGACTATCTGGATTTAGCCAAAACTGAAAACTTTAACTTTTTTTTAACCTATTTATTAAATCCATAGAATGACAGCAATTCACCAAACTACCAAACAACCTGGTATTCTGTAAGATCAATATATAAATGAAATAATTGAAGGGTTTTATGAAAATGCCAGTTGATTTGAAAAAGTTATGAAAAAAAATTAAAGATGACTATCTGGATTTAGCCAAAACTGAAAATTTTAGCTTTTTTTAAACCTATTTATTAAATCCATAGAATGACAGCAATTCACCAAACTACCAAACAACCTGGTGTTCTGTAAGATCAATATATGAATGAAATAATTGTAGAGTTTTATGAAAATCCATGTTGATTTGAAAAAGTCATAAAAGAATTTAAAGATGACTATCTGGATTAAACTGAAAATTATTGTTGAGACCATGTCCCTTATGTTTTTTGTGCCTGCAAAAGGAATTTCCTACACACCGATAAAATTTAAAGCAAATTTTTTTCAAATAAAATAAGTTCTAGCCCATCCACTATATATATTAAAAAAAGTTCTCGCCCATCCAAATATTTCCACAAAAAAAGTGCTTGCCCCGCCCCATTTTGCACCGGCCCATCCATCTGATAAATATTGAACGGTCCCTTAGTGGCCCCGCACTGACTCCGTAGATACTGTGTCAAAAAATTCAAGAGGCCACGGGAAGGTCTTCCTATATTTTTTTTCTTTTCGGAGACCATATACAACAAAACCATGGTATATTGTGAAAATTAACCATAGATAACTATGATATAATTTTCGGTTATTGGGATTCATACTCTTGTTGCATTCCCATAGGTTACATTGTACAGCTCTATATAGGTTAAGGTTCATCATAACAAATGGACAAATATGGCCGTATTTTCACCTCAAAAACTACTCCGAGTACAGACTTACCTATGCTTTTTGGAATTTTTTAAGGCCTAGCATCCACTAGATATATAAAAGTTAAATGCATTTTGTGTTTAAGAAGAAAGATAAAATCTTTCTTGGTTTTTGATGGGCATTTTTTTCTCTCTGCAGAAGGTGTAAAAATAAAAAAAACACCTAAATTACTTTAATACTGTCCACTCACAGACTCAGATAAACTCTTTAACTCACCTATAGTTGTGAAGATACCTCTTGTCCATGTCAATTAAGGACAACCAAAACAATACAAACCGGTTTTTACCTGAGGCAGCATCTCAAATTTAAAGTTGTACCACAACTTAGTTGATTTTCACACCTATTGCAAGAAGGAAAACAAATGCCCATCAAAATCCAAAAGAGATGTTATCTTCCTGAAATACAACATGCATTTAACTTTAATATATCTAGTGGATGACAGGCATTAAACTTTTTCCAACTTCACAGGTAAGTCTGCACTCAAAGTAGTTTTTGGCATGTAAATACAGCCATATTTGTCCGTTCGTTATGATGAACCTTACGATATCTTTACCTGCCAGGAAAACTAATTTAAGATCATCTTTTTTTGGATCATAGTTTTTGTTAAACGCTATGGTTATGTCTAATGGTTGTCCACGTCTCACAACCAAATCTTTTCCAGTCTCGCTTATATGATAATCATCAGTCACGTGATTTTTGCTGTTGTTGATGACGTTTAAGATCATGTCCTTCAGCTGAAGGTTTGGGCTGACTGGGGGTAGCTGAAATGTGAAAACTAATATCCAACGAAATTATAAAAAAGTGTTTCGCTTTAATATAATCAATATCAATTAAAACATGTATTTTTTTCATTGAAAATTTCTTTCCGAGGATTAAGTATAAAACATGCACAATCAATTGATATGAAATTCCATATGAGATTGCATGTATCACCCAGATAGAAACTTTTAAGGCAATTTTCTGAAAACAATACGTTTTATAACATGAAACAACCAAGTACGAACTTAACATACAACAATAACCTGAAACATTCGTTATAAAAAATATAGTTTCATTTCGAATAAATATTTTGTGGAGTCAAGACATTCAATGGTTCCTTGTCGGTTATGAAATTTATAGTACATCAGTATGACAAAATTTTAATGAACACAACAATAGAAGGTTGTCAAAACAAAATTCTGAAAATAATGTGTCAGTCTGTTGAGTATATTATGCAATTACAAAACAGCGTTGACCATCGTATTTTTGGTAAATATACAAAATAGATCAACAATGATTTAAGTTGATTCAACTACTATTCTAGACAAAGAAAGATAACTCCAATTGAAAATTTCTTGCTATTGCGCAATATTGTGCAATTAGATATTTCTTGCTATTGCGCAATACTGTGCAAAACAGCTTCCATTTGCAATTGATTATTTCCAAATGATCAAATTCTGGGTCTGGCAAGTTAAGAAAAAGACAATTTCTAACTAGCAACTATAAGAACGTTAATTTTCAAAGAAGAATTGCCACATGATATGTATCTTACTGTGTAACGTACTCCTTGGATCTATTTCACTACTTGCATATCAGTTTTACATACTTTAACACTTGTTATAAGCTGTAAACTGTTTCCAAATTTTGCTAAGATCACTAGATATCTTACCCAAATTAAACTTTAAGAGGCTTTAACAGAACTCTGATAGAGTCAAAATATGTATTTCAGAAACAATCATCTTATCAGAAGAACAATATCCCATAAGAGACCAGCTTAGATGCTACAGACAAATAAGAATTTTGTTTAGAAAGCCATCGATACAAGATACTACTAACTTGTCAGAATTCTGTTAAGACGGCTAATTCTGGGGTTTCATTGGTACTATATTCGATGATTCTTATCAGAATTCTGTAAAGAAGGTTATTGCTTGAGATGCGACTGTCTTATCAGAATTCTGTTAAGAAGGCTATTGTTATCAGATGTAAGTCTTATCAGAATTCTGTTAAGGGTTTCATTGGTACTATATTCGATGATTCTTATCAGAATTCAGTAAAGAAGGTTATTGCTTGAGATGCGACTGTCTTATCAGAATTCTGTTAAGAAGGCTATTGTTATCAGATGTAAGTCTTATCAGAATTCTGTTAAGGGTTTCATTGGTTCTATATATTCGATGATTCTTATCAGAATTCTGTTAAGAAGGCTATTATTATGAGATGCGACTGTCTTATCAGAATTCTGTTAAGAAGGCTATTGTTATGAGATGCGACTGTCTTATCAGAATTCTGTTAAGGGTTTCATTGGTTCTATATATTCGATTCGTATCAGAATTCTGTTAAGAAGGCTATTGTAATGAGATGCGACTGTCTTATCAGAATTCTGTTAAGGGTTTCATTGGTTCTATATATTCGATTCTTATCAGAATTCTATTAAGAAGGCTATTGTTATCAGATGTAAGTTTTATCAGAATTCTGTTAAGAAGGTTATTGCTTGAGATGCGACTGTCTTATCAAAATTCTGTTAAGAAGGTTATTGTTATCAGATGTAAGTCTTATCAGAATTCTGTTAAGGTTTCATTGGTACTATATTCGATGATTCTTATCAGAATTCTGTTAAGAAGGTTATTGCTTGAGATGCGACTGTTTTATCAAAATTCTGTTAAGAAGGTTATTGTTATCAGATGTTAGTCTTATCAGAATTCTTTTAAGGTTTCATTGCTACTATATTAGCTTCTTATCAGAATTTAGAAGGACATGAATAATATTGACATGTAATGTATATCAGAATTCTGACCAAAAACACAATGTAGTGTTATTAGAATTATGTTAAGGGCATTATTGTTAACAAGGTAAAACGAAACATAGACATGTATATATCGTATGAAAAGAAAATACATCTACTTTAAAAGCAATATTATAATAATAAATGAATTCAATTAATTGTGGTGGCCTTGCAGTGAGGTGAGAGTTGTTGCTTTGTGATAAAGTCTTTGTAGAATAAAAAATTGACAAATGATTGGTAAACACTAAATCCTTTCCTTTCATTACAAAAACATAAAATTTTGATAAACATTAATAAACTCCCTTAAGCACATTAAATAAATTTTAATTTCAGGCTACTGTCTGATTAAAAGTACACACATACAACAGCAATATGTTTGTCATGTGTCCAATTAAGATTATGAATGATTACTGAAAGATACAAATAGAATTGAATTTGACCTTAAACGTCTGGAAAAATTATAGCTGGAAACTTTGGTACACGTCTTTGAATATTATAGTAAGTAAGACATTCTGCACATTGTAAGTGACAATTTTGTACATTTGTACAATATTCACACTTTAAGGATTTGTAAATCTTATCCTCATATATATGTATATATTCTGGATCATATCCTCCTAATACATGATGTAATAGCTGCTGATACTTGTTTGGAGTTATTTAGAGTCCCACACATACACGTAGAAGCACTATACATAACACTTTTTTCAATGTTGTAGAGCATTCAGTTTCCTTTCCGACGTCAACTTGTATTTCCAAACTAACAAGAGAACAAATGAGTTGTGTTGTTATAATTGTTTATCGCAACATGTACACACAATATTGGTGTTTCAGTTTTTCTCTAAACCAGGAAATGTTGCCTGAAAAAGAAAGAAAATAAAACTTCAACACCCTATTTTAAAGTTTCTTCGATACATTAAGTATGAATAAAAGGAGGAGTGAGGTACATGTCAATGAACCAGCAATCTAACCACATCCTGAATGTCAAAACACCTGTTCAACAAAATAATGTATAGTTTAATAATATCGTTCGAATCGATTTCTGAACAAATGAGTTCAGATCATTTAAACTTCCAAATATTTGCACTTAACACCAAAATCTACACACAATAAAAATCAATAGAAATTAAGCAACGACAAATATTGACAATCACTCATCTTGATATACAATAATGAATCACAAGAACCAAAATTTCTAAGTCGTTGATTACGAGAAACGACAAAGCAACACAGGCACTAATATCTTGACAGTCACTCATCTAAATATACAGTTAAGCAACACTAGCACTGAGATCCTGTTCGTCACTCAGCTTCAGATACAATAATGCATCTATGCACAGAGATCTCACAGTAACTCATCAAGAGATACAGTAAAGTAAAACAACACCGAAATATTGACAGTCATTCATCTTCGGATACAGAAAAGAATTACAAGCACCGAGATCTCGCAGTCACTGATCTTGAGAAACAGTAAAGCAACACAAAACCAGAGATCTTTTAATAGTCACTCATCAGGATATGAAGTACAACAGAACAAGCAATGAGACTCACAGTCACTAATTTTGATAAACAATAAAGCAGCACAAACGCTGCGATCTCTACAGTCACTCATCTTGAGAAACAATAAAAAAAACAGAAGCACCAAGATCTTGACAGTCACTCATCTTGAGAACCAGTAATACAACGGAAGCACCAAGATCTTGACAGTCACTCGTCTGGAGAAACAGTAAAACAACAGAAGCACCAAGATCTTGACAGTCACTCATCTGGGGAAACAGTAAAACAACAGAAGCACCAATATCTTGATAGTCACTCATCTTGAGAAACAGTAAAACAACAGAAGCACCAAGATCTTGACAGTCACTCGTCTGGAGAAACAGTAAAACAACTGAAGCACCAAGATCTTGACAGTCACTTGTCTGGAGAAACAGTAAAACAACAGAAGCACCAATATATTGACAGTCACTCATCTTAAGAAACAGTTAAACAACAGAAACACCAAGATCTTGAAAGTCACTCGTCTGGAGAAACAGTAAAACAACAGAAGCAATAAGATCTTGACAGTCAGTCGACTGGAGAAACAGTAAAACAACAGAAGCACCAAGATTTTGACAGTCATTCGTCTGGAGAAACAGTAAAACAACAGAAGCACCAAGATCTTAACAGTCACTCGTTTGGAGAAACAGTAAAACAACAGAAGCAGCACGATCTAAACAGTCACTTGTCTGGAGAAACAGTAAAACAACAGAAGCACCGAGAACTTAACAGTCACTTGTCTGGAGAAACAGTAAAATAACGGAAGCACCAAGAACGTAACCGTCAGTTATATTGAGACGTGTTCTAACACCACAAGCACCGATACCTTGACAGCCACTCAACTTAAAGATGTTCATACGCCACAAGCATCGAGAACTTGACGGTAACTTACTTGAGATATTTTCATACACCACGAGCATCGCGATCTTGACAGACACATATCCTGAGATATTGGCAAACACCCTCCACAAGCAATGAGATCATGACGATCATTCAATGAACCACAAGCACCTTTGTCTGTATGGAAATATATTCTTTGATTAAAACACATTAATTGTCTCTGCAAAGATACTAGGCAAGTTATTTTAAAGTTGGACTGTATTATAGATGAGTACATTGTAAACGTTTGTGCACACGCAACACTAGTTTACAAAATGTCATGCCGGTAGCAAAACCGTCTATCTAGACTAATAGTATGTGTTATGTTCTTCTTTTTATCTGTGTATATGTATTTCTCGTAGGGGTCGGGTCTTCGTTGTTGTGGTCTGATGTACGAAGGAAAGCGATATTCAGGTATAACAATACGATTTTTCAAATTTCTTTTCCAGTTGCTTTTGTTACCTAGTAATATTTTCAACCACAGACGACACATATACTTCCATAAATTGCTCTGTTAATGAGTTTTGAAGATGATCACTTTTGTAAACACATATAGTATCTGATTGTTATTTTTTTTAGAAAACAGAAGATATGAACATAAGAGTTACACTATTTAAAGAAATTAATATTTAAGAGCTGCCAGGTTAAAAAAACAAACAAAGAAAATTATTTGGACCTTTGAAAAGGCCTCAAAATATAGATATACAAATATTCAACAAATATAGTTGCACAATTATAGTTACTAATGTTATAATGTTTTCTGTTTGTTTTTCATTTGAAAATGATTAATAAGGATTACCTATCTTTTGAGTTCGTGTAGATTGGTCATCTGGTCAGTCTCCTCATCCAAATCATCTTGGTAACCTGAAATACAATATTTAAATCAATTTTAAAAAAGTACATGTAATGTATGGAACATATTTTTACATCGCGATGACCGTGAGGGCATTCTGATGTATTGCTATTGCCTAGATTTCCATTACGTAACTTTCGTTTCGGGTTTGTAACCGATCTTTAAACATGATAAATACGCGCACATA
This sequence comes from Mytilus galloprovincialis, assembly GCF_965363235.1. NCBI lineage: Eukaryota > Metazoa > Mollusca > Bivalvia > Mytilida > Mytilidae > Mytilus > Mytilus galloprovincialis. Next base: position 64,849,271 of record NC_134843.1, read on the forward strand.
AACGAGTGCAAAATAAAATTCCTTGTAATGTAAAGTAAAAAATCCTTTAAATATCTATGCACAAAGCATGCGGAAGATATCTCAAGAACATGTTGCGGCAATCCCGGCAATGACCGGTAACTCTGCATAGAAGATTGTGTTTGCGGGAAGAATGCCTATTCATATATCCAATCCTTTAGAAAAAAAATCGAATGTCTACAGAAGAGTGTCCACCATACAATTGCACTGCACTATTTTTAGAATAGTAAAATATAATAATATACAAATGGATGAAAATTATATATACATGTAACTGATATATTAATATAAGATATAACAACAAACCAGTGTATACTGATTTGTATCACTACAATATAATAGTTATTACATGATTTTGAATTTCCTGTCATTTCTTCATCATCCACGCTCGAACTTGTCTCAGAAAAAAAATTATCTCTGTACATTAACCTCAGTATCAGGTATAGAGATGTGATTTCTTTCTGTGGCAAGTGCTTTTGACCATCCACGAGAACTTGCGGTCATCCGATGTTCAGTACTTCAGTTCTTTAATTATACGAGTCACAGAGACAAATAACTAATATAGGATCCAAACAAACTACAATACACATCTCTTCATTTTCATATTAATTCATGTTTCAAGATACACATTTTGCGTAAAAACATAATAAATGCAAGCGCCATGCAAGTATTGGGATGTTCACACTAGAATGAAATTAGCTTCTTTGTTATTCATACCAAACCAAAATATTTTATAGAGTCTTGTACAACACAGTTTGACCTCCAAAAGAGTGTCTCGGATTTTTTCTATTGTATTTCATTCTCTCATTAACCTTCAACGAAGTTTGCAACCTCAATTCATAAGAGATCTCTTAAGGTAGCACTACAGTCTAACAGTGATTTTTTTAAGATATTTTTTTTATCACATAATTTTAAAGTAAGTATTATTCTGCACAGTTTGTAAAAATCCAAAAATCAATTTTCAAATCACAACAGGGAGTAAATTGATAATGAAATTATGTAAATAAAAGCACATGGTAATTAATCTAAATATATAGGCATTTAGGAGAGTTTAATATGTCAATCATCTGTTAATGCCAGTGTCCAGCTGTTAATCACTGACCACAAGAAGAATAGTGTGGTCTTATCTCATTGTATCATGTGTATTGCAACAAAGTAATCTATATAGCTTTGAAGTAAACAGTGAAAAGGGAAAGTTATTAAAAAGGAGAAAATCTAAAGGGAAAAAAATCTTACTAAAATGAACAAAACTATATATATAAGGATAAGAGTGTGAAAGTATCTTTGAAAGCCTCTGACAAACTTTAAACATTTAAGGTTCTTACTACAAACAAGAAGTATATGTCTCTGAATCTGTCTTTTGTTAGGAGTTTCAGGCACTTTAACCAATTTTAAGTTTATGTGAAATTTTTAAATTCCATAAAACTGAAGAATCATGTGAGGCAGTCTATTTCCAGCAAGGGGGATCAGGTCTTGATCTTTTTTGGGACATGTCTTTTATTGCATAATTTTAATGTTCTAGCTAATTTCATAGTATATTTCTTTTTAAAATACAAATGAAATCATTCTTTATAGTAAATATAATGATGTTAAAAATTGTTTTTATGCAGCTGGTCATTCCTGTTATTCTCTTATCTTAGACTGTCTGGAGAGAGGCGGAGCTTTGTCTATATTTTAAAATTGCTACATCACAGATGTTGGTCAAATCTGTGACGTCAAACTCCCGCCAAATGCTAAGTTAGTGTTGGTCAGTGCACATATAATTCAAAATTTACAGTATTAGAGCATCAAAGACACAAAGTGTGTGGTTATATTGATAAAATAATGGTGTCAGGACACTCCTGGGGTGTTCTCAGTGGAACTTTTGTTTTAATGATGCATTTATAGGGGTTCTAAGGGGGAAATTCAGTTTTTAGGTAATTTCTCTGAACAATTTTCATGAGAATTGTTAGCAAAAAATGAAAATAGAAACTTCATTGGTACCCCTTTTGGTTTGACTTTGATATATGTGATTAAAGGGAGTATTTTCTACAATACCGTGTCCCAGTTTTTGGATAATTTGTTTCTAAATGAATTTATAGTTGTCCAAAGATGAAAGGTGAAATGAGGTGTGGTACCCAGCAGTTAAATCAATATATCTTCTTACTGGAGGCATATATCAAAAATCTGAGACATGGTTTTGTTTATAGTGTATAATGGTTGATTAAAGCGATGAAAACAAATTTTCACTACCATTTGACCTGAATGTGTCATTTTCATCCGAGTTGGAAGACCACTTTTTTGGCAATTAAGGAGCTATAGTTTGAGATTAATCATACCAAAAATTAATTTATTTACCGATTAAGAAGAATTAATATTTCACCTCTATAATGAGCTAAAGATTTTAAAAATCCCTTGAGTAGTTTTTGAGAAATTAATCTTTAAAGACTGTTGGTTGGAGTCAGAAAATTCTGACTGTAGTGCTACCTTAATTTAATTAGATACCAGTATACAATTTGTTCCATTGATGTTTTTGGAAATCTAAGACAAAATTTTGAAGATAACTGGTCAAGGAACAATATGTGTGAAAATCAGGAATATAGGGGCACTCATCTAGGAGCTAATTTCATTTAAAACTTCATTTTCATGATAACAATGAATGTGTGACAATTGATTAAATAAGGATTTTCCTACTTGCACCCCATTAAATTCAATATAATTCACACATGTAAAATATGGAGATACTTCAGGATTGGCCTTTTAATTATCATATATCAATTAGGTTTTGACCAGTAAGAAAGCATTCCATTTCAGCTATTCTAAATATATAATGGAAATGCACACCCTATGCATCGAAAATCAGATCTGGCGGGAGATGTTATATCATTATTGACCTTGCTATAACTTAAGTCAGTTGCTACTGATATGGCCAAAACTGCGCCCACCAGGATAAACCTACTATTAATGATCTCAAAAGTGTCAGTAGTTATAAAGCTATGAAATGATTATATTGATTAACCACAATGTACTGCCTACATATTCTTATCTTGTATCAGTAAGACTAATTATCATCAAAACTCATTATAAGTGCAAGATATGTAAAGAAATACCAAGAAGTAACAAAAAAAAAGCTGAAAATGAAATTTAGATAAAATGTAGTTGCCTTTGTACAAATAATTTCTCATATTTTCGGAGGGAAAAATTTGACCGCCGACCCCTAAAATGAAAATGTTTTTGTACCCTTTCCCTAAAAAAATGTGTTTGAAGAAATTTTCTTTTTCTAAATTGTGGTTCAATTTACATTGTAAGAGACATCCATACACTTAAACACAAACTATTGTCTGAAACTAGAAAATGCTTGTTTTGGCACCTGATTCCTGAACGGTTTGGACAATTAACCCCAAAATGAATCCTATCCTTTTACGTATGGTATTGAACCTTGTAGTACAATTTTCGAGCAATGAAAATACTTAAACACAAGTTATTGTCCTGAAACTCGAAAAATGCTTGTTTTTGGCCCCCTTTTTGGCCCTTTTTTTTCCTATAGGTATGTAACCATCACCTCCCATATACAATCCCAACCTCCCTTCTGTGGTTTTGATTTTATACAGATCCGAACACTTAAACTAAAGTTATTGTCCGGAACCCAAATGTTCTTCGGACGACGACGTGATAGCAATATACGAACGTATTTTTTTTTTTGCAGTCATATGACAAATGTATGAAATCGATAAAAAATTCTTCATAGAAATTCAGTGTCAGCAGCAGTCAATTTTAAGAGCTCAAGTCCATATGATTATTTTCCAGTATGCCGGAGGATTTCTTGGCTAATATTATCATAATTTATGTGCAAACAAAATGATAAGGATTGTCAAATCAGACAAGCAAAAATTCTCAAGAGATTGTCCTTATCAATAATCAAATAGTGTATAATATTTCAAGTATTTGTTTCAATACTATAAAAAAAATTATAATAACAACTTAATGCTATTATAGTTTATCATTAACTAATGCTATGTGCTGTGCTACATATATTCAATACATAATTCTTGAGCCCTCATATTCTTGATAACATACCCGGCCACGTCTACTTGTATTTTTTGTCTATCTGATGAGTTAAGCCTTTTTCAACTGATTTTTATAGTTCGTTCTTATGTTGTACTTTTATACCACTGTCCCAGGTTAGGGGGAGGGTTGGGATCCCGCTAACATGTTTAACCCCGCCACATTATTTATATATGTGCCTGTCCCAAGTCAAGGGCCTGTAATTCAGTGGTTGTCGTTTGTTTATGTGTTACATATTTGTTTTTCGTTCATTTTTTTTTACATAATAAGGCCGTTAGTTTTCTCGTTTGAATTGTTTTACATTGTCTTATCGGGGCCTTTTATAGCTGACTATGCGGTATGGGCTTTGATCATTGTTGAAGGCCGTACGGTGACCTATAGTTGTTAATGTTTGTGTCATTTTGGTCTTTTGTGGATAGTTGTCTCATTGGCAATCATACCACATCTTCTTTTTTATAAATACTAGTTTTTAGATTTCAAATTGATATAAAAATTGAGAAACCACAAGCGGTGCGGTAAATACTGTCCATCGATCTTAACAATGATAAACCACATTACTTTAATCCACTCATAAACCAAAGAATGGCTAATTAATTCATCCCTTAGTATCTTCAACCTCCTTTTTATCAACACGTTTATTTATTTTAGAAATGTTCTAATGTTTGAATCTCTTGTCAGTTCAAACACATGTATATACAGTGTACTAAATACAAGTTCATTTTTCTTTTTTCCCTCACTTTTTTAAATATAAATAAATTCAAATTTGAAATAAAATAGAAAAATAAATATATTTCATGAATGCAGTGACCCTTGTATATAGGTGGGAATCTCAGAGAAGAGAACAAAGAAATTTACGATACTACATCATGTAGGCATATATTTATTTCCCAAAATGGTTTATTCCACTCGCAAGATTAATAGCATTTGCTATTTCATAAAACAAAAAGAAATTTCCTAACAATTATATTCAATTTCTTCAAAATAATCTTTTGTTATACGAATTTGATTTGTCATATAAAAGTTGCGTTTATCATTGACGCTAGTATTACAACTAAATAGTGTGTACATTAAATGGATGTCTACGAGAAAACCATGCAAAATCAAAAAAAAATTATGAAAGGGGTTGTGGAATTTTCAGCTGATTTTGGGTTCCTAGTAAAGTATTAAGTACATCTAATAGTTCTATGGTTAGAAAATGACAATTTATCTCAAATTATGTGAATACAGGGCAATTCTAGTTTAGTACCAAATTTGCTGGAAAATGTTGTTGAAAATGGACATTTTTGGGTTTTTTTTATTGAATAGTTCAAAGTATTATATGACAAAAAAAATTGTTTGGCCTTAAAATTCAGACTTTCTACTAAAATAAACTGTAATTTGGATCTTATTTCAACCTTTATTTTTGTTTTTATTTTTATTGACATAATTGTGTTTTTCTTAAATTTGAAATCAGCCTGTACTGAAAATGTCCATAAAACCTCAAAAGTCACTCAAATTGAAAAAATATTTTGTTAAACGTTATGGTTCACTACAAACTAGTATTCCTTAACGGGATTTTGGTTGCAAATTGATATAAGCTTATTTGAATAAAAGATGAAAAACTGAAAAATATAGCTAAAATTATCTCCCTTTATAAAACTCTTCACAATAAAAGGTAGATTTAGTGTCAATAACAGAAGGAGGGAAATCAACAAATGTGCAGAAGGATAGGAAATAATGATATTTTTGATGAATATGATGTAGCCAAAAACTGATTTTTATTGAAAGAGTGTAACAAAGACATAGCAAACCATGTGGCAAAGACATTCCCACTGCCACTGGGATAAGTCTGATCCTGATCAGAGAGTCTAGACATGACACAGGGGCTTGTTACAATTGCCGGGTTTACTATCCATACGTATGGATAGTAAACCCGGCAATTGTAACAAGCCCCTGTGGACATGACTCATGAGGCTAGACTATCACTATCATGTCTAGGTTTCAGACTCACATTTTAAAATGCATATGCTGCAAACATGGACAGGAGTTGGATTGCAGTAGACAAGAAGACAAAATGAGTTGCTGCCATCCTTTCATGACCCTTCCAAATCTAGCAACGGAAATTTCAAAGCAAAACTTCAGTTTCAGTTGGTTCTGGTAAGTTTGTTATTTTTTTTTTGTGGTTAGAAAAAGCAATTTGACACCATAAAAAGACCTACTGTAGAAACATCACATCTGATTCAAAACATAAATATCGGAAGAAGAGCATAGACCATTTCTCTTTGGGGAAAAAAAGGGGGGGGGTATTTACATAATTTTCTTGAAGCAAACACTGATTTAATTTTCATTGACATACATTTATAATGATTTAAAATTCTTCTGAAACTAAAAGATTTATGTGTTTGCCTTCTAAATTTTAATAGAAAAACTTTTTTCTCTCTCAGTCTCTCAAGAATCATGATAAAATATATATTCTATTACAAAGCCCTCCGGTATCAGGTCTGTTCGCCCTGAGTTTGTTTGACAAATTGTCAATAGAGTCCATTGACTCTGGGTTTTTTTTCTCCTAATTTAAAAATAATGGTTGCTTCAAATCTCTTTTTTTTTTAAATACAACCCATTGAAATAGAAAACATTCAGTAGATACATGTAGATATAGGAAGATGTTGTATGAGTGCGAATGAGACCACTATCTATCCAAATAACAATTTATTAAAGTAAACCATTATAGGTCAATGTACTGCCTTCAACACAGAGCCTTGGCTCACACGGAAGAACAAGCTATAAACATGATAAAGGACCCCTAAATTACTAGTGTAAAAACCTTCGAACAGGAAAATCAATGGTCTAATTTATATATATAAAAAAAAAGGAGAAACGAGAAACACGTATAAATTACATAAACATGCGAAAACTACTGTACATTTATGCTAACTAAAAAGTATGTGTGTTAACCGCACTACCCTTACCTACCTTTATTTTTATCCCTACCCTAAAGATCTTTGTGACAGGTTTTGATTAAGCACTGTTAAAGTCACAATATAGCTCCCAAAGAGTTGTGAATTTCCTGTCTTTATTCATTCCTTTACCAGTACTACATGTACATTGTACAATGCAGCTAGATTGATACAATATATGGTTCTCAATCTCAAAAAAATGTTTAACAATTATGAGCTGTTTTTTTTTCTCTCTAAAAATTGGTTACTGTGGGACTTTTTCTTTACATTTCCTTAGTGCAGGTCATGTATCACAGTTATAAACATGGAAAGAGAACTTGTACATGTCTACTTCTATCGTTAATAAAATAGAATCTGAATAGAATATGCATACAAATGTATTCCAAATTAAAGGGCCCAGAAGGGGCAACATGAGATTATAACATTACAGATTACTCAGATAAAACAAATTCAAAATAACAATACTGAAGAAATGAATTACTTGATGATGTGATTGATATCATAGCATTTATGACATTTACACAAATTAATTATCATATCTACAAAACTTTTTTTTTTTCAATGAACCAATGCATTATGTTAAGCCAACTTAATGTACAATGTACATGTAGATGTAACTCACTGTACTGATCATGCAAATGTACAAATATACAATATTTTATTTCTTATCAACAGGTTAATGTTGAAGATGGAAAAGCACAAAAATAATGTTAAAATGAAAGCAGATATGATAGGAGATCACATAGGTAAATATATGATATAATTGAACAAGTCATAACAAGAGACTACTAAATAGACAGCAAATAAGACCTGTGTTGTGGCATTATTTGTGAAATATAATCATATATAGAAATTGGAAATTCACCAGTTACATTTATTATTGTAAAAACATGATAAATAATCAATAAATTAGATTAACCCTTCAATTTTAACAATTTGGTGAACAAAAAGTAAACATAACACACAGAACACTCAAATTATTTTTTTATGATCAATTAAGGGCCATATCAGTACAGTTTACACAACAAAATTTTCATTACTCATCGTTGGAATTGTTCTCTTTATAAGAATTAAACCTAGAAAAAAATATGTTTTCTTGTCAGCTTGACACTGAGATCCTCATTTATGTATATATAGTATACATGCATTTATGGTAAACCTGAAGACTACATTTGTATTTTTCATTTTTGAAAAAAACACTTTTTCATTATTACAGCTATTTTCCTAATGTGTGTAGAGTAAAACTTTGGTAGGTTTGCTTGCTCTGTTTGTATAAATATTGATTCAAGCTTTGTAATTAAGGTTGATATCTTCAAACAATAAATATAGGCATATTTGAACCTTTATGGAGTACTTTTAAATTTGATTAGACGTTATGTCAATTGCAATTGTACAATATACAAACAAACCATGCAAGCTAACCGAAGTCTTAGATTTACATGCCTTAGGAAATTAGCTGTAAAATTAATTGTATATTTGTTTCCAATGCTTATTGTTTTACCAATTTCAAATGTTTTGGCTTGTTTTTAAATTGGTCTATATCAGCTATAGGGTCAAAAGGGTCCAAAGTTAAACTTGATTTCATAAAACAATTGAATAATTGGTGTTCTTTGATATTATGCAAAATAAAACGGTGTATTGTACTTTTTTGGGTTAAATACTTCTTATATGTTTAGATTTTTAATATTCATTTTCAAATTGCAAAAAAGATCATGGGGGCAAAAAAACCTTTGTTAGTTTATTAAAATATTATTGAAGATTTTTTTTCTATGCTAAATGTTATCATGCATTTAGCATGTTTAGATTTATGATTTGGGTTCAGTTTTCAAGTTGCTTCAAATTGGGGTCCAAACTTTAACTTTGTTTAAATTCATTAAAAATTGCATATATGCGGTTCTTTGATATTATAAATCTAATCATGTCTTTTAAAGTTTAGATTTTGGATATTGGCACAAGTCCAATTTCAAAATCATCAGTTCTTTTACCACATTTATTCTGTGTCAGAAACCTACATGTATGATGTGTCTAATAATTCATCACAATCCAAATTCTGAACTGTATCATGTGAATCAATTTTGAATGACTTATGTAGTGTCTATATACATGTAGTGCCCCCCTCCCAACCTGATGAAGGTGCAATTTCTGCATTTGTAATAGAATGTACCCTTGAGCTGTTTTATTCTCATTGTTGAAGGTTGCACAGAGGCATTACATTCATTTCATTTGAACTTTTGTGGATATTTGTCTTATTTGCAATCAATACTCATCTCCCTATTTTTGTATTGTCATAACGTCAAAAATACAAGATGAAATCTGCAAAATTTACTTCATTAAAATTAAGTTTGCTGCAGCTTGGAATAAGAAAAAAATCAAATTTAGGTCCATTTTTAGCTAGTAAACTTTATTTCTTATTCTATGTACTGGAATGTCAGAGTTGTGATAATCGAAACACATATTACATATAAGACAAAGTTGATAAGTAATTTCATTTTAGGAAATTTCAATCATTTAATGTATAACAATTGTTTTCTTATTATTTTTTACAGACATTTGGTGATCCAAAAATAACTGGAGTTCATGAAAGAAGACTGATTGCTGAGACACATTTTTGTTGATAAACATGTTTATGATGAAGAAAAACTTAGATAATATTACTGATACTTGAATAAGGCTCTGATCTGTCTTTGATTTTTCCTGTTGATGTTAAAAATTGCAAGCTCAAATAAAAATAAATTGAAATGGAACTCATATGCTTTGAAAAAAGGAAAAAAACGGCAATGTGAATCTCGCTGAAGTCTTGAAAACCACCTAGTCAACACACAGTTGCAACACAAATGAGAAGAGAGAGATAATTGCTAGGAAATAGAATGTTCTCACTGTCTCACCATCAGCAAGGCTTTCTCATCAGCGAATAAGAAGTCTAAAATTACTTCTGTATTAAAAGGTCATCAGTATTGAAGACAATCAAGAAGATTACAAATGTACTTGGCCATTTGATAAACATAATAATATTTTCATTGGTCAGAAATTGTTTCTTAGATTGACTAACTAGTTTTATTCATTGAATTATTAGTAAATTACCTTTCATAGTTCATGTAGTTACATGTATGTAAATTCTTATAAGATAGTATGGAAACAATTTAATACTTCCCTAAATTCTATACCTAATGCAACAATTGTCTTGTGCTGCTAAGTCAATTAGAATTAACTTTTATGTATGTTTATAATAATCTTATTCTTGCATGTAAGCACCATTAGTGTTATTGTATCACCTTCATTGATTGTTAAATATAATACTAATGCTATAAAAAATAATAACATTTATGATCATTTATACAGATTGAGATATTTAAAAATGTATCAATGCTAAAAGAGAATTTATAAATTTAGACCTTTTTTTAGGAGAATTTTAGAAAGTACTACAACAAAAGCAAACCAAGAGTATATGCTCAAATGCACTATTAACTCTCTCTCCAGATAACCAAATAGAGATATGTTTATATTTTATTAAATTGATGAAGTGTATGTTAGTTTAAATTAATATGTACATGCAATTTTAAGGTTTTAAAAATCATCATTTTTATTGGATTATCTCCCTTTGTACAATAGAAATTCAGATTTTATCCACACTGCCTCAGGTACTCATGATCAAAATGACTTATATGGTAACCAGCGTGCAAGTAAAAGGTTGCAACCTGTCTTAATTTTAGTTGTCAGACACAACTTCTGAATGTCAATACTTAAGATTTTTCAATATGATGAACTTGACATTGAATTTCATATCATTTTTCAGTAACCAGAATACAACTTTAGTAATTAGCAAGCTGCAATAACCAAAAATGGGATTACTAGGAAGAAATGAATGGATTTTACTCTTTAAAGTAATAGGGACAAGTGTACTAAAGGAATTTGGAATAAAAAAAAATACCAAAAAAAAAATTGTCTTTGGTAGCTCCCCCCTTTTTAAAGCCTTATGCTTACTATTGTTTGTGACACAAAAATCCATTTCACTTTGAATTTTCTATTTGATTTACCTATATTGCATGTTACAATCTGTATAATTTAAGTATTTATTTTTGAATGCTTGGTTTCATTAAAATATGAGACTTTCCTCAATTTATTGCGAAAATACAAACAAAAAGGGGGGGGGGGAGGCTATCTAAATGATCAATAAAATCTATAAAATTAATTTGCAACCGAAATCCCTTCAAAATATTTTGAACCAAAGAAAATGCAAAGCATTTCTGAAATTTAGGGTAAATTCAAGCGACTTTTGGGCTGTAGTGTCTGTTTTAGTGTGATTAGATGAAAAGGCCATATTTTTTATCATTTTATGTGTTTTGCCACACCCTTATTTTCTATATATATCATTATGTTTAATAAAATTATGTGATTTATACTTCATACACATCCTATCTGTGCTATTAAAGTATTTAAACACTCAGAAGTATTATAGTATTTATTTCTATTTGAGAAATTTATGAAATCTATGCATTTCAGTAAATGCATCTATAAATAAACTCGAAAATACCCTAAATCCCTATCGTTGCCATGGTTACCAGCAGTGTAAGGGCTTCAAACTTGCATGACTTTCATATGAGGTCAACCTGAACATGTCAGCAAAGTTTCATCAAAATCAAACAACTTTGCATGGAGCACCATCTGCATGGTTTTCTCATAGATGCCCATTTAAATACGACATTCTATTTTGTCTAACATAATTAAAAAAAAAGATACATATAATAATCTCGTGATTCATGAAAAATATTAAACTTGATATATTCACAAGTGCCTTAATAAGTGTAGATTGCTTAGACATAGCAGCAGCAAAATTATATAGCCATGATAGCAGCCCCTGTCAACAATCGAAAAACGTGTTTGTCACATATAGTAATTTGTTCAATATATTGCACTTCCATTTGGTAAATTGCAGACACAATGCGTTTTAAAGTTTGTCTTCTAGTCTTTGTTCGCTGTCTTTTTGCCATACACCAGACAAGTTTTGTATTTATAATTTCAAAAAAAACAAGAGGCATATGTAGAAATTATAATTATATTTTTTTTTATATAGATTAGACCGTTGGTTTTCCCGTTTGCATGGTTTTGGGTCCTTTATAACTTGTTGTTCTGTGTGAGCCAAGGCTCCGTGTTGAAGGCCGTGCATTGACCTAATTATAATGGTTTACTTTTTTAAACTGTTATAATTTGGATGGAGAGTTGTCTCATTGGCACTCACACCACATCTTCCTATATCTATAAATAACACTTCTCATAAAAAAATCTTATAAAATTGGATTTGTACACGAATACATTGATCGGCTTGGTGAGATAACCCCATCTGTTAGTTTTTTCAGAAAATATAAATGATGCACAAGAATCACTAGTTGAAAAAACAGAACTTTAAACTGAAAACATCTGTCGAAATATTTAAGTGAAAGTTCCTTCCGCTACAACATGACACTAGTCCAAATAATTATGACGTCTGGCAAGGCTATTTTAAAAAATAAATCTGGGACGCTCGTCGTAGGAAGGCGTCCCCGAAAAAGATAGCCTTGCCAGACAGGGGCAGACGTCATAATTATTTGGACTAACATGACACCATCTCTGGGAAGGCTTGTTACGACCATTCTCGATTATACAAAATAGTTACGTCTACAAAGTTACGTTTCTAATAACCTTTTTTCCATTACAAGAAAAATATGTATACAATATTTGTACTCACCTTTATCAGTTTTCTTTGAAACGTCCTCTTCGTAATATATTGACTACATTCTCAATATTGCCTTCCATGACCTGGAATCGAATTTGAATTTTGAACCAATGAGTATACGTCGCTTATTTTCAAAATTTTCAAACTTACTCTACTTCCGTTCCACTTTAAATGTTTGAAATACGTTTGGAAATATAGTTACAGAATATAAAAATGTTAGAACGCCATATGATAATCTTAAAACTTATAGACATATATTATGCATACTGAATATTTGTTTCGTATCAACAAATTACAAATTGAAAATTATTGATACTTGTGAAACCGTGTTAGTTAGTCATACACAATTTTTGGAATATACTGTATTGTGGAATTAAAAACAACAACAACAACAACAATACAAGCAAGTCTTACATCTTTTTGTGATACTTTGGGAAGACTTTACATTATTATGACAGAAGTTCAATTATGGAGATGGAACTAGTCAAAATGGTAAGTGTTTCTTTCATTCACAAAGTGTCTTTATAAAAATAAATGTTTAATTCTCAAAATATCTTAACTAATACAATAATTAAACCAGTAAATCATCATTTCGACTTCGCCCTTTCTAAATTATGTGAACATGGGGGGATTTTCAAAGGGGGTTCCAACCCAGGAAAAAGGGGGAAGGGTTCCAAATAAAAGTTCCCATATAAATGCATGGATCGTCCAAAACCAGGGGTTCCGAACCTCTACCCCCCCTTTTTGGACCCTGAACTGGTATAACAAATCCAATATAAATCTTTTAACTGATAAATTTCGGTTCGCATTTCATTTTGAAGTTTCTTAATTCTTGACTTATATCATACAGAAAGTAATATCATAGTTTTCGTTGTCATTATACGAAATTGTCAATTATGTTTAGTGATTTTTAGTCCAAAAAGACATTTTAAAGAGAAGCGAAAGATTCCAAATTGACATTCAAACTCGTAGGTTGACAAATACACTGACAATGACATGGCTATAAAGAAAAACAGACAAACAACAGAACACAACCCTGAAGACTGAGCAACACGAACCTCCCCACCAGTTAATTTTATAACTTATATATAATTATGTATTTGAATATCATTTGTTTAATATGAATAAAACTTTTGGCCATAAAAAAATATATATTAATTAAAAAAAAGAAGGAAGAACATTAATAAAAATGTCTGCTCTAAGGCAGAAACGGAAGAATCAAAATAATCAGTTTATCATACGTCCGTGAAGTTCTGCACTACATGTACATGTATGCTATAAAATTAAAATACTTTCAGCATGTTTTTATTCACACCATAATCATGATCGTCTATTGTATTATTATTATCAGAAATAGTATTATCATGATTATACATGTTATATTATTATTTTTGTTGTTCTTGACCAGACACACGGGTATTGATATATAATTATTTTTACAAATTCATTTATTCAATTAATACTTATTGAAGTTTTAAAACATCTATGAGAATATTTTAAGGTTAACAAAAAAACTATTAAAATAATATCTTCATGAATTTGAATGTTAAAAATAGTATATACCTACCTTCATTAAGAATTCCAAGAGTAAAATAGCTGTGTATAGGTTTCACAAACAAACCGTGTGCTGTATTTTGGCGGGAGACACACGCTATAAATTACAAACACCGTTTAGACAGCTAGAAAACCATATGGTTCATACACATGGATTGAGAGATATAATAATAAATGTTCTTCGAGATATGAGGCTTCCAACTGTGAAGTGTTACAACGACATTTCTTATCGGATGAAATACTTCTTAAGAAAGATGAAATAATGGCTCTCAAAATTAGGAGAGGCAGGAAAAACTGCACCCCCCCTTTTTTTGCCCCCAATTTTTTTTTTTTTTTTTTTTAAACAAATGAAAGTTGACACTGAATTGGTTATAGAAACTGTTTTTTTTTTTTTGTATTTTCGCTTGTCGCTTTCAGAAGCTCATTGAATAAATACGTTCATAACGGTAGAGGACAGATAGCAAATGTAATTTGTTTAAACGTTACCGCACGCTGTTCCTACAACCCATAGGATTTAAAAGAGAATCTTCGAAATTTCCTCCGCTAAAATAAAGAAAAAATGTTAGCAAGCACTATCTAACCACTATAAAAACAAATTCAGAATATGTGTTCAATTATGTTCTATAGGTCTTGGTCATATGCATAGTAATATCTTGTAAATTTAAGGATTGAAACAACAAAACTAAGTGTAAATAAAAACGGATGTCCAACGTTACATTTTTGAACAACTTTTTTAACTGTTATGTCATGTATATCTGTATGTAGCGAGATCCTATTTCTTTATATCTGATCTTCCTGAAACTTGGCGGGAACAATGACATGTGTCGGTTCTTTGTGACATTAAAGTCGTCATTTTGTCAATTTTCATTTGGCTCGGCGGCTGCATATTAAGCTGGAATAAGAAAAATGTCCATCGATGTTTTTCGCTAACCCAACGACTGAAAGTGAGATATATCAGAAAAATGTCAATAAAGTGAAATAAAAATAATAACTTTTTACAAAAGTACGTAATGACATAATTTGCCTCATTGTTCGTGATACAGTCGTTTTTCAAGCGGTTGTCATTTGGTCCAAGTTAATTTTCTATTTGTTATAGCAATTAATGTGGGGTTTTTTACCTGATAAAAACCTCGCTTTTTTCTGACGTTATAAATAAATGTTCTTGATAAATAAACAAATCGTGTGGTGAAATTTGCCAAAAAATATCAAAGGCTGTCAAAAATAAGAATGGTGCATGATGACAGACTCGGAACATAGATTCGACACAGATTGTTAACAGACTCGGAACATAGATTCGACACAGAATGTTAACAGACTCGGAACATAGATTCGACACAGATTGTTAACAGACTCGGAACATAGATTCGACACAGATTGCTAACAGACTCGGAACACATGTAATATGACACAGATTATTGACAGACTTGGAACATAGATTTGACACAGATTGTTGACAGACTCGGAATAAAGATTCAACACAGATTCTTGACAGACTTGGAATATATTAGATTTGACACAGTTTATTGACAGACTCGGAACATAGATTTGACGCAGATTGTTGACATACTCTGAACACATTAGATTTGACACAGATTATTGACAGACTGGAAACATAGATTTAACACAGATTATTGACAGACTCGGAATATAGATTCTACACAGATTCTTGACAGACTCAGAACATATTAGATTTGACACAGATTATTGATAGACTCGGATCATATATTTGACACAGATTGTTGACATACTCTGAACACATTAGATTCGACACAGATTGTTGACAGACTCGGAACATATTCGATTTGACACAGATTGTTGACAGACTCGAAACATAGATTTGACACAGATTATTGACAGACTTGGAATATAGATTTGACGTAGATTGTTGACATACTCTGAACATATTAGATTCGACACAGATTGTTGACAGACTCGGAATATAGATTCGACACAGATTCTTGACAGACTCGGAACATATTAGATTTGACACAGATTCTTGACAGACTCGAAACATAGATTTGACAGATTCTTGACAGACTCGGAATATAGATTTGACGCAGATGGTTAACAGACTTGAGCTCGGAACATATTAGATTTGACACAGATTGTTGACAGACTCGGAACATAGATTTGACACAGATTGTTGACAGACTCGGAACATAGATTCGACCCAGATTGTTGTCAGACTTGGAACATAGATTTGACACAGATTGTTGACAGACTCGGAATAAAGATTCAACACAGATTCTTGACAGACTTGGAATATATTAGATTTGACACAGTTTATTGACAGACTCGGAACATAGATTTGACGCAGATTGTTGACATTCTCTGAACACATTAGATTTGACACAGATTATTGACAGACTGGAAACATAGATTTAACACAGATTATTGACAGACGCGGAACATAGATTTGACGCAGATTGTTGACATACTCTGAACACATTAGATTCGACACAGATTCTTCACAGACTCGGAATATAGATTCTACACAGATTCTTGACAGACTCAGAACATATTAGATTTGACACAGATTATTGATAGACTCGGATCATATATTTGACACAGATTGTTGACATATTCTGAACACATTAGATTCGACACAGATTGTTGACAGACTCGGAACATATTCGATTTGACACAGATTGTTGACAGACTCGAAACATAGATTTGACACAGATTATTGACAGACTTGGAATATAGATTTGACGTAGATTGTTGACATACTCTGAACATATTAGATTCGACACAGATTGTTGACAGACTCGGAATATAGATTCGACACAGATTCTTGACAGACTCGGAACATATTAGATTTGACACAGATTCTTGACAGACTCGAAACATAGATTTGACAGATTCTTGACAGACTCGGAATATAGATTTGACGCAGATGGTTAACAGACTTGAGCTCGGAACATATTAGATTTGACACAGATTGTTGACAGACTCGGAACATAGATTTGACACAGATTGTTGACAGACTCGGAACATAGATTTGACACAGATTGTTGACAGACTCGGAACATAGATTCGACACAGATTGTTGTCAGACTCGGAACATAGATTTGACACAGATTGTTGACAGACTCGGAACATAGATTTGACAAAGATTGTTGACAGACTTGGAACATAGATTTGACACAGATTGTTGACAGACTCGGAAGATAGATTTGACACAGATTGTTGACAGACTCGGAACATAGATTTGACACAGATTGTTGACAGACTCGGAAGATAGATTTGACACAGATTGTTGACAGACTCGGAACATATTTGATTCGACACAGCTTGTTGACAGACTTGGAACATAGATTTGACACAGATTGTTGACAGACTCGGAACATACATTCGACACAGATTGCTGACAGACTCGGAACATACATTCGATACAGATTAAATCTTGCTATTTTTATTATCAATTATAGCTTTAATCGATTTATTGTTGCTAGAGGCAAACACTTTTCATTCAAAATGCCAATGAAATGTTCTATTTTGAGACACCAAAACAGTCCTCTATATGCAATGATATGTAAAAGGCGAAGTTTTCGTTACATTGCGGAAGTACCATGAAATAGATATACTAGTAGATCCTTTTAATATATTGCTGGGAAACCGTTTACCTTTATCCCATTTTTCCTTCCTACATTTCTTACGACAATACAGAATTTTAAGGTGAATTAAGGGTAAATGTTTTAAATAGATTTCCGCTATTTGAGGTAATTCATGGTACAAATATATCACAAAAATTTACAAATTTAACTAATCGATGACAAAATTTCAGAAAAATACTCTTTGATGTCCCTTTTTTTGGTGTAACGTCGTGTTGTATGAACATCGTGCACAACGCCTTAGCGCATTAATATCCTTTATTTGCGAAATATATGAGTAAGGTACGTATGGGGTGTGAAAATGAAAATTAGACAGCAACCCAATGACACGAACAGCGAAAAGACACGTTGATACTGACATACAAATGTACGATTAACAGGACAATCAGTCATAATAAAAACCAAAACTACACATTGAAATGTACAAATGACAAAAGACAACTAATTGCAAGCGTTTGAACAGTTGATAGACTTGAACTAGTTTTATTTTAGGAACTTCATAACACTAATATAATGTCGAACAATGGACAAACAAATGTAGAAATATTCAATATTCGGTCACTGCACGTCAGAAACATATCAACGTGTATGCATGAGGCTTGAAAACAGTCGAAGGGCGAGGTTTACCGAGCTGTTCAACTGTTTTGTGTCGAATACAGCAAGTTGATATCTAACGAACCCAAAATTTTGAAGAAAAATGACGTGGTCACGTTGTTTATGTCCGCCGGAAGTTTATTCCGGATATGAAACACAAATGATGTGTACATGAACCAACGACAACCACTGACTTACAGGCTCCTTCCTGGCTTGGGACAGGCACATACAGAATGTGCAGGGTTAAACTATAGTTTGAAGGCGCAAACCTTGAACAGTGATGTAACAAACATGACAGAGCAACATTAGAAAACAAAAATGTGTCCATAACACAATGATGCCCAAATCCGCCCCATCATTTTCTATGTCCAATGGACCGTGAAAATGTGAAACAATCTCTAATTTGGCATTACATGTAGAAAGATAATATCATAAAGAACATGTGTACTAAGTTTCAAGTTGATTGGACTTCAACTTCATCAAAAACTACCTCGACCAAAAACTTTAACATAAAGCGGGACAGACGGACGAACGGACGGTACGACGGACGAACGGACGCACAGACCAGAAAACATAATGCCCATAAATGGGGCATAAAAATATGAAAAAAAATCTGTTGAGAAGAGCTTAACTCGTCAGATTGATACAAAACAGAAATACATTTAACAAAAAACAGAGTGGCAGGGTATTTATCCATCCCCAGAACAACAAAATACAGCTTTGTATACAACCCAGGGACAACTCGCAGTTACTGAAAGCCAGGTCAGAGTCAATAATATCAAATAATAAAAAAATATGTAAGAGTATTTTAGACACAAACGACTTCTGCTTCTAAATTCTTACTCATTAAATTGACTCAAATTCTTAAATTTGACGTATTGCATAGTTTTAAAAGTTAACGAACAACTGACGCCAACGACGGCCGATAACATAAGATGGACGTTAGTGATGGGGAAAGATCACCTGCATGGGCATTCGAAATGAATAATTCAACAGTTGACTGAAAAATGCTAATTATTATAAGAAATTCTTTAGCCATATTTACATATTACCTAACTTTCTTTAGTTTGGAACAGATTTTTTTTCTTCATACCTGACCTTTTATTAATCGTTCATCAAGATGGAGAGCATCAATCAAAGCATTTTTCTTTTGATAAATATAAACAATGCATGTGCATCCAACAAACGCCCAGTGGCAGATTCGGGGGAGGGGGTTTGTTGAGGGTGTACCACTTACTGTTAAAAAAATACAACATTTTGCTAAAATTTAAATTTGTTCACCATTTTGGACAATTACACCCCTATCTTGGACCCTCAATACGCCCCTTATGTGGGTATTCAACTACATGTATATCTATACCAATTAATGCTTTATTTACTGCTGTTGATTTCATAGGAGTACACACTCATTTTTAATTCGGAGTATTGCCAAAAAATATTCTGTTTATACTACGTAAGAAAGCAATGATTTCGTTTGTTTAAAAAAAAAATATAAATGTGTCCATTTGTTGAAACACAAATTTTACAATAAACAAGAATAAAAAAAAAAACAATACCCGGTCCCCTTAAAGTTAAACATGTTAAATGGTTGTTGCCTTCAAACAATCACCTTGTAAAAAAGATTATGTTCTTCTCATATATGTTATGATGGTATGATACTAAACCCCTAACGGGAAGGATTGTGCCTGATATTCATATGATGAAATCATAATCTTTCAGTCAGTTTAATTGAAGTCAGGAGCTGGCATGTCAGTTAACTGCTACATGTAGTAGTCTGTTGTTATTTATGTATTATTGTCATTTTGTTTATTTTCTTTGGTTACATCTTCTGACATCAGACTCGGACTTCTCTTGAACTGAATTTTAATGTGCGTATTGTTATGCGTTTACTTTTCTACTTGGCTCGAGGTATAGGGGGAGGGTTGAGATCTCACAAACATGTTTAACCCCGCATTTTTGCGCCTGTCCCCAAGTCAGGAGCCTCTGGCCTTTGCTAGTCTTGCGTTATTTTAATTTTAGTTTCTTGTGTACAATTTGGAAATTAGGATGGCGTTCATTATCATTGAACTAGTATATATTTGTTTAGGGGCCAGCTGAAGGACGCCTCCGGGTGCGGGAATTTTTCGCTACATTGAAGACCTGTTGGTGACCTTCTGCTGTTGTTTTTTTTTCTATGGTCGGGTTGTTGTCTCTTTGGCACATTCCCCATTTCCATTCTCAATTTTATCTCTGTCTCTCTCTCTCTGCACCTTAAAGAACGTTTATTTTCCTTTCGAATAGGAATGAAATATTCGCCACTGTACGTTAAGAAAACTATATCAATTAAATTAATTTCCTTGGCAAAAAGTTTAATAAAAAAATGCCAAAACGATTTGACTAATCCTTACGATATTTCGTGTAACAAAATATAAAAAAAACCACACGAATTGTTTTATTGTGATAGCACTGTGACTTAGTATACATATTTGGCACAATTTTTATCTCTTTCCACAAAACAGCATAATGCGAGACATACATGCTGTAGGTGTGCTAAACTATTCGTATGAAGTTTTATATTTCAGTATATATGAAAAATCCCTGGATGCTTCATACCTTTTTGCACAAGTATATGCATTAGCATGACTACGCTACGCAGTTTCATATGTTCATTGTGTCTGCCCAAATTTTCGTAGTTCAGCGACTGCTTCAACCCTGTATATATTTTTGTCATATGAATATGAGAAATAGGAAAACTATATTTGGTAAGTCGGATCTGGATCAGTGAGCAAGGTTAAGTTTTCGCAGTCATTTTTTATATATATATATACAATATATAAATGCTATATGCAATATATTTAATATATTTGAACATAATTTTAAGGTGTATACTGTCTGGTAGGGTTATATATGTACCCTTGGCCGTAGGTATATGTACAGACTACAGTAATGTTGTTTTTCTTAGACAAAGAGCAGGGAACCAGGTCAAGAGTACCCATGTCTGATAGTGATTATATACAGTGATGGTTTACTTTCAGTATATAAAAAAAAGATGTGGTATGATTGCCAATGAGACAACAGTCTCAAGAAGAGACCAAATGACGCAGAAATTAAGAGCTACAACCATCATGACCATGACAACTGTACCCCTAACATGAGAGTAAACCATAAGACATATATAGCAGATGCATGGTGATGATTCACAGTTATGATTAGTCTCAATATCTTAATATTAAAAAAAAAACTTGCTTCATTAATTCTCGCGCAAGTTTGTGCAATCGTGGTTAACATTAGTAATATATCGGGACGTAAGTATATATCTTGAACTATATTTATTTATTTTCAAATACTAACTGCCTGTTTTATTCGCGATACGCTAACATTTTAAAAAATACATTAAATTCAGAATAGAAGACCGTTGTATCGGATAAAACATAGACTCTAAACCATTAAACAAAAGACCATTCACATTTTATCAAAATTTTTGTAGTATCATAATCGTAATTTAATGACAAAATTTATATAATATTTTATTATTTTTATTGACAATGAACTTGTCTGAGTAAAGAGACCGATCGGGGACACTCCACTCCTAAATCCGCCACCGAGCTCTATTGAGAGAGATCAAATAACTGGGAATTCTGTTGTATTCATTTAACTTTAAAATTACACCGTATTTTGGGTGTTCTTATTCAATTTTAGGATCTTTAAGGGGTTTCAAAGTTTACAATTTAGAAAGATAATGTTTGATTTGATTTGTTTGGTTTTTTTTGGGGTATTTTTTTGGGAAAGGGCAATGTATTTGAAATGCCATTTTCCTTTGTTAGTCAATGAAATGAAAGAATAAAAAAAGGGGGAGGTGAATGAGATCAATTCTAAGAGATATTTTTCTTTCACTGATGACGAGTCTGTGTTTAGCAAATTAATTTTGTGGAGTTGTCTCCTTCCCCTTTTTAGCTCACCTGGCCTAAAAGGCCTAGAGTGAGTTTATCTTATCACTTGGCGGCGTCCATCAAACGTCGTCCGTCGTTGTCGTTCATTAACCTTCACAATCATAATCTCCTCAAAAACTCCTGTGCAAAATTTAATAAAACTTGGCCACAATCATCATAAGGGTATCTAGTTTAAGATATGTGTCCGACATCCTGGCCCGCCAACAAAGATGGCTGCCATGGCTGAAAATAGAACATAATATTGAATTGCAGATTTTGGCCTATATCTCCGAATCAATTTGCATTTAGACAAAGCTGACATTGGGTTAAATTGTTTATGTGGTCAAGTCTTCATGTATCTGGCCTGAAATTTTCAGAAAAATCAGCCAAATTTTTGTTGGGTTTCTGATTCTGAATTGGTAATCTTAAAGTAATTTGAGTTTTTGCTTATTATCTTGAATAGTATTATAGATGGAGATAAACTGTATTATATTCAGCAAAGTAAGACCTATAAATAAGTCAAAATTGTCAATTAAGGAGTTATTGCCTTTTAAAGTCAATTTTTTACATTTTTTAATGTAATTATTTACAAAAATCTTCTCCTCTGAAACAATTGAGACATATTTAACCAAATTTTTCACAATCATCATTAGGGTATTTAATTTAAAATATGTGTCCGTTGAACCCGCCTGCAAACCTACATTGCGAACATGGCTAAAAAAAGAACATAGGGGTATAATGCAGATTTTGGCTTATATCTCTGAAACTAAAGCCAGAGTATAATAGTTGCATTATTTAATGCATCGATTGTAAACAAATATACCAGGTGAGCGACACAGCCTCTAGTGAGTTTTTACATCGTACGTCTCGAAATTCCTTTAATGGAGGTCTCATTGGGGGGGGGGGGGGGGGGTCTGATCCCGGATCCCGCTTATTGTTTTGTCAGATTCCCGTATCCCGCTTAACACTATGTTGGTAAGAAATTCTCATTTTTTTTTTGTAATTTTCCGTGTCGCGCTAGACTTCATTTCACGTTTTCACGGTACAATAATTTGACTTTCACGCGTCACGCTTAGAAAAAATCGGTTATCCCGCTTTACGCTTAGACGCCAATGAGATGCACTTTAAAGCATGAGTATCCAATTTAACAAATGACGTTGCATGTCTTGGTCCATACTTGGCAATTATTTAGGCGGGAAGTCACCTTAGTACCATAACAGTCTTGATTAAGATTACGGAAATATGACAAAACTTATAGAATATTCAAAGTGAAGAATTCCTCAAACGGGTCTTTCATAGATATGATTCGTCAATTGTTCGTGCCTTTCGTCAAAAAATGTATTACAGAAAACTCTAGTAAAACGTTTATGTAAAACTCCATTCTGTGTAGGACTTGCATGCATACACAAATCCAGTTTGCAATATTGGCAAAATCGAGATATTGGGTTTTACAATAGTAGATGGAATTTTAAACAATTTACATGTACGTACGACGGATGCCGACGGACACCAAGTTATCGCAAGCGTTTGATGTTTGCTAGACCTTTAAGGATCAATATTAGCTAAAAAGAAAATATATAATAAATGTAAAAGATGAATTTATTATGACTTGACCTTGTCCAAAGTTTTAAGAGCACGAAGAGTAACACATGGTGTTGTAGGGATCACAGTGACCACGGTGACCTGATTAATCAGAAGGATGTTAACTCACAAATATTCCTCTGCGGTCAATAAAGCAGCTGGAATTAACGTGCATATAAACATTTATTATTCCATGTAACCCCGCTCCCCTTCTTGAAATCTTCCTGACTTAATTTATTAAATACATATAATACCTTTGATTATTTAGCCTGAATATTATAAAGTTCATGTATTACTACTTTATAACCAGGCGATCATCTTTTATTTCTATACGAGAAAAAATAAATAATCAAAAAATAATTTTATATGGGTAAAAATAAGAAAATAGAATAAATTCTAGAGTATTTGCCAGGGCTTGCAATTAAATTGAGGCGTGAGTATGTGTTATAAGTATGAATCCTAATTGAAGCCGGGGTTGCTCACTAATTTGCCAAAAAAAATGTGTTCTTAAATTTTATATTAAACAAATGTTAAATAAAACTTAGTTCAACACGTTGAAGTTAAACAATTATTTAATTTAAACCAGCACTACAAATTGAATTAAAATTCTTCATTCATTTGTGTTTAGTATATAAACATGAAACGCTCATTCAATATGATATTTTTGAAAGTCCTATGGAAATCATTTTTCTTTTTCTAATAATTAAACACTTCACTGTCATGACTGTGCATGTAGGCTCCAAAGTTGTCTTACTGACTCAGTTTATCTTGTAATCGAAAAAGGGACACCATAAAAACACGTCTTCCCATTCATTAGTATAGAAGCATATATTGACACATTCCCCATTTCCATTCTCAATTTTATGCATATGTTTTAGACTCCTGATGGTATTACAGAAGACAGAGAATGGCTCCAGTTCATCGTTTGAGAGGCGACGACTCAAGCGCAGGGGTCTACATATGTAGGTATGTTTGTTCGGGATGTATAAATACACAGCCACATCCGCTCTTGTTTTATGAATATGTTTAATCCGATGACCTCGGGTACAGAAAGCACCACAATGGCCTCGTCTTTAAAAAAAACTATCGCGACAACTCTCATAGGTGTCCGTAAATGCCCTGTTGCAATGACTTATTTCTGATGCTATCAAACATTCCTCTTTGAGTAGAGACGAGGCACATACAAATGCCTCCAGAGTTTGACTGTTAATTATAGCAAGAAAAAGTTAAAAAAAAAAACCAGACGAACAATAGTGATTTATTTTATTTATAATAAATAAGATGTGGTATGATTTACAATGAGACAACTGTCCACAAGAGACAAAACGACACAGAAATTAGAATATACAAAAATATGAAATACAAAAAGAGGTTGATCTTTTGCTCTTTTAACATGTTCATGTTTAAAGCTAACTATATGGTATGTGTTTTCTCATTATTGAATGACTTACATATCTTACATTAAAATAGTTGACATCCTTGTAGTTGTTGAGATTTTTGTTGGAGAGTTGTCTCATTGGCATTCATACCGCGTCTTCTTGTTTTTATATTAGTATAGATAATTACTTTCTGCGGAAGAGCAGATTTTTGCAGCCTATTCAATTATTGACAAAACACTAAAATTGAGAATGGAAATGGGGAATGTGTTAAAGAGACAACAGCCCGACCAAATAGCAGACAACAGCCGAAGGCTGCCAATGGGTCTTCAGTGCAGCGAGAAACTCCCACAGATCCGAAAACTGTGCTCTAGCTACAAATATTACGTCATTCTTTTATCAAGTTTCTGAGAATAAGATTACGGAAATATTTGTTTGAATGACAAAGAGATTGCAATATTTCTTCCAAGAGTTAGGTATAATGAAATCTTGAGTTTGGTTACTTCCTGTTTTTGAATCTCTGTCTTATTAAAACGGATATAATACTGGATATATATTGATCACAGATAATGTGGTGGCAACAAACAGACCCAATTGAACGGCATCTGAAATCTAGCATAAACATGTTAAACTAATGAAATATTCTTCAAAGTTTACACCTTCAATTATGATAAGCAATGTACAATTTGTAATTGTAATTGACATGCATGTGATCGAAAAAAAAATATTAGTAAAATGATTAAAGATGGGAAATTATATCCAATATTGTATTTTATTTGAAGGTTCATAACTACCCGGTATATAAAGGAGGAACTAGAAGTTGGAATCCACAAGATCAGAAGGCGATACACCATTGTAAAGACAATTCTATAGTTAGCGTGTGAAAAAAAAGTTGAAAAGTTGTTAAACCTGAGCGGGTATATAACGCTGGATTATATAACACGCAAATAAATATGCTTAAACAGCACAAAACTTGCACAGAGGAGTTCACTGCAACTAACTTGTCCTGGGATATGTCCATAGCATTTGTTACTTATGTTACATATTACTCGGCTTACTTTATAAATGAATGAGTTGATGTAATGTCTAGAGCGGTTTTCAGATCAGCAAGGCAGTTATTTTTCTTTGATAATTCTCTTAATTATTTATTCCCGTTGAATATGTAATGTGTAATCATTCATTTATATGTCTTTTATTCACTGAAATGATTTTATTTTTGGTACGGTGCTTCTAATTTTTCAAGTATACGAGGCAAGCATTTTTCTAACATGACATGCCATGATATGATTATGCTTTTTTAATATTCTTGTTTTCAGTTAGTGTTTGATCCAGTTAACCATAAACTAATATATTTATATAAGAAAAATACAATAAAAACTGTGATCTTATGAATATTCTGATGTATCCAATAAAGCTTCGCCTTTTATTTAAACGAATTACCTTATTGCTATGGTTATTCAACGTTTTAAGAGGAATAAAGTTTAAACACAAATATATCAGATTCATTTAGCATGCACGGTTAATGTAATTCAGAGCACACTGAGCTATATATGTGCTAAAGCCTTTTAATTTTTGAAAGATGCTATTCTCAATGATGAAATGTGCATTTCAAACAAAAGGTACTTTTAACAGAATTCTGATAAGTCTGTCGCATCTAATAGCAATTTAATCATGAAATAGCTTTACAGAATTCTCATAAGCCTATAGCATCTAATAACAATGTAATTCTTAACAGAATTCTGATAAGACTATAGCATCCAATACCAATACAGTTCTTAACAGAATTCTGAGAAGACTATACTAGCATCTAATATCAATCTAATTCTTAACATAATTCTGATAAGACTATACTAGCATCCAATACCAATACAATTCTTAACAGAATTCTGATAAGACTATAGCATCCAATACCAATACAATTCTTAACAGAATTCTGACAAGACTATACTAGTATCTAATACCAATATAATTCTACCTTATAATTCTTAACAGAATTCTGATAAGACTATACTAGCATCTAATACCAATATAATTCTTAACAGAATTCTGATAAGACTATAGCATCTATTACCAATATAATTCTTAACGGAATTCCGATAGGACTATAGCATCTAATACCAATATAATTCTTAAAAGAATTCTGATATATAGGACTATAGCATCTAATACCAATATAATTCTTAACAAAATTCTGATAAGACTATAGCATCTTATAACAATTCAATTCTTATCAGAAATCTGACAAGACTATAGCATCCAGTTCCATGC
This sequence comes from Mytilus galloprovincialis, assembly GCF_965363235.1. NCBI lineage: Eukaryota > Metazoa > Mollusca > Bivalvia > Mytilida > Mytilidae > Mytilus > Mytilus galloprovincialis. The sequence continues at coordinate 64,876,874 of NC_134843.1, forward strand.
AATGCAAATCTTAACAGAATTCTGATAAGATGGTCGCATCAAATACGGAATTGAATGTAATTTTAACAGAATTCTGATAAGACTACAACATACAAAACCAATTTAATTCTTTACAGAGTTCTAACAAGACGGTCGCATCAAATACCAAATTGAATGTAATTCTTAACAAAATTCTGATCGACTACAGTATCCAATACCAGTGTAATTCTGTAAAGAATTCTAATAAGAATAAAGATTCATAAGTCTTTTATTATAAAGCTTCGATAGTTTAATTTAATTCATAAATCAAGGGGTCTTAACAAAATTAAAATAAAATTGCAGCTTATCAGAAGTGTTGAACATGCTAAACGGATATTTTGTTTGTGCAATAGATCTGAGGAGTACAGTGAACTGTTTGATAACAGCAATATGCAATTTGTCTTTGAATATCAAAGTTCCTGTAGTGACTAGTTAGAAAATGTCTCTTTTTTAACTTGCCAGACCCAGAATTTGATCATTTGGAAATAATCAATTGCAAATGGAAGCTGTTGCAATTGAAAATACTTGTTATTGCACAATACTGTGCAATTGAAGATTTCTTGCTATTGCGTAATACTGTGCAATTGAAAATTTCTTGCTATTGCACAATACTGTGCAATTGAAGATTTCTTGCTATTGCTGAATACTGTGCAATTGAAAATTTCTTGCTATTGCACAATACTTAATATAATAATTTTGGATCCTGATTTGGACCAACTTGAAAACTGGGCCCATAATCAAAAATCTAAATACATGTTTAGAATCAGCATATCAAAGAAGCCTAAGAATTGAATTTTTGTTAAAATCAAACTTAGTTTAATTTTGGACCCTTTGGACTTTAATGTACAAACACTGGACACTTTTAATTTGCAAAACACTCATTTGCAAATCCGCCGCCGCCTCAAACAAGAGCTACAATATCATGTATATAACCAAAATGTGCAGAATTACATGGGATTCAATAATTTCATTGGTTTTCTACAGTTACTTTCATATTTATTTTGCAATTTGAATTATAAAAACATGGGATTTTCAATATCCCATGGGACAGGGCAAAATCCCATGGGATTTACCATTATCCCATGGGATTTTGGTTAAATCCCATGGGATTTTTTTTTGTCCCATGGGATTATTGTAGTCCCATGGGATATTTGTTGTCCCATGGGACAAAAAAAAAACCATGGGATTTTTAATATCCCATGGGACAAATTAAAATCCTATGGGATTCTAATTGTAAATATATAGATATAAATAAACAGTAATGTGTATGTTACAATGTTTTCTATTTGGTAGTAAATTATTATAAGATGAATCTTTTTAATTGAATATCTTTTTTTCTTGGGAAATGTTAATTTAGCATATTGTTCTTTAACTGTTCAAAACTAACTTTTAAACAACAAAGCAGATAATGTAAGTATCAATATATGTTTATTCATGAATTATAGAATACTTTCTTGAAACACAATTAATTGCCATTTGAAATCAATAAAAACTCTATTGTTAGGCTTAACATACTAGTAGCTATTTAAGTAAATCTATTTTTTTCACAATATCCCTCAACACAAAACATTAATAGTTTCTTATCATCCAGCATTGTTTGATGGTATAGTCCACTTTTTGGACATTCAGCACAGAACTTTGACATTATTGTGGTTTCAATATTTTTTTGAATTTAAAAGAACTTCAAATCATTGACTGAGTGATGAAAATAATAACTGATCCAACTTTTGTCTTTGAATTGATTCTGGTCTTGTTTCTATGTTTTCTCCATTTATTCTAGGTGGTGAATTTCAATCCTTCTGAAAAAGAACCAATAAAATCTAAAGTAATGGATTATACAAAATTGTTTTCATACATGTAGCAATAATATGATTTTCAATAAAAATAGCTATGCGATATGGATTTTACTGATTGTTAAAGGTTGTCCAGTGTCATCAGTTGCTAACGGCCTACATCCTTTGGTCTCTGATGGAGGGTTGTCAAATTAGCAATATACCACATCTTCCTATTCTAATACCATATAACAATCAATTAATTTATTCTTCTTTATAACATTTGGGTATTTTCCCAAGTTATATACATAAAATATATATATACTGTAAATTCGGAATTAATGCGAGTTTTTTTTTTATTGCGAAAAATGCAACGGAGTTGTAAACGCAATAATTTAAACTCGCATTATGAAATATTTTATATGGATTAAACAGGATTTTTCTCAAAATCGTAAAATTTAAAATCGCATTTAAGTCTAAAATGACAGAATCGCAATAATAAATGCACGCAATAATTTATGAATTTACAGTATAAAGATCAATGTTAAAACTTTAGACAACTATAATAACATTCCATTATTCACAAGAATTTGCAATATATTATACAAAATGCAGACAACAGAAACAATATTTCTTTAAGCTTTTGAAGTTCAGACAGATTTCAATTTGTGTTTTATTTCAATGAAAAAATACCTTGAACATATTGGAAATTATAACATTGATACAAAAAAAAATATGTATGTTTTATCCTTATTTTTTGTGTTGTTGGCTTGCTGTCTCATTTTAATATACATTTAAACATACATCAATAATCTTCTTCTTTATTAAAAGTAAAAATGGGATATTTTTGATTTTGATATCCCAAAACATTATAGTTCTATCATGTCTATCAAACACCAATGTGTTTGATATTAATTTTAAGACATGTATAAATGTTCCAGACCATATCAGTATTCGGATGTTACTTTTACGGTCCAGAACTTACAGTCCCACCATATGTGTACAGTCAGACCATTTAAGTATATTTGTACTGTCTGGTACCAGCTCGACCAAACCTGTGTTTTTATTTTAACTGCAATTAAACTTTTTGTATTAATCTATTAAAGATTTCAGTTATGTTGATCTGTACTGTACATTTGTTTGTAATAAACTTGACCAACTTCTTAAAATTGGGCAAACTGTATGCGTACAGTCCAAATACTTGTTTGTTCTGGAACATAAACATGATTAACAAGCATTTGGCAGGATGTCATGCTAAAATCCCATTAATATTAGTACTAAATTTTGAGTATATACATGTAAATCCACAAGTTACTTACTGAAATTCATGGTGAACACTCACCAAAAACTTACAATTTAGAGGAAAGACTGGAAAGATGAATGCACTAACACTATCAAAACAGAGCATAAAACTTACCGAAAAACAAGATGTTTTACATTTATCCAGGAGCAGGATAATTGAAAAGTTGTTTTTTTCTTTCTCTGCTGTCCATCATATAACCTTTGATTTCATTCATGCAAAATATGAAAATCTGCAAAGGTAAGACCTAGAACCTCAACTTATCCACATTTTGAATTTTGAACTGCATACTTGTCCTTTTCATCTTGCTGACAACCTAAACATAAAAAAATGATAAAAACATAATTCTAGATTGACTTTGTGTTTTTATTTTTGTTGGTACATGTACAAACAATTTTCCCAACTTTAAAACGAAAACATCATCACCAAAGAGGAGGTCATACTAACCTCCGAAATATTTAAACAAACCGAAATTATTACTTGATTAAGATCTTGTCGTAAATTAATGGCATAGATACTCTTATTTTTGAAAACTTGATGTCTATTGCATACTTATATTCCTTTGTACGAGAGTATGCATATTAAGATGGACTCCATGGACTTTAATGTAAGCATGATTAATTTTACAGTCGCTGACAGTTTTTCAGCTCTATGTGTACATTTTGAGAGAATCTTGCAATACTGTATATTTTGATATTCAGAACTTATTGTGAGGTTTTTATTAATACAACTGAAAGCTGTATCTCGTTTTCATTTCTGATACATATTTATGAGCTGAAGACCAGTGCCGAATTTTTCTCACTGCATTGAAGACCCATATGATAGGTGACCTTCGGCCTTTGTCTGCTCTTTGATTGGGTTGTTGTCTCTTTGTCAAATTCCCAGTTTCCACTTCCCATTTTATATCATGTATGCTGATTTTTCTTAAATTACAATATTCAATCATGCAATTTTGTCCATTATTGAAAATACGATAAGCAAAAATAAATGCACAAAAAATTTAACATTGTTATATATGTAAAAGACTTTTTTTTAAATTCAAAACAGTTGCCTACACTGTTAATTTCCTTGTTTGATTTCATATTTTTAAAGCCTTTATAGCTAGCTAGATGGTATGCCGGGGCGGATCCAGCCATTTTAAAAAGGGGGGTTCCCAACCCAAGACAAAGGGGATGATCCTATATTCATTTGATTTGTTTTATTGTCTCATACAAGAATATATATGGTTTGACGGTGGGGATCAGGGATTCACCTAACCACTGGATGACAGGGGATCTCAACCTTTTAAAAGTTTCTCAAACATGTGGGGGTGGGGGTGAACCCCATGGACTCTCCCTATATTTCCTTTTATTTGTTTTATTGTTCTATACAAGAATATATAAATATGGTTTAGGGGTGGGGATCTTGACCGTTTACAAGTTTTCAAACTAGAGGGGGTGGGACTTCACTTTTATTTTATTTCATTATTAATTTTATTGTCCCTGACAAGAATATATATGGTTTAGGGGTGGGGATCTGGATCGTTCACAAGATAATAGCACATTCTCAAATTGAACAGAGTGGTGAAACCCCCAAAGACCTCCTTTTAATTTCATTTGATTTGTTTTATCGTCCCATTCAAGAATATATATGGTTTAGGAATGGGGATCTGGACCGTTTACAAGATAATAGCATATTCTCAAATTGAAAGGGGTGGGGATTACCTCCCATGGACTCCCCCTCCCTTCTTTCTTCCGCCCCGAAATACCTTTTAATAAGCCCCAATGCACAGATAGTTCACAGTATTTTCCCTTGATTTACACTAAAGAATATACACTATACAGGTGTAATTTTTTTTTAAAAAGATAATACAACTGAAGACCACCATGACCACAGTGGTGGATCCATAATTTTTCATAAGTGGGGCCCACCGACTGCCTAAGAGGGGCCTGCTCCTGCCATGACTCAGTGATTCCATATATAATCAACCAATTCTTTTCCCAAACAGGGGGCCCTGAACTCCTGATCCCCCTTTTTTTCCTCATTTCAATCACCCTGATATAAATTTAGTTTTATCACTTACAATAGGAATGGTTTGAATTCCCCAATAATTCTTATATACCATTAATATCAACATATTTCATTTTTGATAAATGAAAGGCAAAAGTTTTCTATGGGTAGAAATGGATAGTGGGAAGCTTTCAGATTCACACCATGCGGGTGGCTGTGTTCAAAGTGCTGGGTTTTTATTACCCTCGTTGTTTGCGGACTAACTATTTAGGCCAGTGGTGGATAATAGTGTGCGTGCATTAATCTTCTATACCTTCTTAATCAATATATTCAAATATTGACGGCAAGTGTTGTAATGATGTATCAATGTCTTTTTGAAAATCACCGTGCTATTTACATGTGGGATCGAGAATGCAGGGGAAGGAAACTTGTCAATTATGTTTATTTCTAAGCCAAAATAAAATGAGCCGCCGTAAAATTAACCTTGGGTAATAACAGTGCATGTAAGGCTCGTCTCGGAGGGGTGTCTTTTTTTCTGTCTTCTTTTTTTAGTTATATTTTTAATAACTTACACTTTTTTCCATTATTCTCTTTCTTTCGCTATTCTTTTAATATTCCTTTTTTTTTCTTTGTCCTTTGTTCTCTATTCTGTTAATTCACACCCATACCCTCTTATGTGTATGTGGACTTACTGTAGTTTATTTTTTAGTTCTGGCAGAGATATTAGATACAATATATGGGTCATTTTCAAAAAATGTCGAATTTTGAAATTGAAAAATTTATTAAAAGTTACTTATTCAAACCTCGCGATTCAAACAACCCTCTACATAAGCACATCAAAACAAACAGTACTTTAAGAACAACATATTAAAAGATGCAATCTTAATGAAGTCATAAAAGAATATCTTGAAACATTTTTTGATCGGTGGTACAATATTTTGTCTATCCTGTTACCATTTTCAAAAGAAATTTTGGGTTATTAAGAAAAGGTTTAGATAAAATGTTAAGCTTGTTTTACGTTACCAATTAGATGGTTTTCAAGAGAATAAACTTCTATATATATTCATTCTGTAAAATAATAGATTATTTGCCAATTTTGTAGGTTGTACTGAAAAATGGCTCTAAAAATTGGTTTTCAAAGGTTGTAAAAATTACCACCAGTAATGCAAGTCTAAGATAGCAATTTATATTGTTCGGCCTTTTTTCACCCTTTCAAATAAACCCAACATCAAGTAAATCCCTTACACGTTAATTTACTTTTCTCTTTATTTCGTTGGTAAGAGGAACGTACGTTTCTGATATATCACTATATAAAAGTCTATCCTGTTACCTTTTTGTCTATCCTGTTACCGATATTAGTATTGCACCTGCAAATGCTTAATTGGGAAGATTAAGACGTTATAACCTTAAGATCAGTTCAAACAATGAAATATTTCATTCGTTTTCCACCTACATGTTAAGATAACAAAATTAACGACGTTTTTGTCTATAATTGTCTATCCTGTTACTGTAACCATAGCAACCATAGTAACAGGATAGACATAACAGGATAGACAAATTTCTTCGTTTTTGATTGCTGTTGTGAAATAACTACTCCCTTTGGTTAAGTGATTATGGTTTTCTATTGTGAATTTGGTTTCCAACACGTTATTGCACTTTTTACAACCATTCTGTTAGTGTAATTAATCAAAATGGTTGGTAACAGCATAGACATGAAAAAAAGTACGCTCTATTTTTTTCACTAAATGTCTTGAAATTTCTTTTCTCTACACTGTCGTTCAAGAAACGAGGAGTTTTAAATGTAAAGATTACTTTGGATTTTTGAAATCAACACCGACTGATTCAATATTCATAGGGAGAATAATTTAACGACTGATTTAAGTATCGGTAACAGGATAGACATGAACCTCCTGTACGCTGATTGAATTTAGTTTGTAGATAATCTGTTACATACAATGATAAAGAAGCTACGATTTTTCGTTAGAATTATAATTAACGTTCTTAGAAAGTCCCTTTTGCAGATATCAAGGCGATCAGAAAATCGGAAAAAAATCGTTTGAAATGTGTTTTTCTGACAATGTACGCACGCAAATACCCCCAAAATCGGCCTTAAATGCAGTTTAATCTTATAAAAATAGATGTAAGGTGTGTTTATTATTAATGTTCTGAATCACAAATCCGACAAGCTTTCATTTAAACCATTACAACTGAAATTTCCATTAGAAATAAAAAATTTAGCATGGGTGTACTGAAAATTCGACATTTTTTGAAAATGACCCACATATGTCTCTGGTTCTGGTATTATGCGATAAGTCAATTTCTTTTTCATGCAGTGTCATGAAATATAATGGTTTTATGCATATCAGCCAAGATTGTGCGCAACATTTTAATAAACAATTCAACACTATATACACGTTTAATGTGAATTTTATTAAAATCGATGAAGAACATGAATTTGGCAGCTAGTGCCCCTTAAACAGGTAAAGTTCAATTAACAAATTCTGATCTACTGGCATTCAACACCAAATTACTTACTTGCTGTATATTGATAAATGTGATTGTATATATTGTCAATACCTCAACATCGAGAATACGTCATGTGAGGTGTTGGTCGCTACGTTTGATACGGGGTCAAAGGTTGCGGCTTCGAGACAGAGAAAAACATCCAGGTAAAAAGTGTAGAATTTTGTTTTTGAAAATTTGAGTTGTAAATTTTCCTATAAAGTACTTAATTCCGTTCATCTAGTTGTAAATTTTCCTAAAAAAAAGTACTTATTTCCGTTCATCTATTAAGGGTATAAACTAAACTGAACAAGAAAAGTATTAGTAAACAGACAGAAAGTCTGACGTTGAATTAATTATTTTACAATTAATTGTTTAAATATATGAGAGAATGTTTTAGGCGAATTTTTATATGAGAGAATGTTTTAGGCGAATTTTCTTTAATTACAGATAAATGTATTTTAGGTTCAGGAAATGATTTATTCTTCGGGTACGTCTAAACAACCGCTCAGGACCTCCTGAGTGCACTCAGGACATACAAAGTGCACTCAGGACCCATTACCGTAATCATATCTGCACACATGATGGATGTTTATATTCGTTATAGCTTCTTATTTTAGAGTTAAATTTTGGTAGAAGTTGAAATCGCAGGGGCGGATCCAGCCATTTTATCAAAAGGGGGGGGGTCCTAACCCAGGGCAAAAAAAAGGGGGAGTTCAACTACATGTCCCCATTCAAATGCATTGATCGGCCAAAAAAGGGGGGGTTTCAACCCCCCCCCCCCGGAACCCCCTCCCCCCTCTGGATCCGCGCCTGAATCGAACTTAGATAGATATGTTAATTCTTATAAAATAATGAGGGCACGTGTCACTGATTACACAACTACTGAGCCATGAATTATCCAATCAACAAAATTGATTGGATTATCCAAGGATTTGTATAGTATACAAATCCTTGGATTATCTTTATTGTTTTTTAGGAATTGTATTGTTTAGTTCAGTTTTACCTTTAACATGAATTTGCATATAGAAAAAATAAAATATATATCTCATTCGATGTGCTTTTTCAGTTTATTTTTCATGATGACGGGTAAATTAATTTGTTGTGTTTTGCAGTTCACGAATAAAGAAAATTATTTTATAGTTGCGTTTTTTTTCTGTAACAAGTTCGATTTTTGTTTTTCAGTGTGATTCTTTTCTCTCTCTCTATTTAAATCAAGTTTTTAAACAAACACAATGTTGACTGAATATCAAATTTTATGACATTTGTATATCTTTATTCTCAACAAACCATTATACAAGAGAAGACAATTATGTACAATATTCAGTTCAACCTTAACGGAAATCTGTGCACGAAGACTTAGTCGTGGTTTGAACGGATTTCGTGTCAATAAACTGTCTTCGAAATAGTCTTTCTTTGTTAATGTTTGTGTCATTTTGGTCTTTTGTGGATAGTTGTCTCATTAGCAATCATACCAGATCTTCTTTTTTATAATTTCTCGCTACTACAATCTAACTTACATATTTTTTTAGAAATAATTATACCCAAAATATCATAATTTTTAAAAAAACGGAGACGAAAACGGAGACAACTTAAGTTCATTTTCAGAATTCATTTTCGCATTGAAATTCGTTTCAGGCTTGTGAAACTGGACAAAACGACTTTAATTAGAGAAAAAAAACTTAATAAAAACGGATTTCTTAAAATATTCGTATAACTCAAAAATAAAATTCCTGGACAAGTTCGATAAAAATGAAAAATAACATCTAACTACATGTATATGAGTTTGATTGTTTGAAAAGTACGGCTTTTTCCGTTTAGAACGGATTCCATATACAAAACTTTAATTAATATAAATTCTTGTAAAGTATGAACATTTATTTCCCTTTTCAAACTCGTGCAAAGAATTAATTACTGGTCCAGGACATGATAACTCGTGCAAAGAATTTATTACTGGTCCAGGACATGATAATAAAATTAAGAATAAAACTTAAAAATTTATGGAACGAAATTTTAATAAAAGACGAAAATCTTAAAACATCGTGATATTCATTCTAGACGTCACAATATTACTTCCCGCATGGTCACACTGTACTAACAACACAATGTATAAAACAACAATAAAGATAATCCAATTAATTTTGTTGATTGGATAATTCATGGCTCAGTAGTTGTGTAATCAGTGACACGTGCCCTTATTATTTTCTGTGAATTACAAATGTAACATATCTATCTAAGTTCGATTTCAAATTCTACCAAATTTAACTCTAAAATAAGAAGCGTATAAAGAATATATGCATCTATCCTGTGTGCGATGACTATAAAGGGTCCTGAGGGACCGGTCAAAATTTATCGTCACATAGGACCGGTGCAAAAAATAAAAACTTTTAATAAAAGATAGAACCCTATGGCTTTCCGACTGAAAAAAAAATGATGTCCTATGCCCACTTTGTAATAAAAAAGTTGGTGTCCTATCCTACTTTTCCAATGTATTGTAAATAAAAGTATACTTAATAGAGGCATTTAACATATGTTGTCTTTATAATATGATAAAAAGCAACAGTTTCATGTTTAACTTTTATTTTGTTGATTCACAAATAATTCATACAAGCATGGCATTATCATAAATTATACTATGAATATAGCATTGAAAAAAACAAAGACATTGCATAATGCAATCAAACCACACATTGGTGTTTGTTAAACTGAAAAATTAATGAAACTACATGTATCTTATAGACATGTACAATAGACAATAGACAATATTGAATATAGAATATTATCAATACCTTTAAATATTAATTATAACAACACGCTCCAGGAGAAACATGAAACTCAATAGCATTTGGTTTAACTCTCTAGGTTGCCTTGGTATGTGTTATAAATTGCTTCAACAATTTTCCCATTTACAGAAAATGTACCTGATGTGACCCCCAAATGATTTTTGCTACTTTGTTGGTTGATGTTATGTACATAATGTAAGTTTGTTGCACTTCACCAAATACATTCTTATTACTGAATTAAAAAAATACATGTACATGTAGGTAACTCTGCAAATAAGGTAAATCATGTATAATGGAAGACTAAATTGTCTTAATTTTAAAATGACCATTTTAATATCTTTATAATGTAATGTAGTCTTGAAATTTTTTTGGCAAACAGATACGTCTTGATCTCGATGAATAAGTGTGCAAACTGATTTCACTTTGTAGGGCATTATTTTCCTCTTCACTTTCATCACTTGAATCGGTGTCATTAGCTTCAAGAATCAAATCAGAATCACTATCATCAGACTCACTTTCACTTTCCTTTTCTGAATCATTTCCATCGTCAACTTCTATGATTGATTCCTTGGCAATGTGGCGTTTTACAGCTTGCACCTTGTCAAGTTTGTACTTAAATTGACCTAGTTTGTGATGCTTTATATATTTTTCCAAAGTGCAAGATGTTTGTTTATCAATCATATTGTTTTCAAACATTTCATTCCAATTATACCCATTATAGTCTTTGGCTGTTTCATTTTGTCTCTTTTGGGTAGTTGCTATAGACCGTTTTTCCCTATCAAGTTTCAAGGTTTCCATATGCGAGATGTACTTCTTTGCTATTTCTTCAGAAATAATGAACTTTTTGCTGAAATCAGAAATTGCATCATGATAATCACTTGCAATCTCACCTTGACTAAATAGCTTTTTCAGATTGGCCCTTGGTTGAAAATCATCTGGTTCTCTGTCCTTCTGGTCTACTTTCACAGGGGTTTGTACATGTGATAAATAGTGAAAATGTGGTAATTTTGAATAGTCTGGATATGGTCTAGGAACAGCACTGACTATGTTTGAGCCATACAAATCACACACTGTTGAGTTGGAACAAAATTCGCAAGATTCTGATATTTGTTTGCATTTAAATTTTCTGTATTCAAGGTACAATTCTCCACTTTCTGTATGTCTTTCAGTGAAATCTGTTATTTTCTTGAAATATCCGTGACCAGGTATGGTATGTTTTGTAGATTTACCACATTCCATATATTTCTTCAAGCAATCCCCATTTGAAAAAAATCTTTCCTCTGAAGAAAAAATATTATTGTTGAGGTATTAGTCAATAACTATGGTTATAAAAAGTAAAATCACAAAAATACTGAACTCAGAGGAAAATCAATTTGGAAAGTCCATAATCACATGGCAAAATCAAATAACAAAACACATCAAAAACGAATGGACAAGAACTGTCGTATTCCTGACTTGGTACAGGCATTTTCAAATGTAGAAAATGGTGGATATTTTTACTTTTAATTGGTATATGTCCTTTTGTGTATTATGAGATCATTATTGGTAAATGTGCTAGCTCAATATATACTAAAAATTCTCTTGACAAACAAACTAAATATTTATTCTGAATGCTGTAGTTGACAGATGATATAATGAGTGATTTACTGTTTGAAATTATGCTTGCATGTTATAGACAACCCATTTAAGCATTTAATGGAAACTAAACCTTTGATTATACACAAACATTACAGAAGACTTCCATCAAACATTAAATTGCTTATTGACATTACACAGTACAACTGAACATAAAATAATTACATTAAAGCATACCAAATATCAAAATCATTCTGCTGCATAGAAGATACACATTGAGCCAAAAAATACATGTATATTTACCTGGTCGTTCAGTGACATAAGCTTTTAGAAAGTCTCCTGCTGGGCCTTTTGCATCATCTATTCTAACACATACTTCTTCTGCTACTCTCCATGCATTCTTTTCAGTGGTATTGGCTTTTCTTTTCTGGAGTTCTTCAGATGATAAATTTGACAACTCCTCCTCAGATATGTCATCTCGATGACTGTAATAGTCCCATCGCAAAGTGGCACCATCAACTAGAGAATCGCCTACAGTTCAAAATATTAAAATTAGATATATATCTTTTATGGTGATGTGTAAGGATTTATTAAAGGAATAAATAAAACAAAAATATTGCTTTGTGCTTCATCACATGTATGACCATTTTTTAATGTGACCTGTAATGGTATTTTTGCAAGATTAACATTGGTTTGTTACAAATGTATCTTGTTTTAATAAAATATGTAATATTAATAAGACTAAGTGTATATATTCCATGTGTACATGTAAACCAAAAATATCAAATTTCAAGGGGTATACTATATAGATGCATGTGTTATTAGCTATATACATGTATATTTATTGTCCCATTTACCTGAAAAAAGGAGTTGCAAACCCTTGATATCAGTAAAACTTTTGTGCAAGCTTTGCAAGTGTTGTTTTCTGTGTCAGTTTTCACACAGATGTTCAGTACAAGCATGATGTTATGCAACTAGTAAACTTGCACTTGCATATGCTAGGAATGGTAAAGCATGTAAAATATGATGTGATGCCACGTCATATATAAATGTTGACTGGTTATGGTTCTTTTTAATATATAATATGTACTACCTATTGAACTATTGGTTCGCTCAGCTTCGTTCTGGGCCGAATCACCACTTGCTCTATGGATCCGTGCCCTTCTTACTGAATTCTGAATTCGACACATCTCTGCAAAGCGAAATCGAACAGCAGTGTTACTTATACCAACACCAGGACCTGCATCTGTGTATTCGCAAATTATTGGTTTTACTTCAGGAAGGCAGAGTAAATCAATTGTTTGCATTACATGTTGGCATTGTTCTGTCAAAAAATTCAAGCTAACGAGCGTTTGGTCCATATCATCAGACTGTAAATGTTCTAAGACAGTATTTATGTATGTTAAGATCTCAGATATCTTTTCTGCTACTTTCACATTTTCTGTGTCTTTCCAATCTTCCATGGCTAAGTTCAGTCGTTTTTGAAAATGTGAAAGTCTTTCAATTTCATATAGTACAAATTGGTTTTGGCCCTTCTGTAGAGATGCAAGATCATCTTCTGTAGTGCTATCCAAGTAATAAAATATGTTGTCTCGGACTTTGGCGCAAAATGCTCTTTCTTGTTTTGAATAAGATTTTGATTCATTGGTACCCGTCATTTCATATATGTCTGGTTGCTCATAACGCAGCCTTAACATGTCACTAGCCCAAACACATCCAGTACTTCCAACATAATATTTTGGCCGTACAATTACTTGACTACTGTCACTGTTCTTGATAAGCTTTTCTTCATCTGGAAAAAATAAACGGCAAATATCACATGATGACATGAAAAAAAAGAACTGGGGAGTTGCTCACGCAGCTTCTTTGGCAACAGGATAATAAAACATTGAATAACACCCCCTTTTTCTGTGACCATTTAATCGTGATTTGGATGTCCAATTTTATTATGTATTTATTTATTGTTCATACCCTGATGCTTAATAACATGTATGTGTATCAATTTTCATCATTATAGCACACTTGCCTCATGGAGAATAAACTTACACATGTAAATGTAAGTTAACGTTGTGCAACATAGGGACAGACAGACGGACCTGAACACATTATATCCAACAACTTACTTTGGATTGTTTCAGTTTTCCATGTCATAAACCTAAAAGAACTTGGAGTCTGGTAAACTTCCGGAGTACCAAAATCATGCTGTGGTAGTTTCCTGGTTTTGGTGTCATCAGTTACTTGAAATATTTTCCCCACTTTGGTGTCTCGTAATCCAACTGAAAATCAGAAAATATAATTATATATAACATTTTTGTTCATTTGTGTATATAAGTGTACATGTACTAATCAAACATGTCATGGTGAAGTCATATTTGTGTGTCTCTAGTAAAACAATAGTTTAATAACCTACAAAACCAAGTTTCAGGGGGTATAACCGTTCACTGTTTTTGGTCCATCTGTCTGTCTGTCAGTCTACACTGTCATAACATGTTGTCACCGCACTAGCACTTTCATTGAATGTGGGACTTCCTTCAAACAAAATATAATTGAGATCAAATCCATACATGAAAGTATAAATAATTTAAGAAGAGATATATTATTTGTCCTTTTTCACCATTTAGAGTGCATTTCGTATGTCATGAGTGCAATCAGGAGGTCCTTCAAGCAGTGTTTAGACGTACCGTTATTCTTCTGGAAGCTTCAATTTTTTTTTTATCAATAACTTTTACACAAGGAGACATTTTTGTTTTTTGACAGCATGAACCCCAGTTAATGAGCAAACACAAATTAAGAACGAAAATCGTTTACAATTAAATTTTATAGAAGGAAAAAGGGGGGGGGTAATACTGAACAAATTTTATTTACGCTCACATACTTCTAAACAGATTTGCATATGTAAGCTCTCTATAGATAATGTTAAATTATTTCAGGAGTTTTGAAAAAAAGAATATATACAGTTTAATTTCGACTAAAATAGTGATTCTTTTTATAGATTTGGTACCTCAGTTTCGACTCAACATTTCATTTTGAATTGTTAGATGGCAAACTCTTTAGGCGAATATTGTATCTGTTCTTTATTTAATTATGGTGATATTGGCGATAATATTCATTATAACAAGGCCTTGTACAAATCCTTGATTATAGAATGTTTGGCAATATAAAAAGACGAAAGTAGACAAACCCTAATTATGCAGGGTTTCACAAGTTGATCTCCAAGCGGCCCACATTTAACATATAATAAGATCTATATTTCTCAACGTTTTCAAAATGAAATAACTTGAATTGAAAATTTCCCAACTGTGAAAATTTGTTATTTCTAAACGTCTTTAATTATTATTTCGGAAATAAAATTGGCATTTGTAAATAACATTAACGTTTTGGAATTCTAATGCAAAAGACAGTCGATTCAAACTGAAATAACTTCTTTAAAGATGGTTTGATTTTTTTCAGAGACACATATATTATATATGTCTCAATACATGTATTATAAGTCTCTGATTTTATCAAAACAAAAATAACAAAATTATAAAATATGTTAGTTATCGAATGTATACCCTGAACTCTTACTATTATATATATATGTCCTAAGTTACTTAATGTCCTGTGTGCAACCTGGAGATCCTGAACGGTTTTTAAACGTACCATTATTTTATATGCATATATTCAAAGCTGTTCTTAATTATATGCATACTAGGTATCAGTGGCGGATCCAGGGGGAGGGTTTCGGGGGTTGGAACCTCCCCTTTTTTTGAACGATCAATGCATTTGAATGGGGACATATGGTTGGAACCACCCCCTCCCCTTTTGTCCTGGGTTGAGACCCCCCTCCTTTTCAAATGGCTGGCTCCGCCGCAGAGGTATATTTATATATATATGTGTGTACCAGCCCCCCTCCTAAATCTTTGGAAACAAATGGTAGATTATATAGGGAATCACGGAAGCATGACTGGACGTGAACACTCTAAGGCAGTCAATGAGTCCCCTCTTATGAAAATTTCTGGATCAACCATTGCTTAGTTCTAGTTATCTTAGGTCCTAGTGTGAAATAATGCCAATAGGTCTTTTAAAACACATCTTTATTCATACATGTATATATACGTTTTCTCACGGATTTGTTCATGCAATATTGGAATTATGTTTACTCCATGCGCAATTACTGAAGTTTATATTTGCTACTTTTCTTCTTAATTTCATATAATTTTTTTTTTGGATTTTTTTTCTTCGAAAAATTAGTGGTGTTGAAATAGGGAATGGACACATATACCTTATCACATTTAACCAAAGAAATGTTGTATAATGTCATCAATCTGTATTACACGTAGACAGGATGTTCTCTAGAAAACTATACGTTATACACACCCGAGAATACACGCACTGTCGAAATGGAAAATTACTGTATGTTATAGTTACCTGTAATCAGCTTTGCGGCAACACCATGTCATGACAGTTCAAAAAGATTTTCTTCAAATCAAAATGGAATATTAATTTTTCTGTAAAATTTAAAACTTTAAAAAGTAGACTTTGACAAAATTATGAAATAGAAAGAATTGAACAATTTAAAATCGTATTTTAACAAAGATTTAGATATAATTTTACAACGATCCTTAAAAAATAACCAAACAAACGTTGAATCAAACGATATGAACCTACGCAGTTTTATATTACAATACTGACACACACCAGTTTGCCATCTCAGTATGCAAGGCAAGGGTGCTTGGTGAGGTGCTGGAACTTGATGTACATGTATCATTAAGTTAATACAGTTCTGTTAGGATTGACTGCCTTTTTACAGAGACTTTCTATTCTTACTGTTATCAGTTAGTATAGACGGTTCCTGGCTTAGAATGATTTTCTGCTCAGCAAATGGTGCG
This sequence comes from Mytilus galloprovincialis, assembly GCF_965363235.1. NCBI lineage: Eukaryota > Metazoa > Mollusca > Bivalvia > Mytilida > Mytilidae > Mytilus > Mytilus galloprovincialis. Next base: position 64,893,684 of record NC_134843.1, read on the forward strand.
TAATTAGCATTTGAATCAAATTTCTTGTAGAAGTAAAAAACACAAATTAATGTATTTGACAACTTTATTCAGGAGCACAGTCTATATTATCCGGCGTAAATAACTTCGAGATTTATGTGGAAGTTTACTCTGCTGCTCGATCTATGCTAATCGATGTTCCAGTATATTTCATATTTATATTTATTCGTGAGGCCTCGTAATCGTTTATATTCACTAAAAGCACAGTCGCCTAAATATTTTATATGGCGAAAAAATTGCGAAAATTGGGGGAAATAATATTAGCATTATTATTTTAAAATCTTAAGAGGTTGCTTGCAAATTTAACTCTAAAATGAGAAGTGTATGACGATCTATAACGAATATATACATCCATCATGTGTGCAGATACGACGGCGACTATATAGGGTCTGCCATGAGTGCACTTTGTATGTCCTGCATGTGTGCACCCAGGAGGTCCAGCGGTGTTTAGACGTATCGGGAAAATCTTATCTGATTCAGGATCAATTCATCGGTTACACTCCCCTGTCACCAGTGATTCTTTTTTTGCTGACATTCTGAAAAAGTATTGTGTAGTCCTTGTGTAAGTGTTGACTCTCAACTTGCACATGTGATTTTTTAACACTCCCCGGACTTCTGCAAAAAACAATTATTCAGTTCACTGATTTAGATGGAAGGTAAACGAACAGAAAGTCACAGGACATTCCGACAAAAAGTCACAGGACAAAAAGTCAAACACATGTCAAACTCAGGCATAAAGTAACAAAGTTGATAGGACAAAAAGTCACAAACAATTTGTTGACAATTGATTGAATATAAATGAAAAAAGATTTTGAAATATCTTCTTTTTATTACATATATTCATTTTTAATTTTAGGAAATTGTTCATAATATAAAAAAGAAGATGTGGTATGATTGCCAATGAGACAACTGTCCACAAGAGACCAAAATGACGCAGACATTAACAACCATAGGTCACCAAACAGCCTTCAACAATGAGCAAAGCCCGAGGTAAAGCCCATACCGCATAGTCAGCCAGGCGCGTAGCTACGTTTACGTCAAAACGCCCGGGCGTACACTTGAATTTTGGTAAAAAGAATATTTTCATCTCAATACAATAAGAAGAACTGGTTAAAGTCATATTATAAGCCTTGCATATCTTTCTTCAGTGGCTTCTATAATTGCAAATAAAAGTGACGAAATTTACTTTTCAATCAAAAGGTATCGTATTATTCATTTGTTCATTTTCTGTCAAAGTCTGAATCTACTGTAAATTCTAATTACTTTCCCTTTGTTTAAAGCTATTCATTACCTGTTGAGATTTGCATTTTTGTCGAGTCTGCAACTTTTTAGTCTCGAAAGCGAGACACAGCAATCCTAAATTCCGTCGGCATGCGTCAACATCTTGGTTCAGCATGTTGTGAAAAGTTTTTTTTAGATATCAATGACTGTCAACTATTCATGAAATTTTACGACAGTTGGATATATATTTAATTTTACCGTATTTACTGATGAAAGGAATTTCTTTTTGCAGTTAACAAGTAGATACAGTCTAGGGTTTTTTGCTACACATCAATTACATTGTCCAACCTTCATCGAATTTTATGAAACTCAACAGAAGCTTTCTTATGATTAATGTCTGAACCAAAATTTTAAAAGTGTTTTTGTTTTGTTTTCAGTTTACGGACTTATCTTTTCGCAACTATCAGACGATCTGTTTAATACTTTAAATGATAATTTTTTAAACCTTCATAGATTGTCATGAAACTTTGGCAGAAGAAGATCATTAACGAAATTTGCACATGAAAAGGGGTCTTGATTGAGTGATTGCTTTACCCCATGGCTCCTTTTAAACATATTTAGAGTAACTGGTTTCACGGGACATTTTCTCTAAAACCAAATCAACACAATGAATAAATTAAATAAAACATAAAAGATAAACAAAATAGACTCTAAAGTATGTTGCTATTTGTGAGTTTTAATTTTATTGACAGAAATGGTATCTCATTCTTGACAACTCGTTCACTTCAGAGGGGCTTTGCCCCTCGAACCCACTACCAACAGGTGCTCATGTAATGGTTTATTTCTTCCTCTGTGATATTTAATCCTGAGGATAATTTTTCCCGGTAATTTTTTTCCAGGCATGGTATTTCACAGGTTGATTTTTTCCAGAGGAGTGAAAATCTATCTGTGTTATGCGGATAGTATGTACCGGTATATATTTGCCGTACTATATTTCACAGAACCGTGTGAAATAGAGTCCCATTAACTACTATGTAAGTTACTCACAATCAATTTATACGTGACTATAATTATAAAATGTTTCACAAAGGTAGACTAAATTTGCATAATTTATCAAAGGGAGGTAATTATGAGGAATTTATATTTTAAAGACATTAATATAATATATTTCTGAATCTATTTTATAGCGAAATTTTTATTTGAATCTTATTTTTTATATATTCATTTATATAAAAAGATGACTTACAACTTGATTTAATAAGACAGATAACATTTCACAGGTAAAAACTATCCAGCTGTTAAACATGTTATTGTTCCAATATATTGTTATGCTATGATTTATCTGATTTCCATATAATCAACAACTACATCTCTGTCCCCAGACAAAACTATTTATATAGTTAAAAATATCATCATAATCAAATTCTTCTATTACTGTTAACAGTAGCAATATGCAACTATATTTCTACCTTACTTTTAAATTTATATTTGTACTGAAATCTGAAAACAACTCACTTTTACATGAATTTCACTAACCTTATTTAATCATGATATTATTTTCACAATTACGATCTTTGAAATTACTTCTGATTTTCTTCCCTATGTTTCATGATAATTTTCTTTTTAAAAGGATGATATTGACTTGAATACATTTTTTTGTATTTCAGGAAATTTTTTCAAGGATAATTTGTGAAATTATTTCCCATTATAATATATATTTTTTAACAATTTCGCTTTATTTCAAATACACTATTATTATTTCATTGTATTTTTAAAGGATAATTTTTTTCTAATAACTATTCAATAAGTTAACTACCCAGATAGAATTTCACGGCTAAGGATAAAATATCACAGGGAAATAGCTTCCTCCGGATAAAAAAATCACAACAACTACTGTGACATTTTTTCCTCCGGATCAAATTTCACCCGGATATAATTTTGCTTTACACTATGACCTGGACACGATGGGGCCATCAGACCCCTTGCCGAGGTTCGGGCGTACACTTAAAAATGGCCTAGCTACGCCACTGTCAGCTGTAAAAGGCAATCATACTATATCTTTTTTTTTTATATTTACATGTTAAAAAATGCATGCAAATGTAATCAAAAGCTGCACACAAACGTAATGATTTTTGTGCGCAAATGTAATGGTAATGTGCGCAAACCTAGTGCACTGATTTATTTGTTTTTAATAAATTTTAATTTAAAGTTGCTACATCATGTTCATGTATAAAACTTCAAGAAAAATACAAAAAGAGTGTTTTCTTGTTCAAAGAAAAATAATCTCAAAACTAAATTGTGACTTTTTGTCCTGTGACAGTGTGAGACTTTTTGACTGTGACTTTCTGTCCTGCATTCAGATTGAATAGGGGAGTTTGGTTGACCCCGCCTCCCTCTATCTGAGACTACTATCTCAGTGATGAGCTTTATGTTTCATGTACAAATGTATTGTGCTTGTCATATATGTATGTCGGATAAAAGCTCTACAGACCTTTAATATGTTGTATTGTTATATGTATAACCGACAATAAATAAATAGCCCCTAACAAGTAAGAATTAGGTTACTTCTTTTTGTTTTGACATCTTGCATGGGTTTTTATAGCCCCGTATTAAAATTATGCCCCCACTTCAAAAAAAGGGGGGGTATACTGTTTTACCCCTGTCTGTCCATCCATCCTTGCGTCAGTCAGTCCGTCCGATGAATATTTTTCGTCCCATTTTCCTTAGGAAGTCTACAATAGAAGGATTTCTGAAATTTGGTTTCAGGGTTAAATAAGTCAGCTATACCGTGTGATGCATTTTCAGATTCATCACTCGACAACTTCCTGTTTTCCCAACACTTGTATGATTTTACACATGTTAGCCAAGTTGAAAGTTGAAAACTAACAACCTAATTTATGTACAAAAAAATTGAAAAACAGATATGTTACACATAAACAAACGACAATCACTGAATTATCGGATCCTGACTTGGAACAGGCACAACCATAACAAATTGGCAGGGTATAAGGAACTTTGAAAATATTTAGTTTTTGTGGTTTGGTCTATTTTCCGGATACTGTAAGCAATGAGGCCACTTTATTTAGTGAATGAAATAATTGTAAGATGCACTTAGCTGTCTGTCATATTTTATATGAACTTGACCTCATTTTCATGCATGGTTCATTGGTCAATGAAACACTGCATTGTTTTGTCAGTTTATCATATGTTTAAAGTTACAGGTAGATTATATTTGGTAGATATGAAACAATTGTAAGGTGTGCATGTCTGAATGGCAGATTCATATATAAACCATGACCGCATTTTATTGTTCTTTGGTCAATGATAAGTTTTCTTGGTTTTGTCATTTTATCAGGCCACATTTAAAAGAATGTCTGTTTCCCCTCCCCTGGGTCTACCCTTTGTAAACAGACCAGGAAGGCAGGTTTTTTTTAGCTCACCTGACCTGAAAGGTCAAGTGAGCTTTTCTCATCACTTGGCGTTCGTCGTCTGTCGTCATGCGTCCGTCGTCCGTAAACTTTTACAAAAATCTTCTCCTCTGAAACTACTTTGCCAAATTCTACCAAACTTGGCCACAATCATCCTTGGGGTATCTAGTTTAAAAAATGTGTGGCGTGACCTGTCAAACCAACCAAGATGGCCGCCATGGCTAAAAATAGAACATAGGGGTAAAATGCAGTTTTTGGCTTATAACTCAAAAACCAAAGCATTTTGAGCAAATCTGACACGGGGTAAAATTGTTGATCAGGTTAAGATCTATCTGCCTTGAAATTTTCAGACGAATCGGACAACCTGTTGATGGGTTGCTGCCTGTGAAATGGTTATTTTAAGGAAATTTTGCAGTTTTTGGTTATTATCTTGAATACTATTATAGATAGAGATAAACTGTAAAAGCAATAATGTTCAGCAAAGTAAGACCTACAAATAAGTCAACATGACCAAAATTGTCAGTCGACCCCTTAAGGAGTTATTGCCCTTTATAGTAAATTTTTAACAACTTTTCATCATTTTTTGTAACTTTTTTAAAAATCTTCTTCTCTGAAACTACTTTGCCAAATTTAACCAAACTTGGCCACAATTATCATTGTGGTTTGTAGTTTAAAAAATGTGTCCGCTGACCCAGCCTACCAAACAAAATGGCCGACACGGCTAAAATTAGAACATAGTGGTAAAATGCAGGTTTTGCTTTATATCTTTGAAACTAAGACATTTAGGGCAAATCTTTCAAGATTTAAATGTCCATCAGAATAAGATATATCCCCTCACAAATTTTCAGTTGAATTGGACAACCTGTTGTTGGGTTGCTGCCCTAAAATTGGTGATTTTAAGGTAATTTTGCAGTTTTTGGTTATTATCTTGAATACTATTATAGATAGAGATAAACTGTAGACAGCAATAATGTTCAGCAAAGTAAGATCTACAAATAAGTCAGCATGATCAAAATTGTTAGAGGACCCCTTAAGGAGTTATTGCCCTTTATAGTCACTATTGAACATCTTTTCGTCATTTTTGTAACTTGTATAAAAATCATTTCTAAAACTACTTGGCCAAATTTAACCAAACTTGGCCACAATCATAATACTAGGGTATCTATTTAAAAAAAAAAGTGTCTAATGACCCCGCCTACCAACGAAGATGGCCGACATCAGTAAACACATTAACAGGTGAGCGACACAGGCTCTTGAGAGCCTCTAGTTTTTTTTAACTGGATGTGATTGTCATAGCATGGTCACATGAATGGTTTGACTTGTCCAGTCCAGGCCACTTATCAGTTGTTTGTGCTCAATTTGAGTATATTTATTTAGATTATCAATCCTTCTGCTTTCAAGCACTTTCCAAAAATGGAAACAAATTATTTTCAGGAAAAAAATAATTTCGATTTTTTTGTGGAAAATAATTTTTTGACCCGGGCGCTTATTTTTGACCCGTGTGGGGGAGGGGAAACAAACATATTTTTAATTTTGGCCTTAGATTTTTTAAGCATAGGTCTACTTGTTGTATGGAATGACTACAAGGTATCAAATAAAAAAAGATGTCGGCCTGCCAAGGTTAATTTTACTGTGACCTCATATTCATAGAATAATGATAATATTCATGATATTGAACAGCAAGAATGATGAGTAAGTTGATGTTATATACAAATAAGACAAAATTTTTAGTTGCCTACTAATTATGTAATACATGTAGTAGTTATTTTTGTCATTAAATGATGTTTACCCTTTTATGTGTAGGGCAAGAACATGAAAGATAAAGGGGAAACTATAAACAGAAGAAATTATCAACAAAATAAGATTTACAGAGGTCTACAAAGCCTAAATGGTAAGTCCACTGTTATAAAAAATTTTGTCCTTGAATAATAATTAAATATTTATTAAAATAAGATGTGGTATGATTAAAGATAAAACTATCCATCAGAGTTCAATTTAGTGGATGTAAGCATTGTAATTACTTATTAGAGGCCATTGATGACCTGTAAGTAATGAGAAAACCCATACCCTATACATGTTATAGTAATCTATAAAAGTCAACACTAACCAAATTTGAAACAGAGCATCAATTCAAACGTCAAATATACCAGACTAATTTATAAAAACAAAAAATTATGAAAAATAAAAATGACGGGTATGAACCAACATCAACCACTGAACTATGTACAAGCTCCTGATATTAGACAGGTATAATATGGCTGGGTTGATATAAAAAAAAGAAACACTTAGCAGTCTGATTTCCAATGAGACATTTCTCCAATAGAGATCAAATGACATTTAAGGAGGCTCTAGGGTATAACAATTTCAGAAAAATGTTTTAATATTTTTTTTTCATAACTCAATTTATTTATATCTTTATCATATGGTACACCAAATCATTCAAAACAATCAATTCGGTTTGGCCCCAGATGACTTTTAAAATGCATATATCATTGAAAAAGCTCCAAATTATCTCCCTTTGGTGCAAAAATGCCATTTTTTGGCATTAAAAATGTAATATCTTATTTAACTCAACGGTGGCCTATATTTTTTATTATAATTTTAAATAAGCTGTACTTTAACTAAACTATTATAAAATTTAAGCGATTTCTGTAATTTAGTACTTGAATATTTAAGTGAAAGTTTATCATATTAATCATAAACATGATAAAATAGCCATTTTATTGATCTCTTCACTGATAATTTTTGAGTTTGTGTATTTGTAGGTCAGAAATCTGGATTTTCATGGTCATCATTCACAGATCAATACTGAACGGAAAACTTAAAGCTGATATTTTTCTCCATAGTGCGACTTTTTTATTAATTTGAAATGGAACATGTTTTTTCCTACATTTATTTGAAAGAGGAAATTTCAACATGATGACTATAAACAAAAAGGAGTCATATCATCACGATCATTGATGCACAAGAACTTGATCATATAAATACAACAATGTAATTATCAATTGAAAGATGGAACGAATGAACAAGATATTAGAATGTTGTTGTCCAAATAAACTTGCTTTGTCTTCTCATTTGAATCTCTCCATTCAATAAAGATGTACAGAGGAAGATCTTTGAAGAACAGATTGAAAAAATGTTTTGTCTAAGAATTGCAGGAATATTCTAGTGAATGAAATTATTTATTGACTTGACTCTTATATAGTGGACTGAATAATTGTACATAGCAAGTTGTGAATAAAGAAAGCAAAAACTTTAACAAAAAGTGTTTATATTATAAATTTGCAAATATAAGCATACTATTATGTACACCACAAAGTTATATATAATTCAAATCGTTTGCCTATACAAGTATTGCAATGAACCTATAACAAAGAAAATCTTACCTCATGAAAAGAGTGAACTATTCAGTCAGAATATGAAATATTTTTTCAGTTCTATTTTTCATAATAGAATAAACAAGACAAAGATTTCAAAACAATATTTTTTCATTTATTTAGAAATTTCATCATTTTGTTTCAGTGAAAGAACTTTATTCTTTGACTAAAATATTATTATTATACATTCCAAAATAAGAATAATCTGTGACAAAATTTAAAAAAAATTATATATATGTATATATAAAAAATATAAAAAAAACTTGTATACATTTAAAACATTTTACTACCAAACAGCATTCATTGTAACATACACATAACTTTATATTTATATATATATATTTATAATTTTAATCCCATAGGATTTTATTTTGTCCCATGGGATATTAAAAATCCCATGGGATAATTATAGTCCCATGGGATTTTTTTTGTCCCATGGGACAACAAATATCCCATGGGACTACAATAATCCCATGGGACCAAAAAAAATCCCATGGGATTTAACCAAAATCCCATGGGATAATGGTAAATCCCATGGGATTTTGCCCTGTCCCATGGGATATTGAAAATCCCATGTTTTTATAATTCAAATTGCAAAATAAATATGAAAGTAACAGTATAAAACCAATGATTTTTATTGAATCCCATGTAATTCCGCACATTTTGGTTATATACATGATATTGTAGCTCTTGTTTGAGGCGGCGGCGGATTTCCAAATGAGTGTTTTGTAAATTAAAAGTGTCCAGTGTTTACAGACCAATTTGAAAACGGGACCAAAAATTAAGAATCTACATACACAGTTAGATTTGGCATATCAAAGAACCCCATTTATTCAATTTTTGATGAAATCAAACAAAGTTTAATTTTGGAACCCGATTTGGACCAACTTGAAAACTGGGCCAATAATCAAAAATCTAAGTAAATTTTTAGATTCAGCATATCAATGAACCCCAAGGATTCAATTTTTGTTAAAATCGAACTAAGTTTAATTTTGGACCCTTTGGACCTTAATGTAGACCAATTTGAAAACGGGACCAAAAATTAAGAATCTACATACACAGTTAGATTCGGCATATCAAAGAACCCCAATTATTCAATTTTTGATGAAAAGTAACACATTGCGTAGGCTGAGGATGACAATCATGACTCCTTCAAAGCGACAGAGGATTTAGAAAGAACATATTGACTTCTTTTTTCACTATTCCACCAAACAGAAAGTAATGCTCTATAGACTATTACAATTTTATGAGAAAAAAAATTCCACAGCAATATTATCTAACTACGGAAACATGTTTAACCTCAAACGCCCCAGCTTATTTTAAATAAAATAGCTGAATAATGATCCCCAGTCAGTATAAGCTCTATATAGATTTAAAGTCGTATGTACGAACCATTCGAATTGAGGAGACAGTCTTAGATATTTGAGAGAGAAAAAAATGACTGATTTTTGCCTAAAACAAAAATTATGGACGCAAAACAAAAATCTTGTCCATTTTTTTGCTATAAGAAACGAAAATTCCCAACAGAATTATTTAGCATTAAATGAACATGATGAATAAAAGCGGGCATATTTTTTTATGGCAGGGGTTATCATGTCTGACCGGAATGTCTGTTTCGCAGAACTGATATATATGGAATACTTTTTTTCAAGACCAGACTGCAACCTGCCTGCTGGGTGTGGCCTTTATGTCTCCATTTGTCGGCCGTCATTCATAAATTCATTGTCATTTCAGACTCATTCTTAGCCTTTGGTTGATTTGGAACCCTTTACTTCCCTTAATGTTGTTGGTGAAATATATCAACCAATCATTTGGATAAAAATTGCTAGTTTGTTTTTTTAACTCGTGTCGGTCGTATTTCAAATTCAATCGAATAGCCCAACGTATATCTTGTTTACAACAAGAAATCTGTGAGGTTATTCTAACTTACAACATACGTGCGAGAATTTTCCATGTCTCTGTTTTACTGATAAATCCCACATTAAATGTATCAGTACATAGCTTTGGATCCATACTATCATTTTATGATAGACACTTAATAGGGAGAATATAGCATCGAAAATGTCCAACCCTTACACCTTAACAGCAACTACAATATATCCAAGCCCTACGCCAGGAACCGTTTAAAAAGTGCATATTTCACTTATTTTATGTTTCTACTCCTAAAAAGGGCCCAAAATTTTTTTAAAACTACGCCCCCTCTTTCAAAAATCCTGGATCCGCCCCTGATTACAAACTCGGTGAAACGCTTATTCGAAAGGTCACATTTGTGGAAAGAGGACGGGACTGTTGTTACGACATTTAAAAGTAGCAATACACATTTCATCACTTAATGCAAAAAATAATATAAATTTCAGCTGTACTGCTTACAAGAAAAAGGTTGGACGGGTTGTGATTGGTAAAGCGCGTGGAGAACCAGCCAACGCACAGTTAGAAGTTGCATATACTGTTGTGATCAGAATTAGCCATCCCGGATTTCCAAACCCATTAGATGCTAGACGTATATGGGTCATTTTCAAAAAATGTCGAATTTTGAAATTGAAAAATTTATTAAAAGTTACTTATTCAAACAACCCTCTACATAAGCAAATCAAAACAAACAGTACTTTAAGAACAACATATTAAAAGATGCAATCCTAATGATGTCATACAAGAATATCTTGAAACATTTTTTGATCGGTGGTACAATATTTTGTCTATCCTGTTACCATTTTCAAAAGAAATTTTGGGTTATTAAGAAAAGGTTTAGATAAAATGTTAAGCTTGTTTTACGTTACCAATTAGATGGTTTTCAAGAGAATAAACTTCTATATATATTCATTCTGTAAAATTAGAGATTATTTGCCAATTTTCTAGGTTGTACTGAAAAATGGCTCTAAAATTGGTTTTCAAAGGTTGTAAAAATTACCACCAGTAATGCAAGTCTAAGATGGCAATTTATATTGTTCGGCCTTTTTTCACCCTTTCAAATAAACCCAACATCAAGTAAATCCCTCATAAGTTAATTTACTTTTCTCTTTATTTCGTTGGTAACAGGAACGTACGTTTCTGATATATCACTATATAAAAGTCTATCCTGTTATCTTTTTGTCTACCCTGTTACCGATATCAGTATTGTACCTGCAAATGCTTAATTGGGAAGATTAAGACGTTATAACCTTAAGATGAGTTTAAACAATGAAATATTTCATTCGTTTTCCACCTACATGTTAAGATAAAAAAATTAACGACGTTTTTGTCTATAATTGTCTATCCTGTTACTGTAACCATAGCAACCATAGTAAAAGGATAGCCATAACAGGATAGACAAATTTCTTCGTTTTTGATTGCTGTTGTGAAATAACTACTCCCTTTGGTGAAGTGATCATGGTTTTCTATTGTGAATTTGGTTTCCAACACGTTATTGCACTTTTTACAACCATACTATTAGTGTAATTAATCTAAATGGGTGGTAACAGCATAGACATGAAAAAAAGTACGCTCTATTTTTTTTACTAAATGTCTCGAAATTTCTTTTCTCTACGCTGTCGTTCAAGAAACGAGGCGTTTTAAATGTGAAGATAACTTTGCATTTTTTAAATCAACACTGACTGATTCAATATTTATAGGGAGAATAATTTAACGACTGATTTAAGTAGCGGTAACAGGATAGACATGAACCTCCTGTACGTTGATTGAATTTAGTTTGTAGATAATCTGTTACATACAATGATAAAGAAGCTACGATTTTTCGTTAGAATTATAATTAACGTTCTTAAAAAGTCCCTTTTGCAGATATCAAGGCGATCAAAAAATCGGAAAAAAATCATTTGAAATGTGTTTTTCTGACAATGTACGCACACAAATACCCCCAAAATCGGACTTAAATGCAGTTTAATCTTATCAAAATAGATGTAAGGTGTGTTTATTATTAATGTTCTGAATCACAAATACGACAAGCTTTCATTTAAACCATTACAACTGAAATTTCCATTAGAAATAAAAAATTTAGCATGGGTGTACTGAAAATTCGACATTTTTTGAAAATGACCCATATATCGAGAGGCAAAACGTATCACCAGTATAAAACATTAGATAATGCTAGTCACGACCTTAGATTGAAAGGCTCAAAAACACCTGAGGCAAAAGAGCATGCTGCGTATATTTCCGCTATAACTCAAGCCGAGCATGCGCTTTGTGCGACAAAGTTTGACCCTTACGAGTTGCGGTCCGGTCAATTTCTGTACCACAAATTATTGTTCCTCTTCTAACAGTTATATTAATTGGTTTGTGACCGTGAAAAAAAAACCGGATCGGATCTCATTGGTTTACCTGCATCAAGAAAAACACTGGAAAATGCTGCATTTTGAAATTAAGAATTTGTTTTATAAACAGTTTTTAATTTGAGATACTGTGAACTCATTATTATTCGTTGGTTACCAATTTTCGAGGATTTCGTGATTACCCGGGGCCCGAAAATTCCTATGTACTACGAATTATAAATGTCCTATTTTACCTAATTTTTCTTCATTCCACGAAAATTGGTATCCACGAAAATAAATTATTCTATAGTATATAAAAAAAAATCCAAAATAATGTATGACAATAATGTCATATATACACGGCCGACACTCGGCTAACCGAGAGATTGGTCGGTTAATCTATATTGAGTATGCGGCTATATGGGAGATTGGTCTGTTAATCGGGTTGGTTATACGTCTGTTAAGAGTAAAACGCACAATTTAATGTTAAACTGTATCAAATATACAGATTTTTGACATATTATAAGAACCAAATCAAAAAAAGAAAAGTGTCTGACAAAATGATATCTATCATAGAACATTTTCCACTTGTAAAAACATTTCATAGTCTACGCAGTTTTCAGTAAAATTAAAAGGCGTCGCGCAAGTATGTAGTATTTATGCTTATACGCATAGGAATTTTTTAATAAAAGTCGAAACAAACAATTTTAGATATCATTTAAAGGACACAAAATAGTACTTTGGGTCTAAAAAATAAATTTGCATTGGTGAATATTTCATAATTGTAATATAACGTGAATATTACCACGTTTTAGTGAAAATTGTGGGAATAAAGTCTGTTAATGGGTTGGACAATTGAAATTGTGTCAGTTAAGAGTTATTCAGCCACAGTTATTTTTGCTACCTTTATATTTTCCCATAGAAAAAGTTAAGAATGAGATGTTCCTAAGTAATAAAAACAAATGATAATACGGTGCAACAGTATCCTACGGAAGCGAATTAGCGCCACACATTTTTTTTTAATTTTTCTTCCTATATTTGCGTTATAACGCAAACCTCAAATATCTTGATTGCAATTGTTCATTAAGTTTTGTAAAAAATGTCCGTCTGTCATTCATTTCGGTTGTGATTTACTAGTAAGAGCATCTTTATTTTGACTTTCTTTGCATTTTATTGAAGGGTGTCACTTCAATATAGCGTGATATAAATTGGCCGCTGGAATATGCATGAATTTATTATTATTAATGTTTTCAATCAGCCTCAATTTTTGTGTCTGTTCAAAGTAGCACGTTCTCAAATCCGACTGAAAGTGTCTTTCTAATACAACACAGTGTACCGGTAAAATAAATATAAACTGTACATCTGTCCAGTGCATATAACGTGTTGTCATTCTCACATGCACATGACATTTGTCACTGGACGAAAAACCCTAATTCGTAAGCATCCTCCAAATTGGTTCTTTATTTCTATTACTTAATCATATGTTGTTTACAAAAAAAAAGTAAAATCACAAAAATACTGAACTTAGAGGAAAATCAATTCGGAAAGTACATAATCACATGGCAAAATCAAATAACAAAACGTATCAAAAACGAATGGACAAGAACTGTCATATTCCTGACTTGGTACAGGCATTTTCAAATGTAGAAAATGATGGATTAAACCTGGTTCTATAGCGCTAACCCTCTCACTTTAATGACAGTCTCATAAAATTCCGTTATATTTACATTGATGGCGTTAAATAAACAGACACAATAAATAAAATAGTCATAATATGGGTACATCAGTCATCATCGTATAACAATTTTAAAAGGAACAATTTAAAAGAACACAAAAACATCTACTATCTACGAACACATTCATTGATTTGAGTGTTTGACATCAGAAAATTGTATACGTCACATAAATTTGTCGTTTAATGTGCATAGAAACGATTTTAAAATTTTACATAGGCAATGTTAGTCATTCTCAAGAAGTAAATGGAAAGGAGCGAATGCAGCTACATTTGATCATCTTAAGTTTTAATACATTTTATTCCGTTTAGTTCCTTTCTTCATAAGTGTAGAGGAGAACGGCAGTTGTCCGCATATAAACTTGTAGCATTTGTCACCAATATGAGTACATCGCAATCCGTTACTGTTTCAACACCCAGGGGTGTTTCATGTGTGTATTCTGAAACAATTATTATTTTTTCTCTCTTTTTTAGCAATGCATCACTCTCTACTGTCCTTATCTATTATTCTATATTCTGCTACTCCATCCAGATTATCGTGTATACCATGAGGGTTCGGATTGGGGGTGTTGTTTATTTCTGTATTCTTTAAATTGTTATGTCACGTTTCTTCCGTGACGTTTTTTCCTTTTACCTTTTATTTATCTTACTCATTATTCTTTCTCTATTCTTTATATTTTAGCATCCCAATATATTTTACTTACTGATGTTTAGTTACATTACGACGTTTATCTCTGATTTATATACTGGTTACCAATGTAAATGACAAGTTGGTGTCATGCATGACAATTAAACAGAATCCACATGACATATGCGACCATTCTTAGATGAAATTAACATTACTTTAATATTACACTTTTTGAAACCGTTTTTATCAATTTTCTATTTCCATTGTTTAAATTGTTCATTGTTCACAGTGGCGGATCCAGCCATTTTAAAAAGGGGGGGGGGGGGGTTCCCAACCCTGAGTAAAAGGGGGGTCCAACTATATGCTCTCATTCAAATGCATTGATCGGCAAAAAAAGAACCCCCTCCCTGGATCCGCCACTGGTTCATGTGTTGTTTCCGTATATTTTATGTTTCATTGCTCATGCGTTGTTTCCGTATATTTTAGCCGCTCGTCTTGAGCCTACCCATTTGATCCGATAACACCCCATATAGCAATAAACTATACTTTTATTGCCATTCATAACTCTTAACAGACCAATTAACAGACCGGGTTTTATACATCTGACCCATTAACAGACCAGGTTTTAATTAAAGATTGATTTATGTCACCAAAATACAGATTTTCGTGAAGATTTTTCACACAATGATTTCAGTATGGTTAACAAACATAATGCCTGTCTTTTTTCGATGTTTAAAATATTGCATGCACGTAAATTCAACCAACGTGTCATTTTGTGTACAGTTTGTGTGTGTAAAATGTGTATAAATTTATTGATGAGTAACCCGCCTTTTCATTTTATAGATCGTACATTGAAGCTAGAAAAATAATAATTACACCACTGGATTCAGTACATTGAATTGTTTTGTTAGACATGAAAATTTTTTATGATAAACATATATTTAAAAAGTTATATAGTGAAACATGCTGAACTTTCAATGATTTTTCTCGATAACACCTGATTAACAGACTTTAGCCAACCCGATTAACAGACCAACCGCCGATATAGCCGCATACTCAATATAGATTAACCGACCAAACTCTCGGTTAGCCGAGTGTCCGCCGTGATATAAGACAATTAAAAAACCATGCATTTGTTATGAATCATTCTAATGTCTCTAACAGTTTATACTGATATATATCGATAATTATTTAATTGGATATTATTTCGCCTGCGTTTTGTCTGAAAAAAAATCTGTAAGTACTACCTCGTTTTTCCTTTTTTTTTGAGAGACGTCATAACCTATTACACACCTTGAGTCTCTAATGTATCTTACATAGATACAAGAAGATGCGGTATGATTGCCAATGAGACAACTCTCAAACTAAATTTGTAAAAAGTAAACCATAAACGGCCAAAGAATAGTCTTTACCACAGAGCATTGGCTCACTCCAAATAATATTACACTTTGAATTTCAATACACTCGTAAATGTATGATATACATACAACGACAATAATACTTGAAGCATTGTCCTGAAAAACAACAAATTTATCGTGAAGAGATCAACAATACTTCTAACATCCCTATCTCTGAAAACGATTGGACAAAACACCATATAAAAAAGGTGAAAGACTGATCACCATCTATTCTTCCCAAAAAACGGAAACTCCGTACTAAGAAATCAAATTTAGCTCCACATGTACTTTCTTAATTCTTGCTCATTGAGTTACATTCAACGTATATGGGTGGACTATTGATTGTGATTCAAACAATGGCAATATATCCTTCGTCATTTGTGAACGGATATTCAATAACAGTAAACAATCTTGTGAACGTGTCACATTCATCATTGGTCCTAGCGTTCAGGCGTCCATCTTTTTCATTACTTAGAGAAACGTAGATTTGAAAAAGTCCTTTCGGTTTTGGCATTAACCTTTATTTCCACATTACTGTGATAAATGAGACGTTAAAACTACAAAAACGGTGATTGTGAGATTAAACTGAACAATTAAAGTTCTCGAAAGTTAAATCATTTAACTACGTTTTACAAGTCTAATGCAATTATAACTTTATAACGTTTGTTTATTACTAACACAGCCTTGTTAGGATTATAACGAATATATTTGAAATCCCGTTCCCAAGGTGATTAAATCAAATTGCATTTGCAAGTTCATAGAAAATTCTTCGTGATTTTTATCACCTATTATGATTGAAATACAACAACGACTTATATATAAGCGTAGAATGTCCGTCTCTTATAATGAAAAGATATTCTAATTGTCGAGGTATCCAAAACAGGTAATCCGGTGTATTAAGGTAAGATATTGAATTAGATGACAGCTTTTGAAAATAAACTATTTTTATTGTACAGAACAGATATGTTAACTGCTTAATCATATGAATAATGAAGCAGGAAGTTTTTCTGTCTTTGTCTGAATCCGATATTCAAGACTGTAAAACATTAATTAATCGTGTATACGTCACATATGTTGTAAATGTAAAATATCAACATTCATTTGGTAGTTAGTGAGATAAAAGGTAATTTTTGTTTTTAATTAATACGCTTTGGAGTAATAGAGACAATAACACTAATGACTACCTTTGTAAATTCTTTATTAAGATTTTTCAACATTCAACAAACATAAACATGTAAATAGTCACATTACAACATTGTACAATGATCAATTATATTATGTTATTTATCAACAAATCACAAATTACATATTGAATGCCATTACATACATCTTTGTAAGAAAATGTCTTTCAAAAAGAACTTTTCAAAAATTGTCCATACATTATTAACTGCACATAAGCATGTTACATGTTTAAAGATTCATTTAACGAGTCTAATAAAATCAGTTATACTCCTTCTATTTTTTACAACTATTATAACGAAGTAACAGTATATAGTTTGAATAATAAAGATAGAAATAATTTGACAAAGCTAACACTGACACCTTTGCTTGTAAAAAAGCAAATATGAATACATGTACTGAATACATAATGCCTAATAATAAGCTTGTCATAGTCACATTTAGAATCCTTTTCAAAACAGTGTGGACAACTGCAATACTTGTGTTGGTAATAATAATGAATCATTTAAACTTAACTTGTTTGTAAACGGCTAACAGTGATTTTACGATCACTTTGTCTGTTAGAGTCCTTCCCATTGGGATTTAAATATAACAAAAGAATTAAGTACATACAGGATCCAGAGAAAAATAAAAAAGAAAAGTTTTAGTATTCAACTTTCAAATCAACACACAAGGTTTAGTCCTCAGCTAGTTATTCCTATTATTTGATTTATGCTTTTAGAACCTTTAGCGACCCCATAGTTTAAATGTCTATAACACGAACGGTATGATGGCTGATATTAGGCGAACGTTCGTATGTCACAACTAGGCGTTACAGACGAACGTTCACCTAATCTCAGCCAGTCAATTTCTTACCTGGGCAACTAACCATCAATACAGATCAACACGCTTCTGACTTAAAACAAGCATATATGACATGTGGCGAGGAAGGTATTATAGGTATCCCATGTCAGTGAGAGAGTTCACCGCTCATAAACACTTTTTATCCCGCCACATTATATGTGTGCCTGTACCAAGTCAGAACTCTGGAATTCAGTGGTTATCTTCAACTTCGTACTTGTTTGGCTTTATAAATATTTTGATATGAGCGTCACTGATGAGGCTTATGTAGACGAAACGCGCTTCTGGCGTACTAATCTATAATCCTGGTATCTTTGATAACTACTATCACTAGTTAGTGTTAGTTTATATCTGTAATGTTTTGTATTTTCCTTTCTGTTTTGTTTCTTTGTATTTTACCTTCGATTAGCTCCAAAAGATAATTAATTGTTTTTTCCTAAATTTTTGTTATCTTAAATATCAAAATAAAAAGCGAAATTATCTTAGAAATACTAGTGTTTTGTAATCTACAGATTTGAGAGATTCGCATTAAAAGAATCCCAACCTTTTTGTTTCAAATTCATGTTTAAGGGGTTTTTTTAGATGAGCATTACATAGCCAACTTATTATTATTTTTGTTTACATAAATAAGGCCGTTAGTTTTCTCGTTTAAATTGTTTTACATTGTCTTATCGGGGCCTTTTATAGCTGACTATGCGGTATGGGCTTTGCTCATTGTCGAAGGCCGTACGGTGACCTATAGTTGTTAATGTCTGTGTCATTTTGGTCTCTTGTGGATAGTTGTCTCATTGACAATGATACCACATCTTCTTTTTTATATTAAATTTGTGTTTTTTCTTTTAAAAAAAACGCAAACTCACTACATGTATCACGAAAACAAGTGTTCATTATAAAACATTCAACGGCAATAACTACAAAGGATAGATATCGTAGATAAATCTTTAAATATAAATGAATGAGTTCAAACAAAACACAACATGCCAATTACATATTCATGATATGTAAACGTTCACATGGAAACCTTGGTTTAATCGGGTTCATTTTCAAACATCCCTATTGTTATTGTATAAGTAGCTTTTTTTCTTCAAATATTGTATACATATTTTAATTTTGAGCAAAGCGTTTATACATACATATTTTGAATATAACAATATCAACTGATAAAACGGTTACATATTTAACATTAAATACGCATAAATTGAAAATACAACGACAAACAGACCTCTTTTACAATTATGATAATTTTATGTCATACAGTATATGTAAAATTTATAAATACAAGAAGATGTGATATGATTGCTAATGAGACGAATATGCAGCAGAAACCAAATGGCGTAGAAGTTAACAACTATAGGTCACCGTATGGCCTTTTAAATGACTTAATGTTCCTACTCATATTTTTCTTTGATGTACCAACACTGACCTAATATTCCAAAATAACGTTAGTCTACCCTTTATCACTTCTTGGATAAATATAAACGGTATTTTAAGCAATCAACTTTTTGTGAAGATGTGAACGTGGAATAGTTCGTTTTTGTTGGTTTGTTGGTATTTGGCTATAATTGCTGGAATGAAAAACCAATTCTTTGTAAAATAATAGATCTTTATTAATTGCTGGTCAATGTTCAAGTGCATACATGATAAACAATACATAATAAGTTCATACATATATAATTGAAATAAACATTAGTCATTTGAATTGAATGCAGAATAATATAACGATGGAAAATATATATTCGCATTATAAAACAATAAAGATAAAATGGGGGAGCTAACTAGCTCAATTAAATTAATGTGCTGATGCCAAATAATGTCAACATGAGACAAGGGCCTCTTTTTGAATTTAAATAAAGTGTTGCTATGGTAACCAAATGATTCACTTTAAAACAAGGCTAAATTAAGGATGCGTAAACAGAACATTATTACGTTAAACATAAGAATGTAAAAACATTATTATTATAAACAACAATGGAATCTGGACCATAAATTGCATATGGAAACAAGGAGAGAAATGCGCTTTATTTTCATTTCTCGTTCTGACTTTAAAACAAACATTTATACATGATTCAAATGCATACTTAAACTGTCTAAATTACTAAAACAATATACACAACTCTGTTTGTTACCTTTTAGCCTTCATAGTTAATAAAATACACATTCTCAATAATTTTGCATTTGACGCTGTTTATTTTATTCTTAAAAATGGGAGATAACTCTTTAAGATATAGCTAATACCGCTATGTTAATTAAAATAATTAATGGAATGAAACGTACTATAACAAACTACTTGCGCTTTATGATCATATTCAATATATATACTAAATAACTGAATAAAAATACCAACGCTAAATAATATTTACACGATAAAGCAAATGACTAATAAAAGTAAGTCTTGTCTTTCAAATACTTAAACATTACGAACTATCAAAATATGTACAAAGTTGCTTTATTTAAACATTACAATTAGATAGTTATTAAAAAGAATGATAAAAATGCTAAATTCAATAATAGAAAACTTTAAGACTTTGTCTCTAAAAATAACTATTTACATTAGAAAATTCTGTAAATGTAAAAATACTTTTAACTTCAATTCAGCTGTTACGAATGCAACTATACCCTTTTTAGTTTATAATATCTTAACATCTAGAAAATAATCATTTGAAATATCAATGCATAAAACATGAAAATATTCATTTAAAAATATCAACTTATAAAACATAAAGTGACACTCACCTGGAATGAAAAACCAATTCTTTGTAAAATAATAGATCTTTATTAATTGCTGGTCAATTTTCAAGTGACCACAATTTCATAAAATACAAGTTTTGTTTCATTCCCAGGTGAGGCCCAATTAAGGTAAAATAACTATGTACACAAAGTAAAATATCTCATAAATCCTGTCACTGGCCCAATGTCACCTAAAAGCTCAAATCTACGATAGCGTGGTCTTAATCCGGACATGCTAATCCAACATATTGTTAAAGGTTACATAATATTTGCTATCGCTAATAGATAATATATTAGACTCTAATTTATAGCTTTTGTAAATCTTTTGTAGAAAAATGTCAAATAATAGCTATTTTAATTCTTTGTCAAATTCTGGTATTTTATATAATCTCTTTTAAAATTAACTTATAAAAGTTGGGTGACATGACGACAGTGAAATTATTTTATTTATAAAATAAATCAAAACTCATTTCTATTAAAACTATAGTAAAAATATGTAAAAGATCTATAAGAAAAGTGATGGTGTATTTTCTCTATCACAAATAAGCGAAATTAAAAATTATACATCGGTTTTATTTATTTATGCCTGTAAGATCTGCTAAGACGTATCGCACGTGACAAAGACGAAAAACTATTTATGCAATACTAGTTGTGTACGCACAAAATATTTTTTTCTTAAATACTATATATGTAGGTTCCTTTCTGTTTCAAGTGAACATATATATAATTCAACATTATCTTTCTGTAAGATCATATTTCTGAAGCTATCAAATATAATGAAAATGCATAAAATTGACAAACATCCTTTTTTAATTGTAAGAGACATACTAGTAATAAAAAAAATCCTTCATTGTTTGCACAAACTATTCTAAAATATTAACTTTTTTCATTTATAATGAAAACATTTGTTCCCATACATGTTTGAATTATTTTTGCAGATAAAACGTCTTAACTATATAAATAATTAAATTTGACTTCATCTTAACCTAAAGTAAAGTAATGCGAGTCACTGCAGAGGGTCATACACCATCTGATTTTGAATTAAAAGTTGATGTAATCAAGGTAATTCCACGCTCATATTCAAAGTGATGTTTAAATTTTACTATGATCATTATCATTTTTTTTTCCGCGTTCGTCACAACTCGGCCGCTTCCGTATATTCATCTGACGGATAGTCGCTGATTCACCCGAGAATTGCCGATTGGGTTTTTGCGATGTACATCAACACTCTCTAGGAGTTTAGAATTTACATACTAAGTGTAAGAACAAAAATTTAATCCTAGATTATGAAGTCAATTATTTAACATTGAAACCTTTTTATTGCCAAGGTTGGCTTTAATAAGATGAATTAACTGGCAAAGAATCATCTGGTGTAAATCTATTGCTAAAAATCGTCTACATTATTTTTATATGTCGTTGGTTTTGAAATGTTTTATTTTGATCAAACGATTAGAGGTGTACATAATGACGTGCATATCGAATTTCTACTGTTGAATTTGATCCTTTAAATACTAACATGACTTATAATATTTATTAAGATATTATTTTAAACTGGATTTTTCCAGTTAAAAGTAGAGTAGCAAAAATATCGAACCTCAAAACAGAAAGTGCCTAATCAGTATAAACATTAATTATTGGAAATTTGGTTAAGTGATAATAAACATAACAGTTACCTTTCTTTAGCAAATGAATGTTATAGATATAAACCATTTGCCCAAAGTGTTGTTTACAGTATTGTACATTAATGCATTGTTATCAGTACTCCATCTGCAACACTATGTGAATTGTTACATTAAGTTGGCAGTGCAAATAAAAACAAATATATAAATAAATGTGATTGTTCAAAGAAAGGTAAACAAACATTGTTTAATTATAAAGACATATTACAATGCTAAAATACAATTAAGGGTTTAAACTACTGAGAGAAAATGCAACTTAGTTAAATGTAATAAAGGGTATAACAAACGTTCAATACTGTAAACCAACTTGGTTTTCCCGTTTGAATGGTTTTACACTTGTAATTTTAGGGCCCTTAGCTTGTTGTTCGGTGTGATGTTCGGTGAGCCAATACTCCGTGTTGAAGGTCATACATTGACCTATAATGGTTTACTTTTATTTGGATGGAGAGTTGTCTCATTGGCACTAACACCACATCTTCCTATATCAATATATATTATCGTCGCGAGCGATTTACTTTCGCGACTTTTGCAAGTAGAAAACTAACTGATGAAGATCATTCTTTGAACTATAGTGGTTTACTTTTAGAAATTATGACTTGGATGGAGAGTCTCTCTTTGGCACTCATACCACGTCTTTTTATATTTATTTAGTTTGCATTTGTACATTATGAAATATTTGAAAATAATGTTATAAATGGAATCGTAAATGTAAATCACAATTGAATACGTACATTCTAAGGTATAAAAAACGCACAAAAATATGAAGCTAATTGTAGTGAGTCGATCCTAAGAATGTTTCTTACGTTTTTGTTTTTAATATTTGTAATCCTCCAGTTTTAATCAAAAAGTGCCAATAAAAGAATCTGCCTTATGGCGCCCACTTTTTTTTTACATAACTCTATCACATAAAATTGAAAATCTTATCAAATCCATGTTATAATTTGTTGTTTTGACAGTAAAAGGTGCTAAATGTAAGATGTAGATAAAATCCAGAACAAAATAATTACTAAGCAATTTGTCAATTGTTTAAATTTTAAAAACAAGGATACGGACATTTACTAATTTATCTGCTTTTTAACTTTCTTTATGTATATACCCAAAAGTTTTAAGAGTCTTTAAAAAACTTCTTTATTTGAAATAGAGGAGCGAACGTTCTTAAGTATGTTTATGAAGCCTTTGTTAAGTAAAATGTAAACTCTATTTATCAAGTTATTCAATGTTTTTTAATACAAGTGTAATATCTTACTAAGGGGGAGCAATTGTCCATTTAAACAAAAGTAAACATAAACCAAATTCCTGAGGATTATCTCGGCATCACTTTAGTGAATTGTTTCGTTGAGCCTTTTTATTCTGTACCTAACTATCATCTTTTTGTATTTCTTAAAAAGTAATGTCTGTGTTAAGAAATGACAAGATCTTTTAGAAATTAGATAATAATTACTTATAACAATATTTTCAAATTGGAAACAATTTTAGTGTGCATAAATGGGTGATCGTAAAGGCTGTTGACAGATGTGTTTTCTGACATATTTAAAGCAAAGTTATTGTTAAATGTAGGTGTACATTGCAAGTTGTATCTTATCACCAATATCTTATATGTATATCATATATTGGTTAATTATAATTTTTTTCCTATAACAAGTCTATATCAGCATATTTATTTTTTTTATAGATTGATTGTTGGTTTTTCAACGCCGCTTTGAAGAGCCGTATTTGGGCTATTTCGTGGCGACCGGTATTTTATTGTTTTTCTTTTCTTTTCGTTGAAGACTTAAATATCTCATAAAAAGGACTACAATTAAGGATGTACTTAGGTGAGGTTAGGTGAAAATTAATAAATTAAGAAGTTAAAATTGATACTATAAGCAGTGGCGGATCCAGAGGGGGGCGTAGAGGGCGTACGCCCCCCTTTGCTCGGACTTTTTTTTTAATTTTTGTAAAATGATTAATCAGACTAGACTTCGTGAACTTTGCCATTTCCCGTGTACAACTATTTAATTTTTATGCGACAATTCTTGACTTATAAAGATATTTTTCGCTGGAATTTACTGATTACCAAAGTCATGTGATTCGCTATGGTGGAGTTGACCTGCAGTGCGTCGAATAAAACGTCTCTCAATCATTTTGAAATTCAAATTACAGTAACACATTGCGTAGGCTGAGGATGACAATCATGACACCTTCACTGAAGCGACACAGGATTTAACAAGAACATATTGACTTCTATTTCATTATTCCACCAAACAGAAAGTAATGCTCTATAGACTATTACACTCTCATGAAAAAAAGAAGTTCCACAGCAATATTATCTAACTACGGAAACATGTTTAACCCCAAACGCCCCAGCCTTTTTTAAAATAATATAGCTGAATAATGATCCCCAGTCAGTATAAGCTCTATATAGATTTAAAGTCGTAAGTACGAACCATATGATTTGAGGAGACAGTCTTAGATATTTGAGAGAAAAAAAAATTGTCTCTGATTTTTGCCTTAAACAAAAATTCTGGACGCAAAACAAAAATCTTGTCCACTTTTTTGCTATTAGAAACGAAAATTCACAACAGAATTATTTAGCATTATATAAACATGATGAATAAAGGCGGGCATATCTTTTTGTGGTAGGGGTTTTCATGTCTGACCGGAATGTCTGTTTCGCCGAACTGATATATATGGAATACTTTTTTCAAGACCAGACTGCAACCTGCCTGCTGGGTGTGGCCTTTATGTCTCCATTTGTCGGCCGTCATTCATAAATTCGTTGTCATTTCAGACTCATTCTTAGCCTTTGATTGATTATTAAAGAACCCTTTACTTCCCTTCATGTTGTTGGTGAAACATATCAACCAAACATTTGGATAGAATTTGCTTGTTTGTCTTCTTTAACTCGTGTTGGTCGTATTTCAAATTCAATCTAATAGCCCAGCGTATATCTTGTTTACAACAAGAAATCTGTGAGGTTATTCTAACTTAACTTACAACATACGTGCGAGCATTTTCCATGTCTATGTTTTACTGACAAATCCCACATTAAATGTATCAGTACATATATAGCTTTGGATCCATACTATCATTTTATGATAGACATGATTAATAAGGAGAATACAGCATCGAAAATGTCCAACCCTTACACCATAATAGCAACTACAACATATGCATGTTCCACGCCAGGAACCGTTTAAAAAGTGCATATTTCACTTATTTTATGTTTTTAGTCCTAAAAAGGGCCCAAAATTTTTTTCACCTCGCTCCGCTCAGCGATCTTTAAAAACTACGCCCCCTCTTTCAAAAATTCTGGATCCGCCCCTGATAAGCTAGTAGAGCATCAATTAAGGAATAAAATGAGGTAAAAATATTGATAGGTCATGGACCTCCTTTTCAAGATATTTGAGATTTAAAATATGGCGGGAAAAGGCTGACTCGGACTTTTACCTTATATTTGCATTGGTATTATTAGGTCTCAAAACAAAAGAAAGAAAATTAAGAATCTTCTAAAATTTTGGTAAATGACCTTTCATGAACTATTAAGTCTTATATGAAAAAATAAATGGGTGTTATGGGGCAAAATATTTTACATTGTATTGTATGGAAAAACACCAAGGAGTCCGAACATTAGACACAACATCCAAAACCTCACCTAAGTACATCCTTAAGGAAAATTCTAGATAACTTTTTTACGATTTGAATCCCAACTAATGTGGCATTGCCAACGAATGATATACTATAAAAGTCCGAATCCGATTTTTCCATAATTTGTTTTAATCGAATATCTGAAAAAGGAATTCCATATTAACCTATCAATATTTTTTTTCACTTATTTTGTTCCTTAACTGATGCTCTTGTGACTTAAATTATCCATTTAAAATTCTTTTTTTATTCTCAACTTCAACTAACCACATCCTATAAGGTCGATTTATTCAGTCACCACTTTTCGACTTTAGTAAACGTGCACGATTGGTAGTCATATTTGCAACAGCAACACAAAGTCCTTGAAGTCCACACAGAATTGTGAAACCGTAGTCCAACCATTTAGAATCAAATATGGCCGCAAGAATTCCTACTATCCAAAATACTCCTGATAAGAAAACAATTCTAAGGTATATTTGTGCATCACGGTAGATATTTAGCTTATGCCAGTATTTAGTTGCAATACGTACCCTACATATCTGAGTTATACTGTGTATCATACAGATAAAATCCACTCCAACTGCAAACACAACCGGTCCAGAAAAGAAGACTACATTTGCAGGATAGTGATTAGGAAAGCATACTGAGCCACCGTACCCTAGGGACCAATAGTCTGAACCGAACTGATCAATTATTATCCCAGGTACAACAATCAACAATGGTATAAACAATCCTACAAAAGTCGAAAAACAACGTTTTTGCTCAACTTCTTCATTTGTTACTGAACGGTGAGATTTTAAGTGTGAAAGATTAGACACAATCTTGGCAACAACTATTGTCATGAAAGAAAAAACAACCAACCACAAATAGTGGAGAACTATACCAACAACATAACATACGGTAGGATTAATCGAGGCTCCAATACCAACCATAAACATTATATTGGCCAGTAATAGTGAGATGGACAGGTTCTCCATATTTGAACCAGGAATACTATTATGAAATCTATTCCTTCTGCTAAAAACAATGAAAATAGCCAAAGAAACAATTGATACAGAGAAACAAACATATGTTAATATGGGTAAAAACTTCGTAAAGTTTAAAACTAAACTGTTACTCAATGACAATGTAATGTAATCACAAAGAATTTTCTCGGAATCCATGTAAAATGCACCATTCGGGAAAATATTGACCACCATCTCATGTTTATTACAAAATTTGTCATTTGTGTCAGGAGTGTAGATTTGGAATTGATCTAAATAATCTTTCAACGGTTTTCTTTTGTAAACCTTAAAAATTCTGTTGAAACGGATCGAAGAATTTACCATTTCTGGGATCGATTTTTTGTTTTCAAAAATAATGATACTTGCTGTGTCATTATCTCTCAAAACAATCACAATTTTACGTTCGTTAAACATATTTTCAGTTTCCTGGATTTCGTTCCTAAATACCCTTTTTATGATATAAAATCTTGAAGTAACTTTAACTATCTGTTTACTGTCACTTGCTTCCAAGGTAAATTTGCCAGTACAGAGTGTAAAGTTTGTTACATCAAGTGTCCATAGCGACAAAAGTCCTATTTTAAGAAGTTCCCCAACTGTGCGATTTTCATTTGTTACCATATAATATACTATCTCAAATTGATAATTGGTGTATGTTTCCAAATGTCTACACAAGTTATTTCTTTCCACCTGTAAAGAACAAAACAATATGTCGATAACGATTTTCAAAGCAACGAATGTGTATAACTATAATAGATAATAAATATAATACTTGTGAATATACATACTATGGAATGAAAAGAAATATAAACCTTCTTTAAATTCACTTAGATAGATAATTTAAATATAAAAATTGTTTTAGAATGGAACATTTAACATGATTGCACCTAGTTACCAGATATAATTTTTTCTTGATTGAATATGATATCTTAAGATGGTACCTAGCACTACAGGGAAATAATTCTGTAAAGTCAGCTAAACGTTTTAATTGCGTTGTGTTGTAAAGGGAATATTAAGCTTCCCAGTGATCAAAATTGGTGTTTGTCAAACTGCTATATAAACAGGCCCAAGACCACAATTAATGACCCCGCTTTTCGTTGTCCACGAATATAGTTCCTTTTAATTAGAGTGTATTTTCCTTATTTTTTTTTCTTTCCCTTCCTCACTCATTTCTTAGATTTTTTTTGGTGGAAATGAAAGAAGAGAGGTGAAATAAATTTTTGGATGTTGTATTTTAACTGATTTTGATTTGGAATAAGTGATTAGGCCAAGTGCAAAAAGTTAATATTTACAGTTTTCGGAACATCTCTTGACTTGTCAATAGGGGTATGGATGTGTATTGGCTAAATTTGTAAGATGTGTGACTGCAATCTTTCTGAATTTTGAATATATTTTTGGACTAGTACTATACATTACACACACAAAAAATTTGACAAAAAGATTCAGTGCAATTTTTTTAATGAGACAAAAAGTTATAAAGAACTGATAGAGGAATTAATTGTGGTCTGTGGCCACCAGTGTAATTTTCTGATAAAATGGTTGGTTCAAATTTGTGAAATTTTTATGTTGTTGTAAAAGGGTCAAAGTAAATACTTTGTCAAATTTTTTATGAAAATTAAATTAGCCAAATTAATTTTAGTGAAAGCGTTGGGTACCACTTTAAAAGGAAATTAGATCTTAATCAATGAGTATTTAGCCCCTTTAGTAATTTTGTGCTTATATTTCTTTGGAGTATCTCATAATGTAGTAAGTATTGCATATTTTATTAACAATAGTTGTACAACAACTTTAAAAGGAGAGACGAACTTGAAGCTTGAAGTTAAACACTAAGTAAGAATTAGAGTTAACTTTAAAGCTAATGTTACAATTAAGATCAATTAAGGTTAAAGTTAACACCAGAGTTTACGTCAGATTCCACGTTAGAGTTCACGTCAGACTCCACGTTAGAGTAAATGTTAGTGTTAACGTCCGAGTTAAAGTTAAGGTTACAGTTTATATTAGTCAAAGATAACGCTAGAGTTTACGTTATAATTAACGTCAGGGTTAACGTTAGAATAAACGTTATATTTACGGTGTTTTTCGAGTTTGAGTTTATTATTTGTACCTCGAGTTTGAGTTTGAAACAAAGTTCGAGATATGTTGTAGTGATATTTTGAGTTCTACATCGAAATAAACATAAAGCTTGAACAATTTGATCAAAAGGAATAAACAAATTTATACACAAACATTGCTTTATTGAAACCTAACTAATATTTAAATCAAACTTAATGAGTAGGATAGGATAGATCCTACAACAGACAAATATCCTTTCGCATCTTTTGACATTCGGACGTGTTTGAGAAAAAAGCAAAATCACAAAAATACTGAACGCAGAGGAAAGTCCATAATCACATGGCAAATTCAAATGACAAAACACTTAAAAACCGAATGGACAAGAACTGTCATATTCCTGACTTGGTAAAGATATTTTCAAATGTAGAAAATGGTGGATTAAACCTGGTTTGAAAGTATTAAACCTCTCACTTTGATGAGAGTTGAATGAGTTGAATGTTTTTGGAAACAATCTTTTTTACGTTATTTGTTGAACTTATGATAGAATTTCATACTGGACAATAATTTTGGTTCGACAAAGGCATAACAGGACTGTTATTTATAATTAATAGCTAGTAGATACATAAGGCTTCAACTCAAATGCAACTATCACACAAAACCCGTTATGATGCAATTCTGATACAAACATAAAGTTTGAACAATTTGATCAAGGTGGTAATAACTAATATTCAAATCAAACTTAATGAGTTGGATAGGATAGATCTTACAACAGACAAATATCCTATCGCATCTTTTGACATTCGGACGTTTTTGAGAAAATAGTAAAATCACAAAAATACTGAACGCAGAGGAAAGTCTATAATCACATGGCAAAATCAAATGACAAAACACTTAAAAACGAATGGACAAGAACTGTCATATTCCTGACTTGGTAAAGATATTTTCAAATGTAGAAAATGGTGGATTAAACCTGGTTTGAAAGTATTAAACCTCTCACTTTGATGAGAGTTGAATGAGTTGAATGATTTGGAAACAATCTTTTTTAGGTATTTTGTTGAACTTATGATAGAATTTTCATACTGGACAATAATTTTGGTTGGACAAAGGCATAACAGGACTGTTATTAATAATTAATAGCTAGTAGATACATAAGGCTTCAACTCAAATGCAACTATCACACAAAACCCGTTATGATGCCATTCTGATACAAACATAAAGTTTGAACAATTTGATCAAGGTGGTAATAATTTTTTATACACAAACATTGCTTTATTGAAACCTAACTAATACTTAAATAGTACGTTTTGGGAAGCTGAAATCATCACTTCGTAAATTGTACGGACGCCATCACGAGTTGGTTCACCGTTATGGAATACCTGTTATATGGATGATATCGGATATATTCCTTATGTCGTAACTACAATCCCGTTCCTTTTTCACGAATGTGACCTACCGAATTTGACTTTTTGACATTTTTACCGATTCTGTCTGTTTGTTTTGTGCATGCATCATTAATATATTATTTAATTTTAAGCGACTGTCATATAAGTTAGAGGTGTAGCGCTGTAAACCAGGTTCAATCCACCATTGTCTACATTTGACAATGTCTGTACCAAGTCAGGAATATGACAGTTGTTGTCCATTCGTTTTTTGATGTGTTTTGTCATTTGATTTTGCCACGTGATAAGGGACTTTCCAATTTGATTTTCATTTATTAAAGTTCAATATTTTTGTGATTTTGCTTTTGATCACTTTTCCAGGGGCTTAGTTGACAGCGAACTCATTTGTGATTGTAATAATACATAAATAGAGGAATGAAGATGTTTTTGGCGAGGTAAACATTAAATTGGATTGATTGCATAAATTCTGAGTTGTTATGATTGCTCAATACACAATCATTTTTGTTGACCTCAAACACATAGTTGTAAAAATAATTACTTTAAAGGTATAAATATTTATGTTAAAGTATATATATAGTCTTTTATATCATGTAATGTAGTACGATGCTTGATTAAAACTGACGCGGAAAGGTAACACCCGGCCACCGAAAGCTTAATTTTTGTGTAGCCTAGGTGGTTGTGTATTCTAGCGCGCAGGTCACAGTGCAGGCGATTTGGTGTCACGATATCTCAGTAGCATGGGAAGAAAAATTTAAAGAAAATTTTTGTTTAAATCTAACATTGTTGGGTTGATGTTTAGACGAGTTGTATATATATATATATATATATATATATATATATTCTTACATTGATACGAGTGGATTATCGGATTTATCCAATCGAGATAGTTAAATTATCAATTTTAAAGTCCGAGCATCGGCGAGGACTTTAAAATTTATAATTTAACTATCGAGGTTGGATAAATCCGATAATCCACGAGTAACTATGTAAGAATCTGTTTCTCTAATGATTAAAAAATACATTTTCTTTTTTTGTTAACCGAAAATCCGCTTCGAGTGTCTTTCACATTGCACAAAGTTGTCAAATTCATTAAAACCTGTTTTAGCATTTTTTTTTATTCATCCAGTTAGCTAAAAAGGTCATGACCCTCAAAATCATCCAATGATCTCCTGAGATCACCGGCAACTACACGTTAATTAAATTTTTTTATACAATGGGTCCGGAAAGGGATAAATTTCCATAGAATTAGAGAAATATATATAGATATATATTACTGAGTTATGTGTTATTATTAACATTAGTGTTTCAAGTTAAAAGATTTACACGGACTTTCCATTTGAGATTTTTACCGGAGACGTGTTTTTTGTTATTTCACATTTTACCAATCTCATTGAACAAATCTTCAAATTTGTACATAGACGGTTACTTGCTATAGCGTAGCATTTTTCTGGCGAAATGAAGAAAAAAATATAAAGATTTTATTCTAGAATCTTAAATTTCGAGCATATCCGTGAGACAGCTTATTTTCTTAAATGATACCTTTATTTTCCATATAAAATATACATCAGTTTGTATCGCGCGTACACCAAAGATTGTAATATTGTAGATACTGCTAGCTTTCATTCCATCGGAGCACTATGACTGAATTAAGGGTATAAAAGATGGGCGAATGATATCAGAGGCACAGTCAAGATCATGATACGATAAAATGTTATATGATTTATGTGTGTGTACCTGCAATCTGTTTAATTACAATATTTATCTTAAAATACATGGAATACTTATGTTATCACTGTTTGAAAAGGCCTTTAAGTTTTCATAAATTTATATTTTAGAATAGCTATTTCAGATTTGTGACCTTTTCAACAATGTTTTCGATTCTAACAGAAAAAATAAAAATCTACCTCTTCGGACCATGTTTGACATTCAATCAGACTCTCCTCCGTCATGTCCATGGACTGTGGTTTCCTGAAGGAGAAAATTATAGACAAGGCGAAGATATCATTTACTTTACCATTGACTCTCATATGATTTGCCAAACAATCTCCAGCATGCTGATGTTCGCTGTCAGACAAACAGAAATAATTTCTGAACACTGTGATCACCCTCTGGTAGTATGTCATTTTTGGGTTAATATACGTCTCACATAGAGGGTGGTTGTTTTCTACCAAATTCGCATAGCACATCCTTAAATTTATACTTGGAGTTGGTACAAGTTCGTAATCAGCATACTTCGAAATAGTACGAAATTTTGACGTTTTAGTTTGATTTTGAAAATGTTCATACTCTTCAGGCTCCATTCTTAGATTGTAAAATTTAACATCAAAAGGAATATATACATCTACATCATTGCAAAGAGCACAATATTTGTTTTTGAAAACTATGTTTTGGCTCGAAGCAACAGGAGGACCATTTTCCAGTAAACTGTCACGAAGACAGTTTTCTTCAACAGTTTTATTGTTATATTCCAAAGAACACTTTGAAACGGCTTGGAAACCGATATACGAACGCGTATCGGTATTACTTTTAATGCATTGATATACATTGTCTGAAATGGGTGATGTTGAGTTGAACTGAAGGCAGCAATCATTGTACTTGATGCAATCGTTATCGCAGTTGCAGTACCAGTCTAAATCACTAAGAGCTTCTGGTGGAGTGCATCCGCCATGTGAAAAGCACACATCTTGAAAAATGCTAAGGGTGGTAGACATTTGAACGGCAGGTTGAGTTGTTTTATCGGTTAATTTTGTTTCACTTATACGCGTCTGTTTGTCACCAATTTGTTCAGGTTCTTCTGAATGAGTTACTTCCATAATACCATTACTATCAGTTATTTCATATTCAAGTTCGCTTGTCAATGTTTGTCCATGTGGCAAAAAGTTTACATGAAAACCAATAATAATTGTGAACAGAAGTTGCTTAACTGTCATTGTCACGACGATGTAAAGTATGCTCAGTTACCTCTGAAAGACTATTTTATCTGAAAACTAAACACAATCTATTGGTCTTGAGCGGTAGCAATTAGATACGAGAAAAACCTTTTTCATAATCTAATTAAAACATCTTGTAACATGTGGTTATTAATGACGTCGTCTTATCAATTGTCCTTAACTTATCAAACAGTATTACATATCATCCATACAAGACTATAATTTGTTAAATCAAGAATTGAAACATCTAATCAATTTATTTTAGTTGTTGCCTTTTCTCTATAAATCATGAGTTTTAGTGGAACAGACAACATGTCAATGGCTTGAACCGAACTTATAGTAAAATAAGTTGCAGAATAACCAATTTTATCTGCTAATTGAAAATTAAGCTGAATAATATAATTAAAGACAGCGGAGAATATAAGTCTGTTGAAATTGTTTATTACTAAGACTTAAATAAAGAGTGATCTATTCATACTGTAAAATTGTGATGTCTCTAGTCGGGTCAAATGGTCAGAGTGTCCTACTTAATTAAACGATAAATTGTTGAAATCAAATAACATATTTCACGTGCAGAGAAATTTCGTTTATGACCAATGCATGATTGGATTTCTTTCTTATTGGTCAATGCTCTTCCGGGGTCAGTAGGAATTCACGTGTAAGTGCGTTTAGGTCACTTCCTTCTCTCATTACCTTTTGACGTGTAAACTGTTGATTCTTATCAAACACTTTGTTAAAAATTCCCACCCACAGACCTCCGTTTATGTTATCTTTTGAAGTAGATATGTATATATGTTTATTTTGTGGGGCAGATTTGTCTCCCCACCTTTGCTATTCTTTGTCAATTATTCAATTGATTTGATATTAGTTGATGTAATTTCGTATGAATTATGTATTAGCATTTCATATTAAATATAAACATTTATGACAAATGTTTTATTTGCAAAATGTATTTTTTGCATTTTATGATTTTGAATAAATGACCTTTTTCGTCAGTTTAGTTTTTATATCAAAAAGCAAATCGAGCTCAGACTCTGGTCTGCGTATACATAGTATGTTTATGGTACCTAGCTGTCTGTCTTAAAACAATTATTAAATCAAAAGTGTGTCAATGTTTCAAGGGACGAATTGTCCAACTGTCTTTATAAACAATAAAGATGAAGCTATTCTAGAAATATATTGCGTTTTATCCTCATCATATTGTGAATATTCAATATATTTACATACCAAAATGTGTTCTAACTAACACTGTTAGGCATTATATAATTTCATTTGTTAAAATACATTAAACTATGTATTGATTTATCCATATTGAAAAGAAAACATATGCATATAAAGGCAACTGTAGTATACCGCTTTTCAAAAGTCATCAATCGATTGAGGGAAAACAAGTCCGGGTTACAAACTAAAACCAAGGAAACCACGTCAACTATAAGAGGAAAACAACGGAACAGTAACAGGAAAGTACAACTAAAACAAACGCCAATGCAACATTCCTAGAAACTGTCATTTTCCTTACTTTCTACAGAACATTTTATGAAAAAAATGGTGGATTGGACCTGGCTTTATGGCTAGCCAAACCTCCCGCTTATATGACAATGTTAAAAGTACCATTCATTGTAATCTGTGTTGATATTTATGGATATTAAATATTTCATGTATTCATAAAGCCCCAGTCTCATTTATGATTTAAAACTAGATTTTACATAAAACTAGGGAGAAGCAACAGATATCAAGGGGACATTTACACTCAGAGGTCGAAAATAAACTGACAATGCCATAGCTAAATAATAGATACACAAGCACATAAAACTCTATATAGAAAACTATAGACTAAGTAACACGAACCCTACAAAAACGGGTTATGATCTCTGGTGCTCTGGAAAGGTTTAGTAGATCCTGCTCCACATATGGCACACCCTCGTGTTTGTCATGTTAGTACAAACCCGGTAAAAAGTTCAATTCGGGTGGTCACATTCGGGGGAAAAGGGAACGGGATTGTTATGACATCATTTGGCGAAATGTGCCTCTCATAAAACAAAAAAATTAATACCCACCTTTTAGTTTGGGTTAGAAAATGCAATTCCCAACTTCTCCATCTCTTTGTAGTTATTTTCATTTAGGAATACTATATGTTGAGTACTTAAAATCAGCCAAAGTGTTGGTGGGGTTTGTTTTTTATATTGTATTTTATGTTCTTTTGTTTGTCTGGTGTTCTTTTCTTTTTTTAAAACATGATGGCGTTGTCAGTTTATTTATTACTAATAAGTTTGAATAACCCTTTGGTATCAAATGCCACCTAATTAAGTAGTTGCTTTTCAGTTTTACAACCAGCAGGTCTAAAAAAAATTAAAGCGAAACCTAGCTAGCGTCCACAGGTTTCCATCTTATCTTTAATCGATTTCTGCTTTTTGTGCTAAAGTACATAGTTCGTGTATCGAACCTAATTGAACATATTAGTTCTCAACTAATGTCTGACAGATATATTTTTAAATAATCTATAATTATATATCTTTATAATTTAATTTTGGATGTAGCGTGTCTTCTGATTGGCTGATATTATTTTGTTATGAGCCCATAGACATAATTAGTCCTTAAATAAAGAGATATACCACAGCTGATAAGAATATTTCATACTTTTATGCATAATATCTATTATCTTTCAATTATATTTTAGCATCAATCCAATTAGAAAAAACAAAACCTAACATCTACGAATTCCCACCACATGGTCATGCAATAATTGTTATTTTCTTAAAAGTACATAGTTCGTGTATCGAACCTAATTGAACATATTAGTTCTCAACTAATGTCTGACAGTTATATTTTA
This sequence comes from Mytilus galloprovincialis, assembly GCF_965363235.1. Classification (NCBI taxonomy): domain Eukaryota; kingdom Metazoa; phylum Mollusca; class Bivalvia; order Mytilida; family Mytilidae; genus Mytilus; species Mytilus galloprovincialis. Next base: position 64,929,988 of record NC_134843.1, read on the forward strand.
AATAATCTATAATTATATATGTTTATAATTTAATTTTGGATGTAACGCGTCTTCTGATTGGCTGACATTATTTTGTTATGAGCCCATAGACATAATTTAGTCATGTGACCGTGACGTCATCAACGTTTTTTCATGGTTTTCTACGGTTTAAAATGGAATTTAGAATTAAATTATAAGAAATGACTGTAATATTTTTTTCTTTCTATTCGAAATAACATAAAAAATGTGGTGCACACTGTTAAATAACCCGCTACGCGCGTTATTCAGTGTGCACCACATTTTTTATGTTATTTCTTCATAGACAGAAAAAATGTTACAGTCATTCCTTAAATAAAGAGATATACCACAGCTGATAAGAATATTTCATACTTTTATGCATAATATCTATCATCTTTCAATTATATTTTAGCATCAATCCAATTAGAAAAAACGAAACCTAACATCTACGAATTCCCACCACATGTTCATGCAATAATTGTTATTTTCTTAAAAGTACATGGTTCGTGTACGGAACCCTATTGAACATACTAGTATGTCTAATTTCCTACAAATGCTGTGTTACATTATCTTTAATTATGTTTATAAATATAGATAGATTCCAACTGATAGGAAACTTCTATTAATAATATCTACTGTTTATCAATTATCTGGTTTCATCAATCCTTGGCATATACTGTATTTCCCGCAGAGAAATAGATTTAATTTGAAGATAGGTTAGAATTGAAAGACACAAATTCTTTTCAAAAATGACAAGGAACACTTCCGATAAAAGGAAAGAAGAAATATTCTAACCTAATAGCCTTTGTGTGTATAAAGAAGAATTAGCTGTCGAATTCATGTTCAACGATTTGACTCAACAGATAACATACTTAAACATATCCAACAAAATATCCCTTTAATGAAATATTTAACAATTAATGGACTAATTATGATGTATCAGTCGTCCGTGTGTATTACATATTAGACCTCATCGAAGAATGCCAGTAAATGACCTCACATAGAAATAAATATAAATTGCGCGTGCAATTCTATAACAAGGCTTTGTCTAGGTTAGAATGATTGTTTGTATTTTTTTTTGTTTGTGATTGAACAATTTGTAAAGCAATGCTTAAAAAGAATATTTTAGGCCGGATGGTAACCAAATTGTTCTTAATTTGTTTTTATTTGCATAAGGTGAAAGGTCTTACCACATGCGTATCATATCTCCAGCTTATAATCAAATGACAGGTTGAATGGATACGCATACAAAAAGTTTGATTATTGACATGCAAACAAAATGCAAAACAACACTTTAGATTATGCTGTCAAACTGAACCAAACTAGCTACTAAGAGCAAAATAATATTTCACAATAATCAACTTTTTAATAATTGTTTGATACTAAAAGAATCATCTGTTTATGTGTGTCTTAGTGTTAATTCATGTCCCTTTTGAAAAATGTAATCGAATCAAAGAAATAAACAGACAAGAAGAGAACTGATAAATATCTGATATAAGTAATATAATTGATGTTTTCACATGGCACCACACTTAAGCTAACCCAAACTAACCTTATAATTTTTTTTAATCTTTTTTTTTTAAATTTCTTCATAGTAGGGAAATTGTACCAATTCAGAAATTAGACCGTTGTTTTCTATTCAGTGGATGTGTTTGTGCTTTTGATTTTTGACATTTGATAAGGGATCGATTTGAATTTCACTTGGGTTTCGGTATTTTGTTATTTTTAACTATGATAATTTTAACTGATCACGTGCATAATGATTTTCATTTTTTACCATGGATGAGTATCCATTGCAGAATCTATTTCAAAATTTGAAATACTGTAGACTTCATCATATTACAAATTGTTATTATAGAAAAGACAAAGGAATAAGTACAAAAGATTTTTTTTAAATAGAAATCAAATGATTACAAAATACGTTTAAATTATTAGTTCCACGTTTGAAAGGGAGCACTAATAACCTAACATAATTTAAATTACATGATAAGATGAAGATTATACATCATAATTTGCATATTAATTCGTGTAAATTAAATCAAATTGGAGATGCAAACTCGTTAGCTGTTATAATCTTATGCTATAGATAAGTAAAAAGGTCATGTTGATCTCAGTTATATGAGTACAATGTGGTTGCTCTTTGAAACGTAATATTGTTTTAAAACAATTAAGGTAGCATTTTCATTTACCATAATGAACTGAACGTTTTGTCATCTGATATTATAATCGTAATAAAGCAAATGAGTAACATAGATTTGCATTGAACTGAATTTGTCAAGTGTTCTATTTCATGAATTTTATTTCAAAGAATCAATTTGACATATATTCTAAGGATTTTCAAAATTCAAATACAACTATAAAATAAATTTCTTTCATATCTGGCACTATGCATTACTTAATTTAATGCATAGTGCCACAATATCTCATGAGGTCGAATCACGACCAGGAAATAACAAAAAAATACTTCCGCAAAATTACAGATCTAACATTGTAGGGCTGGTATTAAGATGAATGATAAACAGAATATGGTTTCAGACATGGTGATCCGATGGACTCAGATATACATGTATATGATGCTATTTACAATGCAGTAATCTTAACTTAATATCTATTAAAAAAAAGTTTATATCAATAAGTTATTTAATTCATTGATAACATTGAAACAACAGATATAAACAAAATAATAAAAATTAATAAGGGTACGATCGTTCAGTTGAAATGGAGACTAGTAGGATTTTGAAATTTTGAAAACATAATAGCAACAAGCATTTATGCAGCATTGTCTTAAATAAAATTTGTTAAATCAAAACACTCATGGTGTGTGGTAATAGACCACATATACTGGAATTATTCCTACTCTATCGTTAATAAATAATATAGATTATGTTTCTTCTGCTGTACGTTTTCAGGAAATCGCAAATGTATAATAACAATAAGGAATCAAATACAGTTATTCTTAGTAGTTAAGAGAAAATAATGGTTTCTTTCTAATGAGAGCAGTGTGATTGAACACTCAGGATGCACATTTTTTGCTCCATGAAATCCATGACATATGATGCTTGAAAGCTTTTTCCATCATCATGATCATATAATGCCAATAAACAAGTTCATTTTGAACACAAATTGTTGTCACATATATGGCATTTATATGTCTAAAATTAATATCTTAAATTATGTATTATAAAAACTAAAAAACAATCTGATTTTTTTTACCGATTTCTGGCCAATATATTCTATATCATGTATATTTTTTTGTATAATCCCTTACCAAAGGATTTTTTGTGGTTTCGCATACCTTCATACTGATTTATGAAGTCCACATATTCTTCTAGAATAATAATTCTAAAGGATGAAAATATTCTTAGAGAATTAACGATGCGCCTAATTCTCCTCTACAAGAACTATATAGCCATACCCCGTGACACCCCTCATTATTTTTCTCTAGAATCCATTGAATAGGCCGACCCCCTTGTTTTCCCCCAATTATTTTCAGATTTCGAACTCTACTTTCAGCTTTTTGAACATAGAGCCACTTGAAACCTTAAGCTTTTGCAAACGATACGACTGTTTCTCCTCTACAAGACCTATATAGCCATAATCCGTGACATCCCTCATTATTTTTCTCTAGAATCCATTGAATAGGCCGACCCCTGTGTTTTTCCCGAAATATTTTCAAATTTCGAACTCTTGTTTCAGATATTTGAACATAGCGCCACTTGAAACCTTAAGCTTGCGCAAACAATGCGCCTGTTTTTCCTCTACAAAACCTATTTAACCATACCCCCGTGACATCCCTCATCATTTATCTTTAGAATCCAAAAATTAGGCCGACCCCCCTGTTTTTCCGCAATTATTTTTAAATTTCGAACTCTAGTTTCAGATTATTGACCATAGCGCCACTTGAAAACTTGCGCAAACGATGCGCCTGTTTCTCCTCTACAAGACATATATAGCCACACCCCGAAACACCCCTCATTATTTTTCTCTAGAATCCATTTTATAGGCCGACCCCCTGTTTTTCCCAAATATTTTCAAATTTCGAACTCTAGTGTCAGATTTTTTAACATAGAGCCACTTGAAACCTTAAGCTTGCGCAAAACGATGCACCTGTTTCTCCTCTACAAGTCCTATATAGCCATACCCCGTGACACTCCTCATTATTTTTCTCTAGAATCCATTAAATAGGCCGACCCCCCCCCCCTGTTTTCCTCCAATTAGTTTCAAATTTAGAACCCTAGTTTCAGATTTTGAACATAACGCCACTTGAAACCTTGTGCAAAACGATGCGCCTGTTTCTTCTCTACAAGACCTATATAGCCATACATCGTGACACCCCTCATTATATTTCTCTAGAATCCATTTAATAGGCCGACCTCCTGTTTTTCCCCAATTATTTTCAAATTTCGAACTCCAGTTTCAGATTTTTGAACATAGCGCCACTTGAAACCTTAAGCTTGCGCAAACGATGCGCCTGTTTCTCATCTACAAGACCTATATAGCCATACCCCGTGACACCCCTCATTACTTTCTTTTGTAGAATCCATTGAATAGGCCGACCCCCCTGTTTTTCACCAATTATTTTCAAATTTTGAACTCTTGTTTCCGATATTTGAACATAGCGCCACTTGAAACCTTTTGCAAGCGATGCGCCTGTTTCTACTCACCAAGACCTATATAGGCATACCCCGCGACACCCCTCATTATTTTTCTCTAGAATCCATTGAATAGGCCGACCTCCTGTTTTTCCCCAATTATTTTCAAATTTCGAACTCCAGTTTCAGATTTTTTAACATAGCGCCACTTGAAACCTTAAGCTTGCGCAAACGATGCGCCTGTTTCTCATCTACAAGACCTATATAGCCATACCCCGTGACACCCCTCATCACTTTTTTTTTTTGTAGAATCCATTGAATAGGCCGACCCCCCTGTTTTTCACCAATTATTTTCAAATTTTGAACTCTTGTTTCCGATATTTGAACATAGCGCCACTTGAAACCTTGTGTAAACGATGCGCCTGTTTATTCTCTACAAGACCTATATAGCCATACCCCGTGACACCCCCAATTATTTTTCTCTAGAATCCATTGAATAGGCCGATCCCCTATTTTTCCATAATTATTTTCAAATTTCGAACTCTTGTTTCAGATATTTGAACATAGCGCCACTTGAAACCTTGTGCAAGCGATGTAGCTGTTTCGCCTCACCAAGACCTATATAGCCATTACCCGTGACACCCCTCATTACTTTTTTCTAGAATCCATTGAATAGGCCGTGCCCCTGTTTTCCTCAAATTATTTTCAAATTTAGAATCCTAGTTTCAGATTTTCAACATAACGCCACTTGAAACCTTGTGCAAAACGATGCGCCTGTTTCTTCTCTACAAGACCTATATAGCAATACCCCGCGACACCCCTCATTATTTTCCTCTAGAATCCATTGAATAAGCCGACCTCCTGTTTTTCCCCAATTATTTTCAAATTCCGAACTCCAGTTTCAGATTTTTTAACATAGGGCCACTTGAAACCTTAAGCTTGCGCAAACGATGCGCCTGTTTCTCATCTACAAGACCTATATAGCCATACCCCGTGACACCCCTCATCACTTGTTTTTTTGTAGAATCCATTGAATAGGCCGACCCCCCTGTTTTTCACCAATTATTTTCAAATTTTGAACTCTTGTTTCCGATATTTGAACATAGCGCCACTTGAAACCTTGTGTAAACGATGCGCCTGTTTATTCTCTACAAGACCTATATAGCCATACCCCGTGACACCCCCAATTATTTTTCTCTAGAATCCATTGAATAGGCCGATCCCCTATTTTTCCATAATTATTTTCAAATTTCGAACTCTTGTTTCAGATATTTGAACATAGCGCCACTTGAAACCTTGTGCAATCGATGTAGCTGTTTCGCCTCACCAAGACCTATATAGCCATTACCCGTGACACCCCTCATTACTTTTTTCTAGAATCCATTGAATAGGCCGTGCCCCTGTTTTCCTCAAATTATTTTCAAATTTAGAATCCTAGTTTCAGATTTTCAACATAACGCCACTTGAAACCTTCTGCAAAACGATGCGCCTGTTTCTTCTCTACAAGACCTATATAGCAATACCCCGCGACACCCCTCATTATTTTCCTCTAGAATCCATTGAATAAGCCGACCTCCTGTTTTTCCCCAATTATTTTCAAATTTCGAACTCCAGTTTCAGATTTTTGAACATAGCGCCACTTGAAACCTTAAGCTTGCGCAAACGATGCGCCTGTTTCTCATCTACAAGACCTATATAGCCATACCCAGTGACACCCCTCATTACTTTTTTTTGTAGAATCCATTGAATAGGCCGACCCCCCTGTTTTTCCCGAATTATTTTCAAATTTTGAACTCTTGTTTACGATATTTGAACATAGCGCCACTTGAAACCTTGTGCAAGCGTTGCGCCTGTTTATCATCACCAAGACCTTAATAGCCATACCCCGAGACACTCTCATTATTTTTTTCTAGAATCCATTGAATACGCCGACCCCTCTGTTTTTCCCTAATTATTTTCAAATTTCGAACTCTTGTTTCAGATATTTGAACATAGCGACACTTGAAACCTTGTGCAAGCGATGCGCCTGTTTCTCCTCACCAAGACCTATATAGCCATTACCCGTGACACCCCTCATTACTTTTTTCTAGAATCCATTGAATAGGCCGACCCCCTGTTTTTCCCAATTTGTTATCAAATGTTGAACCTTAGTTTCAGATTTTTGAACATAGCGCTACTTGAAACCTTCCGTTAACGATGCGCCTGTTTCTGCTCTACAAGACATATATAGCCATACCCCGAGACAACCCTCATTATTTTTCTTTAGAATCCATTGAACAGGCCGAGCCCCCTTTTTTCCCCCAAATTATTTTCAAATTTAGAATCCTAGTTTCAGATTTTGAACATAACGCCACTTGAAACCTTGTGCAAAACGATGCGCCTGTTTCTTCTCTACAAGACCTATATAGCCATACCCCGTGACACTTCTTATTATTTTTTATTAATCATTGAATAGGCCGACCCCCAATTTTTTTCAAATTTCGAACTCCAGTTTCAGATTTTTGAACAAATCACCACTTGAAACCTTAAGCTTGCGACAACGATGCGCCTGTTTCTCATCTACAAGACCTATATAGCCATACCCCGTGACACCCCGCATTACTTTTTTTGTAGAATTAATTTAAATGCCCGACCCCCCCCCCCCCTGTTTTTCCCCAATTATATTCAAATTTCGAACTCCAGTTTCAGATTTTTGAACATAGCGCCACTTGAAACCTAACGATGTGCCTGTTTCTTCACTACAAGACTTATATAGCCATACCCCGTGACACCCCTCATTATTTTTCTCAAGAATCCATTGAATAGGTTGACCCCCATGTTTTTCGCCCAATTATTTTCAAATTCGAACCCTAGTTTCAGATTTTTGAACATAGCGCGACAACGATGCGCCTGTTTCTCATCTACAAGACCTATATAGCCATACCCCGTGACACCCCGCATTACTTTTTTTGTAGAATTAATTTAAATGCCCGACCCCCCCCCCCCCCTGTTTTTCCCCAATTATATTCAAATTTCGAACTCCAGTTTCAGATTTTTGAACATAGCGCCACTTGAAACCTAACGATGTGCCTGTTTCTTCACTACAAGACTTATATAGCCATACCCCGTGACACCCCTCATTATTTTTCTCAAGAATCCATTGAATAGGTTGACCCCCATGTTTTTCGCCCAATTATTTTCAAATTCGAACCCTAGTTTCAGATTTTTGAACATAGCGCCACTTGAAACCTTGCACAAACGATGCTCCTGTTTCTCCTCTACAAGAATTTTATAGCCATACTCCGTGACACCCCTCATTTTTTTCTCAAGAATCCATTGAATAGGCTGACTCCCCTGTTTTTTCCCATTTGTTTCAAATTTCGAACCCTAGTTTCAAATTTTGGAAAATAGCGCTACTTGAAACCATCCGTAAACGATGCGCCTGTTTCTCCTCTACAAGATCTAAATAGCCATACCCAGTGACACCCCTCGTTATTTTTCTCAAGAATCCATTGAATAGGCCGACTCCCCTGTTTTTTGCCCATTTTTTTTTTTAATTTCGAACCCTAGTATCAAATTTTTGAGCATAGCGCCACTTGAAACCTTGCGCCTGTTTCTCCTCTACAAGACCTATACAGCCATACTCCGTGACACCCCTCATTAGTTTTCTCTAGAATCCATTGAATAGGCCGACCCCCGGTTTTCTCCCAAATATTTTCAAATTTTTGAACATAGCGCTACTTGACACCTTCCGTAAACGATGCGCCTGTTTCTCCTCTACAAGACCTTTAAAGCCATACCCCGTGAAACCCCTCATTATTTTTTCTCTAGAATCCATTGAATAGGCCGACCCCCCTGTTTTCCCCTACCTTTTTTTCAAATTTCGAACCCTAGTTTCATATTTTTGAACATAGCGCCACTTGAAACCTTGCGCAAATGATGCGACTGTTTCTCCTCTACAAGACCTATATAGCCATACCCCGTGACACCGCCTATTATTTTTCTCTAGAATTCATTGAATAGACCGACCCCCCCCCCTTTCTTTTATTAATTTTTTTCAAATTTCCAACTCTAGTTTCGGATTTTTTAACATAGCGCCACTTGAAACCTTAAGCTTGCGCAAACGTTGCGCCTGTTTCTCCTCTACAAGACCTTTATAGCCATACCCCGTGACACCCCTCATTATTTTTCTCTAGTATCCATTGAATAGGCCGACCCCCCTGTTTTCCGCAATTATTTTCAAATTTCGAACTCCAGTTTAAGATTTTTTTAACAAAGCGCCACTTGAAACCTTGCGCAAGCGATGCGCCTGTTTCTCCTCTACAAGACCTATATAGCCATACCCTGTGACCAATTGTTTTAGTTTATTTTAACAGAGACATGAAGGTGCTATTTTTGCAGGAAAGGACTACATTTACGTTCTAAATTGATATGGGTGCACAGGTGGTCTTACACCGGCCTACAACTTATCTGTTGACAGGTGCAGATTAACTGTGGTATTAAATTTTAGCCTAAAAATGGGAGGTGTCATGTTTTATCAATAGATGTGATAAATACCACTTCATGAGAGAGCTGGAATTGCAATTTCTGGACGGAATTTCTGCTTTTTTCAAATATTTTTTGTTTAACGGCCGTTGCTGTCTGTTTTTATATATATCGCCTTATTGTTCACTAGCTTATTGTTCGCTAGTTATTGATCGCTAGCTTCAGCCTGGTGTTAATCTTCAAGATCAAGATAAAGCATCTGCAGAAAAACAAACTTTTTACAGGTAAGTTGACTTAGTACAGCCAACATTACACTTTTAAACTGACAGCAGCGGAGGGTTCCGTGAAATTCCTTCACGAATTAATTATAATACTGCTTCCATTTGAGAACTAAGGAAAGAGAAAAAAAACGACCGGACCAAGTGGTTTGAGGATACCCCCACCCCCCCCCCCCCCCCGCCCCCCTTATGTGCGAAATATTGTTATTTTCTTAATACTTTTTTTCTTATTTTTGTCTGCCGTTCCCCTGCATGGATAGCGTCACTCATCCGAATATCGGTTTAAAAATAGAACCAGTTTTTCAAAAATGGTCACGTGGTTTTACTTCATCAAGTAAGGTGATAAACACATCAAAGAATGACAGAACCACGTCAATTACTGGAACGAACACATCATGTAGTGTGAAATCGTCAAATTTTGAAACATCATTATGTAATGTTAAAGCCATATAAAGAATTGGCAAATCATCATTACGAAATAACATAACCACATTATGTAATGAAACAACTACATTGCGTTAAGCCACATACACATCAAGTAATGTTAAAATCACATTGCCTAAAGATACAACCACATTAATTAATTGTGATACCACACCGAGTAATGACAAAACCACATTAAGTAATGACAAAACTATATCTAGTCAATACAAAACCATATCATGTAATATCGAAAGATCATTAAGGGCATACGATACAGTTACAGGAAAGGTAATGACGTTGCTAACGTAAAATGTTATTTTCGCGACGTCAAACCATGACATATCGGGAAAAGATGCATTTTTCGACTGATTTTTATCATTCAAACTGATTTAATTTGAAAACGAGTGCATGGACCCCTATTTTTTAAAACAGCAATTTGTTTCATTTTGCAAGGAGATTATGTGACCCAAATTTTATAAAACTGTAAATAGCGCAATTTTTTTAATTTTGATAAACATTCAGCAAAAAATGACGTTTTTTCCTCTATTCATGAACATTTGATAAATATAGAGTTATTTCGGAATAAAAATTGCATAATTTTTAATAATACTTATAAAATACAGAAATTACCGATTATTTAACAAAAAACAATTTGTGTTTATCTTTTAAAACAAAAAAGTTATGTCTTTCATTCGAAAAAGAAAATACGGACACAAATCTGAATTTTGAGCAAATATACAAAATTTCGACCTCATTTTACTCAAAAAGAAGCACATGAAGGTATATTTTTTATTACATATTTGATTTTATCAGGTAAAAAATAGCCTAAATGCAAATTTTCATCAACTTTTAAATACAGGTTCAAAACTGAATCGTATGCCCTAAGTAATGACTATTCCTTATTGAATTATATCACAACAATATTACGTTAAAAAACTATTTATGCAAAAAGATGCAATCAAAATATGATTTAATATGGCAAACTGAGCTTAATAATGATTTCAGAGGCAATAAACTATATGGCAACAAGCTAAGAACTTATATACTTTTTAATAGCAAATTTTGCTTAGAAAATTACCTTTTGCAGGAAAATTTTAGATATAGACATTACTTAACGAAATTCCGTATCAGTGCTCACGATTTAGAGACTGAGAGGGGAAGGTACAAAAATCTGACAGTATCAGAACGTATCTGTATGGTGTGTGGTACTGAGGTTGAGGATGAAACTCACTTTCTTTTTCAGTGCCACAAACTTTCAAATATCCGTTTCAAGTTTTTAAATCAAATAAAACAACAGTTTTAAAATTTTAGTGGTTTAGATATTAAATCACAATTTATTCGGCTAATGTTCTCTGAAGATATTTTCATACTCCAGAAACTCGAAGAATTATTGGAAAATTTATCCTCATATAGGAAAGTCTCCTTAAATGATATATAGATATAGTTATGCCCAGTGATCCCCCTTTTTTAACCTAGTTATACTATTAAACACTGTGCTTGTTGTATTCTTCTACTTGTCTTAATAAATATTTGTTTTTATAACATTGTGTCTTAATCATATTGAATCACTTGTCATCATTTGTATGTAATTAATGTTGATTGTTCTGCTCCTTGTGAGCGCTTTGATTAGCAATAAAATAATATATGAATTTGAATTTGTCAGAACCATATTATGTAAAGACAAAATATCATCAAGTAATAATAAAACAACATAACGTAATATCAGAGTACCACGTAAGACAGCTGTGGCGTTCCATATTTAAGAATACTTCCATTTAATAAGAAAAATAGAGCGCTCAGAGGCGGATTTAGGGGGGCAGGGGGCCCGGGACTCCCCCCCCCCCTTTTTGGGGAAAAAATTTGGTTGCTTATATAGGAAATCACTGAAGCGTGACTGGAATGGGCCCCCTCTTAGGTCAGTCAGTGGGCCCCCACTTATGAAAATTTCTGGATCCGCCACTGGCGCCAATTTCCATTGTGAACGTAAAAATCTAAAAGTTGTCAAACCCTACATGAAATTTAATATTACTATAATTAGAGAGTCAATATTATATACTTCGGAATGACAACAGCAACATACTATTCAGTGCTATATACTGCTGCTAAAGGCACGTACTTTCTAATTAATTTTTTTCATTTTTTATCGCTTGATCGATATCACTGATGATGAACTTTGTGTCTTGCGGATATAATCAGCTCAGTATTCAGTGCTTCGGTCCATGATTTATAATATACTATTCTACAACTCCACTTTGGCATATTAAAAACATAAAGTTCCAACTCCTTCAGGCAAATATGACATTTGCTTAACTTTACCATATGTTTTGGCCTGTTTGGTCATATGGCACATTAAGATTTTACGTATTTACAAATCCATGTGAGAACGTTATACAAACTGTGATAAAAGGTTTAGGAGTTGTCTCATTGGCAATCATACCACATCTTCTTTTTTATATAAAAATTGGTACCCCTATTCCTAGTTTAATGGCCAGGTCCATACTTTGGTAAGGGAAACCCAAAAAATGATTCTGGTAAAAAAAGAAGGTTGAAAATGACATAATTTATATGGTTAAGATTGCGAGAACGTTTCAATTAATTGTAATAAGTGAACTTTGAGGATTGCGAATACAACATGGTTACCGATTAATAGAAGAAAGGTTAATGTCCAATCCTTAAGTAAGTGAAACCCAAAAAATTTCTGATAAAATACAATAGGAGGTACACAATGTCATTATATGATATATACTCTTAGAAAGAATCATAAAATTAGGAGAAGAAGCGGATACAAATGTTAATTATAGTGTAAAGATATGATAAGGTCCGTGTCAATGTTACATGTATTCACAAAACAATATTGAGATGAAGAAATAAAACAAGAGGGTGAAAAAGGACACCATGTGTGTAAGATTGTGTGCTAGTTTCACAAAATTCTGAATTTTGTCAAGCGATCTAGGAGCAGTTGTAGTTAGGTTTGACAAAAGCCTGGACCAACGGAGGAACAAATGGATGGACTCCTCATAATATTTTACCGCTCGCCCTAGACAGTGTAATACCACCAAATCATAGTACGTCACATCCTGTTGCATACGAAATAGGGTCGAAAAAATATTCCCTTGAATTTGACAGTTGTAGAAAAAAATCTTACATTTCTTTGCAGTAAAAAAAATCTGGGTCATAAACATATATCTTGGGTGTTTCAAAGCACCATTATTTTTTTATTTTGTGTTTCTATAGAATATTTTGGAAACTTGAGGTTACATGGTTACTAAAGCTTGTACACAGGCAGAAAAGAGATGAAAATTTGATTGGTTAACTTCCAGTGATGGTTATTTTCTTATATCACTGACGTCAACGTGATGATCGTAACTGCAATTACGATCATCCCAATATGGCGGACACAAATTTAAGGAAATTTTAAGAAGGCTGATTTCTCCACTTCGACTGCTCATTTTCAGATTTGTATTATGTCAAGAAACATCTTTATAAGCATTGCCATTGAAATATTTTTTCGTTCATGATGGAAAAGCAACAAGAAAAATAAAAATCGAGATACAAACAATCACGATGATGATCGTAACTTTAATTTATTTTTATCAACGATGATCGTAACTTTTACTAATAAGATGATCGTAACTGTCTGTTCCACCGAATCATTTCCTGATAAATAAAGGGGTTAACAACTTTAAATTGATTACATATATTTTATATAAATAAAGACATTTCATATTAATGGCCAGTTTGGAAAAATTGAAGATTTTTTTCCCCCTACATTTTGTAGGTACAATAGTACATTTCGAGAACCTGGTATTTTGGGAATTTCAAACTTTATAGTTTTTTATTAACAGATTTAGGATTAATCTGGCCTTTTTTTACTCGAAGCTCCTGTCCTGTCTTTTTTCCATATTTCACCCCTCCCTATAAAAATCAAGTGGTAGCTCCCTTATTGATATTTTTGGCTTAAACAACTCCGACTAACTTCAATAACGCATGTCATATACCGTAAGTGTAAGATTTTATAGCTTGAAAAAATACATGGAATCTAATATGAACGTATATACCATCTATTTCAGCTTTTCCTTCTTTAAATAGACAACCCATGGTAAATATAGGCAACAGTTGTCCAGTGACGGGTGCAGAGATTTCCATAAAGGAGAAGGGGGCTAGCTGCCTAAGAGTAGGCCCGCTACAGTCATGCTTCATTGATTCCCTATAAAATCAACCAAATTTTCGCCACAAAAAGGGGATGACGACACCCTGGCGCTCCCTCTAAATCGGCCTTTGTAGTCTATTAATTTTCAATAGTCATAGTTTGATTAAGAAAATACAAGACCGAGCAACAAGTTAAAACCGAAGAAACAAATCAAAATAAATGTAACTTTGCCTACCATTACTTAAGTTATTTCTAAAATATTCAATGAAAGTTTTGGCCTGTATTCTTAAACTGTATCATGAGGATGATAATTATACTAACTTCATTTAAATGTATTCCATTTGAATGTTTGGAGTAAATTTCTTGCCCATTCGTTTTTGATGCGTTTTGTATTTTAATTTTGCCATGTCATTATGGACTTTTCGAATTGATTTTCCTCTAAGTTCAGTATTTTTGTTATTTTACTTTTTACTCCTAGGAAAAAAATATTGAGGACATGTGCATATAAGCCCGCTAATTCCCACATTGTCATTTCTTATTGACCAATAGCGGTGATCATTAAAGCTCATTTTGTCTAGTTTTAAAATCATACTATTTTCAGTAATACCAATATATCGTGACGGCTAAATAGAATGTTAATTCAAAGAAGAAACACATGGTAAATTTTAAGTTACGATCATCTTTTTATAAAAACAAGTCCAAGTTACGATCATCCATGATAGACGAAGTTACGATCATCGTCGTGTTTTTTTATCTCGATTTTCGTACTTCTGGTCGTTTGTCTATTATTTAAGAAAAATACATTCGATGGCAATGCTTAATTAAGATTCTTCTTGATATAAAACAAATATGAAAATTATCTGTTAAAGTGGAGATATCGGCCTTCTAAAATTTCCCTAAATTTGTATCGGCCATATTGGGATGATCGTAATTGAAGTTACGATCATCACGTTGACACCCGTGTTATATGCAATGATATGTCCTGTGAAATTTTGTCTATAGTATTGGACAGGATAAAAATTTACTCATGCCAAATATTTCTTTATTTGAAACAAAGATAAATTCTGCACAAAATCGAAATTTAACGAAGACTAGTATAGGGGAAAATCAATCTTGGTATTACACCTGGAAAGGTAAAGAATAATAAATAACACGGTTCTCATTTAAATGTAATGTTATTTCTGATTTTTTTATGTCTAAGGTTAAAGTTAAAGCTTCACGGACACAATTTGAACTTTATATTTTATTGTATTCTAATACAGACATAATAAACTGATATTTAATAGAAAAGCAATTAAAATGACTGTAATACTATGACAAATTGTTGTTGTCTTTTCAAAAAATATTTTAAACGCCTCGCAAATCTTTCTCAGCATAATACCCGCCGAAACAAAAGATAATGATTTAAAGATTATTCTTGTCAGCACAGATCATCATTGTAAAGTTAAGATTTGAGACTTTGACAAGGTTGATTTAATTAGAGAGACACAAGGTGGTACTTCTATTGTCGTTTGTTTAGGTAAGCCATGATTCAAAGTGTATCCTATTTCTACTATACTTCAAATTTAGTCATTTGACTGCATTTTAAATGTACTAGTTTTACCGAGTTAATTCGTTTTTGTTGGGTTTTCCCCTGGCAGGTTGGATCGTCCATGATAGAGCATTATATTTCTTAAACACACATGATCACAAGATGATATTTGATTTTTAAAATTATTAATCATATTTTGTATTGATGATTACAAATGATGTGTGTTATATAAATAAATTCGGTGTCCACTAGTCGTGTTGGGCTATCGTCTATATATAAATATATATAGATTGTAGTATTTTATTGATATGCCCAAAGAACAGTTTTAAATTAGTAGAGTTGATACTTAAGGTTAATTTCTTTTTTTAATTTTATCTCGACGTTCGAAATGTTTCATTTTTGTTATTATTAATTTCTAATAACGAGGAAATTTATTTCACAGGAATCTTTCTGAGAATTTGAATGAATCATTCCACGTTTTGATTCGTACATTAATTAAAAGGGATTTCAAAATGATCACGATTATAATCACATGTTGACTATTATAGGTAATTTATACAAAAAGTGGAGCTTCATTTAGAGTAACCAGATGCTATCTAATTTTAACGGTCGAACATTATTTTTATAAAAAGTCTAATGTATTTATCATATATGAAGCTCCTTAAAAGGGGCGTGTCCTTTTCCATCCCCCCCCTTAAAAAGCCACGGCAAATTCAAATCTTGACATGTAGCTGTACAGTGGAGCCTATGAGGATATAATTTAAGTATATATCAATACCTGAAAATCAGCTCATCAAATTTATATATTTTTCTAAACTTTATTCGTTTGGCTGTTTTGAGAGCGCATTTTTGTTAATTAAAAAATATAGGACAACGGAGTTGGTGTACGTGGGTTCGATTCCCACCCTAGGCATTCATTTAAATCGGCTTGTACAAAGCGGGCAGTTGAGCTTAGTGGCCCCGCACAGACTGATACTAGTGGCCTATCCGAGTGATTAAGTCTACAATACTTAGTATTACGAACCTACTTTGTAGTTCAGTGTTTCTGTTATTCCGTTGTTTTCCTGTTATAGTTGATGTGTTTCCCTCGGATTTAGTTTGTTACCCGGATTTTTTCTCGCTTAATCGAATTATGACTAGTGAATAGCGGTATACTCCTAGTACTGTTGCCTTTATTTATTGAAATATGCATTAAAACATTATAAAGTTATCCCCCTCATACAAAATAATGCTCCGAGTACTAGTCCTACTTTTCTGCACTTTTTATCATTTTTTTGTTGTTGTATTTTATCGGCGTCTTATTTTTAAATAGGTTTTGGATTTTCAAATATTTTGGCCTCGTACATCAATAAAGAGATATTTATCATGAAAAAGGGCATCTGGTGCAGTGAGATGTATTGGTTAATATTATTACTATGATATAGTTACAATGGAAATTTACTAGATATGAAAATAATAGATTTAGGGAAGCTACATTTCTGAACTATTTAATAAAGATGCATTTCATCAGTTACAAATGTATCAATCTGGTGGGTACAGAGAACCGGGGCCAACTTGTCTGATGTCAAATGCATTTGAAATACTCAGAAAAAAGTAAAAACACAAAAATACTGAACTCCGAGGAAAATTCAAAAAGGAAAATCAAAAATCAAAAGGCAAAATCAAAAGTCCAAACACATCAAACGAATGGATAACAACTGTCATATTCCTGACTTGGTACAGGCATTTTCTAATGTAGAAAATGGTGGATTGAACCTGGTTTTATAGCTAGCTAAACCTCTCACTTGTATGACAGTCGCATCAAATTCCATTACATTGTCAACGATGCATGAACAAAACAAACATACTCAAAGAGTAAAAATGTCAAAAATAGGGGTACAACAGTCAATATTGTGTTATCATCTTAATATCACTACATAAACAACAAATGTAACAAAGTAGCACAAAAAGGCATACATCAAATTTAACATTCTCATTTTGCATTTCTTATACGGCTGAATTTATCTATGAATTTATCTATCAGAAAAGATTGGCAAAACTAAAGACCGTGATTTAACAATTTATCATATGTGACCTTGTTGCCGACATAATAGCCATTGAAAATTTACGGAAGATCATCGTAACTCCAAAAGGAGATAGTCGTAACTTTTGGACAAATAACTTGAAAGATAATCGTAACTGTATAAAATATGTCTATGATCATAGTAACTGATGTTGTCAGAACCCTCTGCTAAAAAAAAAAATTTAATTAAAAAAAGTTGTGTTGATATAACAACAAACGCGTAAACAACATTCGTGATCGAAATATTTTTTCAACATAATGTGTGAACCTGGAAAATGTTTGCCTCTCCTTGTCACCATGATGAACATTTACCGTAAATTATGAATCTATCTATAAAGCTAAAGTAAATTAGTAAATTATTCACTAGTTCTAGCTGGTTTATTCCCGATTGTCCAAAGTTTTGAAATTTTAGAGTTCTGATTGTCCCATATTATTTTATGAAGGAAAATGTTCTTAGATAAACAAGGTAACTGTTTCTTGTTTTGCTAAATAAACAAGAATTAATTATTGTACCTTTAATATCATAAATGTATAAACATTTTTTTTAAATCGTTAGATTAATGCACTTTTTTTTTTATCAAAAAAATTTAAAAATTTCTGATATATGAAATATATCTACAATGATACGTTACAAATGTCAATACCGTAATTTTTATTTCTTTTTCCCTGTAAAGATTTTAAATAAATATAGACATAATACATGCAATTTAAAAAAAAACAGAAGGTATAAAAACATTTACATTCTACACTCTGCACTAACTCGTTGATGTTGCAATTTTACTGGGGAAGTCAGAGGTCATTAATACAACATTATCTGCACTATTTAAGACTGCTAACACCAAACGTCAGATTCAGCTTAACCCAACAACCTTCTTTATTGATAACAAAGCTGCTGTCTAAAATTTTGCCAGATCAGCCTATTCAAGAATCACTATTAAAGGTTTTTTTCAATATTCCCATTGTTTTTGCAGTCAACAGGACTCTTCATCAACTATAAAGAAAAAACAAGACTTCCAACAAAAACAAGAAGATGTGGTATGATTACCAATGAGACAACTCTCCCAAAGAGACCAAAATGACACAGAAAAAAAACTATAGGTCACCATACTGCCTTCAATAATGAGCAAAGGTTATACCGCATAGCTATAAAAGCCCCCAAAATGACAAATGTAAAACAATTCAAACGATAAAACTAATGGCATAATTTATGTACAAAACAATGAATGAAAAACAAATGTTACACAGCAACAAACGACAACCACTGAATTACATGCTCCTGACTTGGTGCAGGCACATACAGAATGTGGTGGGGCTAAACTTTTTGAAGGTGCCAACCCTCCCAATGGGACAGTGTTGAAACAGTACAAAATAAGAATAAACTATAAAAATCAGTTGATCTTATCAGGTAGGTACAAACAGAAATACATCTAACAAAAACACAAAGTGGACGTGGACGGCTACTTATACATCACCATAAAAAGATACTAGATCTGAGAGTATTCACAGTTACTGACAGCTAGTTCAAATCCAATAAAAACAAATTAAGAAAAATATTCATCTAAGAATAAAATTGTTTGACTTTCATATTATATTTCATGTTTGATGATACTTCAATTGTAACTACTATGTTAAAAATTAAATATGTAAATATTATTATTTGTTCAGACATGTTTTTTTCATATTTTATAAGTTACATTAATTAGTAACCTTTAATAAAAATGCAACACACTATAAAAACAAATAAATCACTAAAATAACAATTCCCAATAGTCCCTCATTTAAACTTCCCAATTGTCCCACAAATATATTCCCTATTGTCCCACAAAATTGCATTACTCTTTTACCTGTTATTTCAAAAAGTGGGACAATCAGGAAGACACCTTCTAGCCACACTGCCGAACATTAAAACACGATTTATATACAGTCGTCTATCAGCATATAGAGAAAGTTACTAGCATCACTAACAAGTTACTATGGTCATGTCTAAGTTACTACTATCTTATAATCAAGTTACGGCTATCATAACAAACACAATTCCTGGAGTTACGATGATCTTCTGTAAATTTTCAATGGCTATTATTTCGGTAATAAGGTCACATATGATATTAAGAACACACACAAAAAAGTCATACAACAATACCGTACATATCAACCTAGCGGCTGAGTAATTCATTAAAACAACGCGTGTAAACTGAGAAATTACATAAATAGGATAATACCTGTTCTGGAATCAGTGCCAAGTTGGGATCACCGTAACTGCAATAACGATGATCAGTTTAACACCAGTGGATTATAAGATTTAACTAGAGGCTCTAAAGAGCCTGTGTCGCTCACCTTGGTCTATGTGAATATTAAACAAAGGAAGCAGATGGATTCATGACAAAATTGCGTTTTGGTGATGGTGATGTGTTTGTACATCTTACTTTAATAAACAGTCTTACTGCTTACAATTATCTCTATCTATAATGAACTTGGCCCAATAGTTTCAGTGGAAAATGTTGATAAATATTTACAAATCTTATGAAAATTGTTAAAAATTGACTATAAAGGACAATAACTCCTTAGGGGGTCAATTGACCATTTCGGTCAAGTTGACTTATTTGTAAATCTTACTTTATAGTTTATCTCTATCTATAATAATATTCAAGATAATAACAAAAACAGCAAAATTTCCTTAAAATTACAAATTCAGGGGCAGCAACCCAACAACGGGTTGTCCGATTCATCTGAAAATTTCAGGGCAGATAGATCTTGACCTGATAAACAATTTAACCCCCATGTCAGATTTGCTCTAAATGCTTTGGTTTTTGAGTTATAAGCCAAAAACTGCATTTTACCACTATGTTCTATTTTTAGCCATTGCGGCCATCTTGGTTGGTTGGCCGAGTCACCGGACACATTTTTTAAACTAGATACCCCAAAGATGATTGTGGCCAAGTTTGGATTAATTTGGCCCAGTAGGTTCAGAGGAGAAGATTTTTGTAAAAGATAACCAAGATTTACGAAAAATGGTTAAAAATTGACTATAAAGGGCAATAACTCCTAAAAGGGTCAACTGACCATTTCGGTCATGATGACTTATTTGTGAATCTTACTTTGCTGAACATTATTGCTGTTTACAGTTTATCTCTATCTATAATAATATTCAAGATAATTACCAAAAACAGCAAAATTTCCTTAAAATTACCAATTCAGGGGCAACAACCCAACAACGGGTTGTCAAATTCATCTGAAAATTTCAGGGCAGATAGATCTTGACCTAATAAACAATATTACCTCTTGTCAAATTTGCTCTAAATGCTTTGGTTTTTGAGTTATAAGCCAAAAACTGCATTTTACCCCTATGTTCTATTTTTAGCAATGGCGGCCATCTTGGTTGGTTGGTCGGATTTACGGACACATTTTTTAAACTAGATACCCCAAAGATGATTGTGGCCAAGTTTGGATTAATTTGGGCAATTAGTTTCAGAGGAGAAGATTTTTGTAAAAGATAACTAAGATTTACGAAAAATGGTTACAAATTGACTATAAAGGGCAATAACTCCTAAAGGGGTCAACTGACCATTTCGGTCATGCTGACTTATTTGTTAATCTTACTTGCTGAACATTATTGCTGTTTACAGTTTATCTCTATTTATAATAATATTCAAGATAATAACCAAAAACAGCAAAATTTCCTTAAAATTACCAATTCAGGGGCAGCAACCCAACAACGGGTAGTCCGATTTATCTGAAAATTTCAGGGCAGATAGATCTTGACCTGATAAACAATTCTACTCTGTCAGATTTGCTCTGAATGCTTTGGTTTTTGAGTTAAAAGCCAAAAACTGCATTTTACCCCTATGATCTATTTTAAGCCATGGCGGCCATCTTGGTTGGTTGGCTGGGTCACCGGACACATTTTTTAAACTAGATACCCCAATGATGATTGTGGCCAAGTTTGGATTAATTTGGCCCAGTAGTTTCAGAGGAGAAGATTTTTCTAAAAGTTAACGACGACGGACGACGGACGAAGACGACGGAGGACGGACGGACGACGGACGACGACGACGGTCGACGACGACGGACGACGGACGAAAAGTGATGGGAAAGCTCACTTGGCCCTTTCACGGGTGTCATTCGGTTTATCGAGAGAAATGATCGTGAAAGAATATCTAACGGCGGTCAAGTATTGAGAGACGATCGTGAAAGTTCTGGTAACGGATCGTGAAAGACATTTTATCGAGAAGACATATGAAAGGTCAATCAATATTCTAATTTAATTAATTACTCAGACAAATTTACGACAAAATAAAATTGTCTGTCAAAATGGTTCAACATTATGATCAGTATGTGAGAATATCCAGTTTTAAAAGTACATAGTTATTACAAAACAACAAAAGGCAGATTGCTTCTCGACATTTTAATGACATAAAAAATGTAAACAAACATGATTTTTTCACAAATTCGACTAGAAAAACTACTTTTATCCAAATAAGGGCATTCTATTTGAATTAATCAAACGGTTTTCATAGTTATTTTGTATAAACATAATCTGAAACTTGGTAAATAAAGAACTATTTACACAAACATTGATTTTTCGGATCGTGAAAGATCACGTACCGCATTTTTGAAGATCGTGAAAAGGATCGTGAAGGATCTGATGCTACGAAGACGTTCAAATTTTTCTTCAACTATATAATAATTAATGTTTGTTATTGGTATTGAGAAAAGCTAGATAGGTCAACATCCTCAATAGGTTTAAGCATTTCAAATTCAATTTTATGGAAAAACGAGCAGAAATGCATATGATATTTTTTTAGGACCACTTGATAGATATAAACCTATGGATTCAGAAAAGGTATCACTGTAATTGATTGAAATTTTTCTTTAGACCAAATTTTGGAGACTTTTGTGACATGTTCAATCCCCTTTTTTGCTATATTTTGTATCTAAGAAATGCAGATTGTTGCCATGGTTATCTCCAAAAGGGATTATATTTTACCATTATGACCATTAGAAATCAAATCTATGGAAGATTTTCTTTCTATAAATATATACATGCATAACACACATAGAAAGCTTTATTTGTTAGACAGAAGGGGAAAGAGGGTGTTTAAAAATTATGAGTGTCAATTTTAAGTTTTTTTCCTGTGTATTGCTACCTGAAGATTCAGTTTTGTGTCAAGTCCGTATCGCGGATTCGTTAAGCTTTAGGATAACTGTCTGTTGTTATGATTGTAAGTTGTACATTTTCGACTTCTGCAAGGTTTCAAATAACATAGAACTCATTATCATGCATCATTCGGCAATGTTCGTTTTATGTTGTGTAGCCTTTTGGATATATACCTGTATGCTATATAGCGCCAAGGTATTTCATGTACATGTTTGTCTGCATGTTTCATATATGACCATTATGACGTCAATTGTATTTGATATATTGAATGATAGTAAGATGTCTATGTCTGGCTGTCGGTCAGGGTTCATATACTTTTAACCTTATGTTCCGAATTAATTGTCCAAGCATAACTTTTACATTTGTCAGTTTCTAAGGCACTGTAAGGATCGGAACACATTTATTTAGTGTACGGGATATTTGTAGAGATCTGTATGGCATGGTTCATCTGACCTTGAACTCTTTTTATGAACCATTGACAATCTTAAGCGCATTTGACACTTATAATAAAACCCTTGATATTATAGACGTTCAACAAATATACTATGATAAGTAAAGTAGACGAGACATTACAGGATTTGCGCTCTGGTATTCTATAGTATGTAGTATATAGTCAAAGCAATCCACATCTGCGTTGTATATCAAGAACTAAAGAAAGTACTGTTGCACAAAATGTTGGTTATCGTTCAATCTCAAATTACTCATGAAAGATGCTGTTTTGCTGCAATTTTTGTTTGCTGGATATCATTTTGGTTTAAACGTTGGATATCCATATTGTTGGCTAAATAGTGTCGGTCTGCCTATATTGCACTTGACCGATTCTCAGAGCTGAATCTTTCACACTTATTTAGACACGTATTTGTTGTTTTTTTTAACTTTCGATGTAAAGTGTTGAATAGAAAAAATAATAGCTTTAATGGTAATCCTTATCAAAATAGATACAGGTTTCAACCAGTTGCAGGTTTATCAAATGATAAAAAAAATACTGATTTCTGACTACTAGTATTAACTCTGGTCACGCATTATCTTTCACGATCAAAATAATGCGTTGCCTAATCTTTCACGATCACGTTTGATGGAAATTCAACAAATTCAAGGTTTTCATATACAAATTAATGCTTTTAAGGGAAGAACATACTTTAATTTTACTATAATATCAGATGCACCAAAGACTAAGTTACAAATATATCATGATAAACTGAAATATGACCATTATTGGTACAAAAAGCGTGTTATTTGTAATTAATTTCATAGACATGCATTGCGCCTTTTGTGTTTTTTTCATAAAGTACTGGATATTTTCTTTATCTTATTTCACAGTTATGTTGAGGAAGTTAAACCATTTTGACAGACATAATTTTTTGTTCGTATTTGTTCCGCGTTTTGAAAATTAAGCGATTTTTTCAAAGATTCTGAACTAGAATTTACATTAAATGTCTTTCACGATCCGTTACCAGAGCTTTCACGATCGTCTCTCAATACTTGACCGCCGTTAGATATTCTTTCACGATCATTTCTCTCGATAAACCGAATGACACCCGTGCCTTTGGGCCAGGTGAGCTAAAAAGTACACAACAACCTAATAGTATCGTTCGTGTTTAAAAATCTATTTAGAATACAGTATGCTTTTGAGTTGATCGTTTATCCGTTTTTCAAAACTTTTTTGAAAGTACCTACATGGAGGTGTACATTTTGTCAAGAACTTTATCACAGTACATTTCTTGGCTTCATTATTCTCCAGTATAGGTTTATGAATAATTCTTGTAACTAGTTTGAGTGACGTATATAAGATCGTTTACAATACAAACCAGGTTTTTGTGCAAATTGTCAAGTATTTTAAGGTTGTTAAAGAAGCATTTTAAAGCATTGCAATTGCTATCTTTTAAAACCTTTTAATTGAATAAGTGAAACAGCTTATTAAGGTTAAACGTGCCCTTAGGTTTCAACGAAAGCTCTTTCTACCGTCAAAATGATTTGGCCGCTTGCAATAAACCAAAACACTGTAAAAGTAAGCAGAAGATATTTTTTTTAATATTAAAGCACGAAAAAATAAATATTATTTTGAAAAAAACCTTAACCATCGCACTTAAGTTGGGTGTCATTTCTGAATATAGGGGTAAAATATAAGTTTTGTCTATTGAATTTTGACAAGGGCAAAAGTGTCGAATATGTTGAGATCTACTTTCTGTCCTATTTCATTAAAACTGTGAGATGACTTGTACTCGGAGTGATTGCTCTAAAATGATTACATAATAATAATAATAATAATAATAACAAGAAGTAATTGTAACAGGATGCTGTTACGAAGTCTCCCAAACAAAGCTCCCATAACTCGCCATTCATATGGTCCCATATTCATTTGATTTGATTTTTTGTCCCATACAAGAATATATACGGCTTAGGGGTGGGGATCTCCACCATTTACAAGTATTTAAACAGGAAAGGGTGGTGGTGACCCCCAGGTACTTTATGTACATTTCATTTGATTTGTTTTATTGTCCCATACAAGAATATATATGGTTTAGGGTTGATGATGTTAACCGTTTACAAGTTTTCAAACAAGAGGGGGTGGGGTGACCCCCTAGGAACTTCCCTTTTATATCATTTCATTTGTTTTATTGTCCCCTACAAGAATATATATGGTTTAGGGGTGGGGATCTGGACCGTTTACAAGATAATAGCACATTCTCAAATTGAACGGGGTGGGGATGACCCCCAGGGACTTCCCTTTAATTTCATTTGATTTGTTTTATCGTCCCATTCAAGAGTATATATGGTTTAGGGGTGGGGATGTTGACCGTTTACAAGTTTTCAAACAAGAGGGGGTGGGGTGACCCCCTAGGAACTTCCATTTTATATCATTTCATTTGTTTTATTGTCCCCTACAAAAATGTATATGGTTTAGGGCAGGGGATCTGGACCGTTTACAAGATAATAGCACATTCTCAAATTGAACGGGGTGTGGATGACCCCCGGGGACTTCCATTTCATTTCATTTGATTTGTTTTATCGTCCCATTCAAGAGTATATATGGTTTAGGGGTGGGGATCTGGACCGTTTACAAGATAAAAGCATATTCTCAAATTTAAGAGGGTGGGGATGACCCCCTAGGGACTCCCCCTATATTTCATGTGATTTGTTTCATTGTCCTATAATCATTTCTGAAGACTGCATGTGTCTATCACTTACAGTTTTCAAGTTATATTCATTTGAAAATTTTAGAAAATAAAATCCCATAGGGTTCTATAGTAAACCCCTCCCTCCTTTCTACCTCCCAAAATACCCCTTAATAGACCCCAATGCACAAACGAAAGATTGATGGCTCACCTAGACATATTAGTCTACCATTCTATGAAACACTAAGTAAATCTGACAAGCGGTTTTAGAGAAACGCTGCGGACAAGTTCATTTTTAAAAGTGGCGGAAGAAAAAGAAGAAAAAGAAGAAGAAGAAGAAGAAGAATAATAATAATAAACATAATAAGAACTGAGCAAAAACAATAAGTCTTCAAACTATGCGTTTGACCTTGGCACAGGCAATCAATCAAAGTTTGAATACATGCGTTTGTGATTTTGTGGTTTCGACCAAACTCTATCAGCATTGCAACGGCTTCATAGAAATTTGCATTTGTGAGTATTAACCCGCAATACATTGTGCAGCTATGCCCTGGATTTTGATTAACGTCTGTACGTCTTGTAATGTCTAGTAATCATGTACTATTGATTGTAAAGCATCCCAAAAGGTTTGTCCGTTTAGCAAATTATCACTAAAATATATAAGATTCAATTTTGGTACCTTGTGATAGATGCTAGATTTGTTTTGCTCAAGGACGATCTGTAGTGCAAATCATTATTGGAGTTTAGGATTTGAAGTAGTGAATGTAGACATGGAGTAAACATATACGAAATCTGCTGCATTTGGATTTACCCATATCCTCACTGTTTAATATCTTCTAGCATTCAGTCCATGTTAAGTTATGGGGAGAAAACTCTGCAATATGAAACCGAATACTAGATGATAGCAAACATATAGACAAGGGTTTGGGAGGGGGGTTACTTTTTTAAAAATACAAATAACACCCAGCTTAGACTAGCAAAAGAATATCTTTTGAAATACCACCAATATGGAAAATGGTTAACACTATTGCCGAACCGTATTCTTACGGCCAACTACCGTAAACGTGGATATTGAAAGAATGACCATTCTACTATGGTCACATGTACATGTACTTCCGCTAAGTAAATTGACCAATGAGGCTATACCCATATCCTCACTGTTTAATATCTTCTAGCATTCAGTCCATGTTAAGTTATGGGGAGAAAACTCTGCAATTTACAAAATCATACGTGGTAAATCACATAAGAATTAGAAAATACTTCGCAATCACATAAATAATAACACTTTTATTCCCAATACTCAAAACAAAGACCAACATTAAGTTCAAAATATATAAGCATTAATTCTATAAATCATAGTTACACAACAAAATACAAATTTTATGAAATTCTTCAAATCACAATACTTAGATGCAAACATATGTATTCTTGAACCTATTACCATTAAGATTGTCATTTAAAAAAACCCTTTTTAGCCCGGAAAAATCTGCCTTCTCCCCCTATACTGTAGTTCAATATTTTCGGCTTGGCTAACAGACGCCGCAAGATTCAAAGCCACAATTTCAGAATCAATCAGTGTATTTACACGACCATAATATTCCGCACTTGCTTTACCGAACCACCCAACGTGATTCATCACTTCGTCAACATTGCTAGCTGAGTCAGACAAAGCCATAGTAACAGTACAACCAGACCGGAAACTATGAGGCGTTTCCCCTTCATATATACCCAGATAGTATCGTAATCTCTCATATACCACAGAATAACTAACTGGTTTCTCCAACACCCTACCACTTTCTGAAACTACCCTAAACAAGTAGCCTTTTGTCAAATCCACATTACACGAGTGGGCAAATTGAACAAAATCCAACAATCCTTTTACCGGGCAAACTACATTGTCATCGCATCTCTTGATGACGAACGAGTTACTCCTACCCTTTTTACCCCGGAGAGTTTTACCAAACGTATGCTGTAAAACAAACCCTGGACCGTCTTTAAGAAACTTCACCTCTTGTGCAACAACTATAGAGAGATCACTTGCTCTACCGCCAGCAAAATACTGCAACTTAAACCAAGCTTGATCTCTGTAAAGGACAAATTTTTCCTTAAGCTTAGAACTTTCTTTTTGAAGTTCCCGAGAAATAAAAGCACTAATAGATCTAATCTTTGTCAAAAATATAGGCTTCACCTGTTTGGGTAGAATATGCGCCTTAGCTTGTTCGACTTGCACCAATTTTAAATACTCTTTGATTACAGGTGAAACTGCCGGATTTCCTTTCCTTTCCACATCGCACCAAGTTCTACCCAACCCTTTATCATCAAATAAATTTACCAATTGGTTAATGATACCTTCTACTGTTGCCGAAGCTAATCGGTTAGGACAAGAACACTGAAACATACCCTTTAATCCCAAATATTGACAGTTTATATCATGGACAGTAGTTTTTCCAAACTTATCCTTCCAAACCAAAAAATTTCTTACATCATTTGGTCCACATGTAGCTAGCGAAGGCTTTTTCGGTGATTTTTCAAGAAAACAAAGAAAAGTTTCAAACAAACTGTTCTTTCTTTTATAGTCGGAAGAAGAAATCATCCGTTCATCCAAATCTGCTGTCCGATCATTTATTGCTTGCCAGTCTATAAGAATGTCAGCACCCTGCAACAAACCATTGGAATATTTACTATATATAAAACAGTAGATACTCTAGCTTCGTGAAAATAAGACCCTAAATGCAAACAATGACCACCTTAATCCCACTTTATCTAGAATAAAGCCACGTTTTGAGGGCGTCTTGACTACACCTTTGTCACCCTTCATACCAAGACATACCGATTCCACGGAGTAGTATTTCAAAATTGGCCACCATATCGGTAAAGGTCGCATTTCGGGGACAATAATTGTACAAGAAATGCCCTGCTCTCGCAACAGACTCAATACTGGAAATACAAGTACGAAAGGTGGGTAAACATACGGATTTTGCTCACTCCTCATGTTCTGTGAGAACAAATTAACTCCTGCAGAACATGGGGTAGGCCTTGGAGTATAATGTTTCAGTGGAACACCTGTAGATGACTTCATGACATTAGAATCCAAAGACATTAGGTCAACTGAATGGGGACCATACAAAGACTCTACCAGTAACCACGACTCCTGACTTAACATTGAATCCGCGGTATTAGTTAATCTTGATGGGGCATCCGCTTCGTTTAAACAGGAAGGGACATATTTCAAATGTAAATCAATGTTATAAGTTGACACATGGCTAAATATTTCTTTCATGATGCAACTTAAAGCTCTAGACTTGCAACCTTGGTTTTCCCATGCCGCTATAACAGCCATGTTGTCTGTAAACAAATCAACCCTAGAATCTTGCAAAGAACTGTCTAAAGACTGTAACGACTTCAGGACAGCATCAGCCTCTTTCTCATGAATTGGTCTACAGTCATTTGTATCCCAATAGTCCCCCAATGTCATTGTACTCGCCCCAAGCTTCACTGAAGCGCCATACCTGAAACCAGAGGAATCAGTCGACAACTCAATCACCTTGTGAAATTCAGACCTCCATTTGGAATATCCAGTCCAAGTATCAAGAAAACGCCAATGCATTAGTTCATCCCTCAACGGTCCCAATACCTTAACCTTTCTACTGTTTTTAACGCAAGTAGATATTGCAGCATTCACTTCCCTACAAAACAACTTGCACCCTGGAACAGCCAATGTCAACGAAATACATTTACCACAAAATCTTTGCAGTGTCCTCAAGTCAACCTCATCCATTAAAAGTATAGATTTCCTCAAATCAATAAATTTCAACTTCTTATCATCAGGAAGTATGTACGCCTGTTTAACAGAGTCAACTGAAAAACCAAGAAATTTCTTACATGTGCCAGGTATTAGTGAACATTTACTAAGAGACAGTGTATAACCTAGCCTTGTCAGCAACTGCAACACCATATAGGTTATTTTACTTGCTTCAAGCATAGCATCATCGCTATTCTTACTTCCACCTGTAACAACAAACCTATCGTCGATATACAATTTATTTATGACGTCTAGCTGTCTTAAATAAGAGGTCACACAAATTCCTATCGATTGGTAGATAAACGGCGGCGCTATCCATCCAAACGGTAGAGTAGTATATGTCATATAAAAACCACCAAATTGAATACCAAAATATGTCTGAGATGATTCTTGCAAATTGACATGGTCATAGCCCGACTTTTCATCACATGTTATCATCAAAGCATTCTCTTGAACCAACCTATGAACATCTTTTAAATTCTCCAAATGAAAAGGTAAATCTTTGACCCATAAATTAAGATATCTTTCGTCATGGCATAACCGTGGTTTACTTGGTTCTACAGTTAATGGCATAATAACTTTAGGGGGTTGACATTCACCTACCCTTCCCAACAGTTTGATGCACCCAGTTGAAATTCTCTCGCACAATTCTTTTGATATAAAAGCAGAGTATTTTTTACAAATAGCTGCATTCTGAAAATAATTTCTAGGGGGTATTTCAGAGTCATAATTTCTTCCCTTAAAGTTTCCCTTAAAACGTCGAAAAAACTCTCCAACATCAACTCCATCTTCAAGCCACTT
This sequence comes from Mytilus galloprovincialis, assembly GCF_965363235.1. NCBI lineage: Eukaryota > Metazoa > Mollusca > Bivalvia > Mytilida > Mytilidae > Mytilus > Mytilus galloprovincialis. The sequence continues at coordinate 64,960,359 of NC_134843.1, forward strand.
CACCACGTCTTGATGTGCATTTTCATCAAGAATAAGCCTCCATTCTGATACACAATTATGTAACTGTCCAGAGACAAATTTATCAGGGTCACGTAATTGTAAAGAGTCTATATCAAACAAAACATTATCATGATAGACCTCTTCCGCACGTGGACTGAGGTTTGTAAGTGAAGGAACTCTGCCTTTAAGTGTTAGCCATGCTGGTTTTCCCCTTACTGTTACATTCAAAGGATCAAATCCATTTTCTAACTCCCACTCTGGGATTTGTACAAAAGAATCACCAATAGTTGTATCCGTAGTTCCCTGTAGATAACAAAGAAACTACTTTGATTTAAATGAAAAACCAGCATAAGTTACACTCAAAGGAAGAATTCCTTCACCTACAACCCGCGTGGAAAAACCACTAGGGGATCAGTGCCCCTTGGACTGTAGACAAAGAAATTCTCAAATTACCATACAGTAGCGTGTTGGTTTGAAAACCAAATAGTAAATAAATAGAATAAAAACACTATGCAAAAATTTCCTCTACATTATTTTGTTTTATTACAAAAGATAAATAATTATAAACAAATTAAATTTTTATCCTTCATTTTCCTTTGGCCACTTTCATCTTTTCACAGTCTGTTATCTGATGTGTATGACTTTCACAAAAGTGACAAGCGCCTCTAGGACGGAATCCAAACCTAGCCCCCATGGGCCTTGTATTCCTGTAACCCCCGGCTGTAAAATTACCATACGGCTGCACACCTTGAGGTAGATAATTTGGCTGATACATGGAATACATAAGCGGGTTCTGGAATTGTGGGTACAAATTACTCAAAGGGGATTCTTCCCGCTTTGGAGCATTATAACTACCCTGAGCAGCGTTACCATCATTATTGTTCTCCGACTGTTTCTCTTTCAAACATTTAGAAATAGCCTTCGTAATCGTATCAACGGCTTTTCCACCTAAAACTGATAGGCACAAACTAGAAATATCCAGTTTGGAGTAGTGCCTGTTTGCCTGCCTAGCCAGCTCTTCATAAACGTCCGCATCATCGTGATCTAATTTTTTGGAAAATTTTGCAAGTTCATCTAACGTTAAGAGAATTAGAGAATCGCTTGGATTCTGTTGCAAGCACAATGTCCTCACCTTGTCCTTCAGCTCTGTTATTATTTCAACTTTGGTCTTTTTTCCAAGGAAGCTATCCTATCTTCTAAGGTATCACTAGCAGTAGACGAGTCAGGTTTTCTTTTCCCAGCCTTTGGTTGAGTGTCCATATCAGAAGTACTTTGTATTGGAGCCTTTAAAAAATTCATGTAAAAAACATTTGAATAATGATAACATTATATTTCAATAAAAATTACATATATTCTATTTCAAGCTCAAAACTTTCATTCATTTTATTCTAATAAAGTCAATATAATAGCATATGAGTTGGGTAGCTTTATTTATCACCTATGTTATTGTTATCTGTGTTAAAGTACACGTGACCTTTTTGTAGACTCATTCTTATTCAACCATTAAATTAATCTTAGTGTATTGATTAGTAATTAATTTCAGCTGTGTATTTCTAAAATACCATAAATACTACAGTTTTATATATAATAATGCTAATACATAAGTGAAAATCTGGAAAACTATTACGAAGCATCGTATATATCTATTTTTTTTATATTTTTTTTTTTTTTTTTTTCAAAATGTAAATAAACACGGATGATTAACCCGAGGAGATAAAACGCAAGTAAAAAATCGCGCTGGGGAATATTAAATATAGAAAAAATAAATAACTCACAGAGTCTCCTTCCGAAACCTGCAGATCTTGACCCTTCGGCTGTCAAAACTCATTTGCATATAAAATCAGTGAGTGGAGGATCCACCTGGCCTCACCCACATCGTCATCACTTCTCCCAGACAACTGGCAAATTTCATCCAAGTCCTCCCCAGTAAGCACCTTTACATGTTGCGCTATCTCCTCCATGTTCAAATTTTCAGTTTTCAGTTCTTTATTCATTCTAGCTAATCCTTTTAATGATTCCGGCTGTCCTGGTCTTATACGTTTGATTACTGGAACTAGTTTCATTCCCTTTAAACTATATCGCTTCTTTAGGACTGGTGGCAACACCATCTAAAAATAATCATCCAAAAGAATTTATATAGTAATTATCTTCATTCTATTAACATTGCATACAGCTAATTTCACAATGCCTGCAGAGCAAAACCCTGGTTGGCATGCTTGCTTTTTTTAAAAAAAAACGTTAACTCAAGTTTTGTAATTAAGATTTAAATCTTCAAACAATATATATGGTAAATATACTATATTTAAACTTGATAAGAAGTTATTCAAATAACTATATATTATATAATATACCAACAAAGCAAGCAATCCAACCAAAGTCTCGCCCTACACGCATCAAGAAACCAGCTCTAATATTGATTAATCAAACACGCACAACTGAAGAAATCAAGCAGACCGCGTAAATAGAAAATAGAACGATTAACAAATTGAACTAGATATAAACCAAACGGTTTTCGTAAAATAAAAAACTACTTCTTTTCATATTTCTGTTCAAAAGTAAAGCCATGCTACATTCTAGAATCTTATTTAATCCATTAAATAACACGCAAGATTACTTGAATTATGCAGCATTAAATGTATTCTTATTATAACATAATAAAGTACCAACATATTACCATGTTTTATTCTGTTCACATATTCGCATGCTTCCCACGTGCAACCCGAGCGGTCGAACGTGGTCCTATCTAATTTTCTACATTCTAACATTTATTCTCTAAATTCTGAAAAAACCGGCACGTACTCTTTCATTATATTATAATAAAATAACACCAATATAAAAAATATATAGCCACCAAGGCTCCTGACCACCAAGGTCAAAATATCTCATATTAGCCACCTAGGCTTTTGACCACCAAGGTCTAATAAATCTCATTAATAGCCACCAAGGCTTATGACCACCAAGGTCTATGCCACCTAGGCATTCTTTTTTTTTTTATAATAAAAAAGATTTGTTACCTTTGTAAGTGTCAGTACGGCTGTCGTTCTCCAGTAGACACGTCTTTCTACCTTCGGGGATATTGAAAGAATGACCATTCTACTATGGTCACATGTACGTGTACTTCCGCTAGGTAAATTGACCAACGAGGCTATAAATAAGAGCAAGATTCATTCGATTTGTTTTTCTGATTTTAGCCTGATTTTTTGCGTTATTTTGTCAAAATACGTTCTGTATCTACAAAATACCGACATGTGTCTTCTGTCTCAGGTAACATGTTAACCTGAGATATTCCCTCTAAAATTTCATTGTGTAGATGTGTAAGAATGTCATTTTTTCTTCAAAGACTCACATAATCTTTCAATAGCGTGAAGTTGCGAAATTGATTTTTCAACTTTTCTTTTATTTTTTATATGAATTTTTTACAGCTCCTTAAGATAACATAAATGCAGTTATTTGTCTGGAACTTTGCTGTTTATACATTTTGATAAAAAAGGGATGTCAACTCGGTAAAGATTTACTAATCAATTAATCTTTAGATACTCGAGTACTCGCTCGGTAAAACATTTATACAAAATGGAAACACAAAATTATACACTTTTTAATATATGGGTCGTTGTCTTATGATTGTAAAACACTCAACAGTATTACCTAAGACTAGATAACAGTCCAAGGAATGTTATTCCATAGTCATTAGATCATTTACTACATGTGCTAATTATATAAACTGGCAATTAACGAACGGACGCACAGACGGACGGAGGCACAGACCAGAAAACATAATGCCCCTCTACTATCGTAGGTGGGGCATAAAAAGTGGTGATGATTATAACTTGCTGATGCCATTAATCATTTTCTTAGGGTCGACACAGGGTGCAACGAATTCGTTCTTATTTAAAAATATTATCTTGTCAATTTTTTCTGAGACGAAGCGATTTCTCAATTTTTCATTGTAACCAGCAGTCCTGCTGATGAAAATATATGCTTTGATCGTAAAGAGGTGGGGAGTGACTAAGATTAGGTAAAAGTGTTAGCCTTGGAAAAATGCTCTTGTTCATATATCTTAACTCTGTTTGGAGGAATTTTAAATGATAGTTAAAAGCAAACATTCGAATCGTATTTTCATTTTTATTACCTTAATCTTTAATTTTCAAAGAGGCGCTCTCAATAAAAATATTTTTTGTTTAAGCTTTAGAAAGCAACAACATTCTAACAGGAAACCGATTAGTCACGTATCATTTTGGTAATCGACACAACCGAGCGATACTCGAATACTCGAGTACTCGTTGACCTCCCTACTAAAAAATTATTTGATATATAAAGGTTAACTTTTCTTAACCGGGGTAAACACAGCATTATTTAGATTTGGCACTACTTTTCTGTATATTTAGATTTTAAACGCTGTAAAACTTTGCAATTTATCTCTTAGAACGTGCGTTATGTATATACGAATTTATGAACTAATGCATATTGTTTTATTGTTGTTGTTTTAGTGATGATCTTAAAAAAAAATAGATAAAACAAAGGATAGATATAAAAAGATAAAAAAAAAAAGAATACAAATAGAAAATATATTTTTATGTTAAAACATCATTATAATTATGAGACAATATAACAGAAATATGTCTAATGACTGTATTTGCTGCCCACCAAAGCGAGGTTAATGTTAATCAAGATGTGATTGTCAAAGCAAAATAATCATTGTAACTACATGCAACTAAAGTATTTGAAATCTTAGTCGGTTTGACAATATATATATATATATTTATATACGTAAGGAAAAGTCTCAAAACAAGTTGTTTTTAACAAAACGTTAGTTATACATGTCATAGTATTATAAAATCTACCACAGAAGGAACATATGGCTTTGAGCTAATGTCTGATAATTTTATGTGTCATTTATTCGCTTATCTTTATTTCACATGATCCATCAACCATTTCCAACTCTTTAGAATTAAAGGAGACGATCAATTCTCTTAGACCAGCTTTTGTGGGTATGATTTCGACTGTTGTCATAAAAGTTTGATTGCTAGGTACAATGCTGCAAAATATAATGTGAATGTTAAATAAAAAGTCACAGTAATTGTTATGAAAGTATTTTTACTTTACAATTTTCATTAAGGATGTAGTCAGATGAAATTTTAAAAATCTGGAATTCAAAATTGGTACTATAAATCAGAAGACCATTAGTTAAGGAACAAGATCAGCTAAAAAGTATTGATAGATTATGGAACTACTTTTCGAGATACTTAAATTTAGAAAAATGGCGGGAAAAGGCTGATTCGGACTTTTTCCTTATATTTACCATTGGTATTATTTAGGTCTAAAATCGTACGAAAAGAAACCTGGGATCTGCTTAAATTTTGATAAATGACCTTTTATAAGCTATTGAAGTCTAATATTAAAAGATAAGTGGGTGATAAGAGTCAAAATATGTTACCCTGTATCGTAGGGAGAAAAAAAACAAGGAGTTCGAACATCTGACAAAAATTCCTAAACCTTACATGACTACATCCTTAAATGTAAGCACATAACCATTTACGGCATTGGGAAAATATATCTGTGAACTGAGAAAGATGTGTTGAATACGTTAATGAAGCATCGATGAAACATTGAAAGGAAAAAATTGTAAGAAATAATATTACATTTTGTTTTATGTAGTGCGTGGGTTTACAAGAAGGAACGTCCAAAACAACATATGTGCATTCAGTGAACGCATTAAATAGTTGCATCTATGATTTTATGTACCACTTTTCCAAATACACAATTGAATATACTCTTCTTATGGATATCTTTCTAATAGCTATATATAGTGTATAAGAAAGAAAATCCATCTAAAAATAATATAACTCTTACCTTTGAAGTAGTACTTGGTTTTTTGTTAAGCCAGTACCTTCAACTGTCAATTCGCTACTAGTCAATGCACATGGAAGTGGATTTGTGAACGAGACTTCTGCTTTCATCTTTTCGCCAACCTTTCCAGTAGTTGGTGCCTAAATCATCAGTATCAGTATATCATTATATTATAAATGCAAAAAAAAGGTACCATCTAATATTAACACATGATATAAGATAAAACAAAATAACAATGAAATATGAGACATTTATTTAAGATAATAAACAAAGTTAAAACCAATAATAGAAGAAAGGTATTATTGTAACATCTAAAACATTCAGGTGTGTAGTTTAGTCCATTTATTATAAATATCATATTAAAGATATGTAGTGTAGTTAACACACACACCCACCACCACCTACCAGAGACAAACGTGGATGATAACTAAACTCATCATAAATACCAGGATTAAATTTTGTATTTACGCCAGACGCGCGTTTCGTCTACAAAAGACTCATCAGTGACGCTCGAATCCAAAAAAGTTGAAAGGGCCAAATAAAGTATGAAGTTAAAGAGCAATGAAGACCAAAATTCCTAAAAGTTTTGCCAAATACAGCTATGGTAATCTATTCCTGAAGTAGAAAAGCATTAGTTTTTCAAAAATTCAAAAGTTTTGTAAACAGTTAATTTATAAATCTGACCATATCAATGATAATTCATGTCAGCACAGAAGTGCCGACTACTGGGCTGGTGATATAAACTTAACGTCAATATACTGTCTTTCACCATGATCAAACATTTAACGTATAGTGACCCGGCACTGACATGATAAAATGTAAAACAATTCTAAGATAAAGATCTACGGCCTGATTTATACTCGAAACAATAAACGAACAACAAATATAGTATACAGTTCTTTCGACAACAACCAAATAATATGCTTCTGACTTCTCTGCTATGTATCAGGATGAGCTATCAATGAGCTGCTACACCAAATTGATGAGAGGTTTTGTAATTAGTTTACAAAGTAATTTTCCCAAAAATATATCCCCTTTTGGACTTTTAGACTAAACATTGAAGTTAAGCAAATTATATTTTTGTTATTGGAAATTTAATTTGAATGAAGACCTTGGGAAATAAATATTCCTCTCAGGAGATAAAAATAAGAAATTATATATTTCTTATCCGTATTACTACAAATAAGCACCCTTTTCGAAATGATATTTTGATCAATCATCAAGGTTTCCAATGGCTGGCCAAATGAGCAGACCAACAGACGGAAGGACAAAATAAGGGATGTATAAAAGTTACATATCTATGAATTACGCAGTACATGATGTTTCATAACAACTGCAAGAAATACCTTGATCTTAAGTTCTGGTTTAATCAGGCGGAAGGTATCTTGATCGACGTATGTATGTTTAGTTTCTAGGATTGTACACATACATGACATCTTCATATGGCACTGGTCAACCAGCTTGCTATAGTATTCATCAAATGTTACCTTGAGAATCAATTCCTTGCCTGCAAATAAAAGTAAATAAATGAACAGTACACCAAGAAATTACAGGATATGTATGCATTGCTTATATATATATATTGTTCCACCTGGTGATCAATTTATTTGGCAATCGTCAATGGCAGTCGGCAGGGTTTAAGAACATATGTTGTTCGACCTGTTAGTCAAATATATTTTGTTAAAATATACTATTTACTTTTTTGGTCTTTTTGAAAATGTTGTTTGTGCTGTATTTAGACCCATCTACCAAGACATTTGTTTTACATGCACACGTATAAAAATTGCGGTTTTTATCCAACGCAGTAGGTTTGAACGTCGATTTCAATTTAGATTTGTATATATATAAAATGTTAAAAGTCTTGAATATAGACAAATATATTTAAATAAATAAAAAAAGTCCAATATTGCCGGATAATGCATATATTATTTAATATTCACAAGGTCAAAGGCGAAAGAATGTTGTAAAACATGAAAGTACTTGTGAATATTAAATAATACATGCATCATCCGGCAATTTTAGACTTTTTTATTATATATATATATAGAGCCCAGGTGGTCGTGTGGTCTAGCGGGACGGCTGCAGTGCAGGCGATTTGGTGTCACGATATCACAGTAGCATGGGTTCGAATCCCGGCGAGGGAAGAACCAAAAATTTGCGAAAGCAAATTTACAGATCTAACATTGTTGGGTTGATGTTTAGACGAGTTATATATATATATATATATATATATATGTGTGTGTGTGTGTGTGTTTTGCATCTTTATCAATCTTAATTCAATTGTTTCTGTGGTTCATTTCTTTCTTTGAATTTAAGGACGGACACTTGATTTTATAATGTTTGCTTATTTTAATGTGTAATACTGATTGGACTTTGATTTGGCTATTTTTATTTTCCAGCTAAAATGTGTCTTTGTGGGGAATTTTATTTAATCATTAACAAAGGTTTCTTGTTACATTAAGCATCGTTTAATATGCATATGGAATATACATTTCCCAACTTATTAGGTATTCAAGAGCTTGCAGCTCCTATTCAGACTTTGTAAAACGTCACCAGTGTCTGAGCAGAAAATTGATGAACCAGGGGTATGTCAAAGAACGTCTCGTTCCTTTTTCTAAAAAAGTTCATCGGAAGATACCCAGAACTTGCTGATAAATATTCCGTATCAACTTCACAAATAATACAAGATGGTCTTGAAGTATAGATTTTGCGTACTGACGTTTGTTATCATCTTAATTACGTATTATAGTATTCATTTGAAGTGACTCTGTGGTTACGTAAAACCACATACTTTGAACGGCAAAATTATTTCATTTATTGATATTACTTTTACTTAAGGATCTTGACATACTATGAATGACTAAACTATTTTATTCAATAAGACTACTTTTTCTGTTTAGTCTGTTTTTTATGATATACATTTGACGTGAAACTGTACTTATGTATCCCGTCATACTTTGAACCACACCATTATTTTATTTATTATTATTACTTTTACTGTTAAATCTGGTTTTTGTTATATCTACTTTACGTGAGTCTGCATTTATGTATGCCGTCATACGACAAAATTATTTTTATGTCTACCTGTGCGAATTTCAAACGCGCAATTTTACACCAGTAATGAAAACCTTCTATCATTTATGGGTAGACTTTACATAGATAAATTCAGCCGTATTTGACGTGAAACTGTACTTATGTGTCCCGTCATACTTTGAACCACACCATTATTTTATTTATTATTTTTACTGTAAGTCTGTTTTTTGTTATATCTACTTTACGTGAGTCTGCATTTATGTATGCCGTCATACGACAAAATTATTTTTATGTCTACCTGTGCGAATTTCAAACGCGCAATTTTACACCAGTAATGAAAACCTTCTTTCATTTATGGGTAGACTTTACATAGATAAATTCAGCCGTATAAGAAAAGCAAAATGGGAATGTTAAATTTGATGTATGCCTTTTTGTGCTACTTTGTTACATTTGTTGTTTATGTAGTGATATTAAGATGATAACACAATATTGACTGTTGTACCCCTATTTTTGACATTTTTACTCTTTGAGTATGTTTGTTTTGTTCATGCATCGTTGACAATGTAATGGAATTTGATGCGACTGTCATACAAGTGAGAGGTTTAGCTAGCTATAAAACCAGGTTCAATCCACCATTTTCTACATTAGAAAATGCCTGTACCAAGTCAGGAATATGACAGTTGTTATCCATTCGTTTGATGTGTTTGGACTTTTGATTTTGCCTTTTGATTTTTGATTTTCCTTTTTGAATTTTCCTCGGAGTTCAGTATTTTTGTGTTTTTACTTTTTAATCGAAATTATGATACAGGTTTTACTCTCACTTTTATTTGCTGCTATTTTCTCATTTTCAATAGCTAAATTTTTCACTCTTTTGGCTGGAACTCCAGTATAGTACATAGTACTTGTACATATACAACCAGATAGTGTTCGGATCTCATTGCTGTTATTGCTGATCTTTAGGATAATCTCAAAATCTTTTCCGTATGGTGCTGCTTCTTTCTCCAGCAATTCAAACTGTACATCCTATATGAATAAAAAAACATTTAGTTTAATACTCACTAACACCTGATTAAATCATATATGTTGAACTTTAGTAGGAGTATTCGGCTGTGTATATTCATGTTTGTTTTTCTTTTAGTGTTCTTTTGTTTTTCTTTTGTTTTTCTTTTGTTTTTGTTTTTTGTAACAGCGTAATTGGAATCTCCGTGTACGCTCACTTTGCTCAGGAGCATATATTAGAGATCATTATCAAAATATGCAAAATGGATTACCTATGACAAAACGTTTAATTAATTTCTTTGTTTCTAATTTATTTATATATCTTTATGAATTATCTACAAACATTCTGTACCTTTAACATTTATATATATATAATTTATAAATAACATTTACATTCATCTACCAAGGTTGACCTAAGATGAATATAGCAATACAATTCATTCTCGGATAGTTATAAAGTTACCAAATAATAAAATTGGTGTGGAGTCCATGGACCAGCAACTACTATAAAAAATTAAGCAACCCAATTTTTTGTTTCTATGTAATCCCAGCTGGTATTATATAATGTTTTAGTGATTAACAAATAGGACTCATTAGAACAGTCAGCTTATAACTTTAATTAATAAATTTGAATTTGATAACTGCATCATATTTATTTGGACTTTTCACCCCATTTGTCAATAAAACAAATCGATTAATAACTGTCAGTCAAGTTGGAGATTAAGCTAGCTTTAAAACTAGGTTTTAACCACAAGTTGCTTCAGAAATCAGTACCAGTCAGGTATATGACGGGTGTTTTCTATTCGTTCCGTTAGTTGATATAGTCGAGTGTTTTATGACCTTCCCCTCTTTTTTAATTTGCTTTTGAGTTCGATGTTTTTGTTGATACTTGTTCACATGCTGTTATAAAGAAAACAATGTAAATGTAAGAAACATACTTTAATATAGCAGTAACCACGAATTTTACCAGTGAAAACTTTCTTTACAAAAACACTGCTAATGTATAAATGCTAAATTAATCAGTAGGCAAGTTGTTTCAACCCTATGCTGGTTTTTAAAATTCATAAAACAATACATGTGATGTTGTTGTGTTTGATATTATTAGTAATTTATGGTTTGTAAAACTAAAGCAATAATTGAGAATTCATGAACTTATAAACTTATGAATTTAACTTATAAAGCGCTTACCATAGCTTTGCCTTCATGGTAGATACCTTTCTTAGTGGACTCTTGATTGGCTCTCATGACTGCTGCTCTTTCTTCATTCGAACCTAATATCAAAAATAAAAAAAACTATTTATTAATATAAATATATTATATATATTTTGGATTTTAATTGAAGAAAACAAGTAAATTGACATTCAACATCAGTTATAAAAATAAGCACTATATTGTTTGGACTTCTTTATGATACAAAATTACATTTCGTTACCAACATTATTATTCCCTTTTTTCAAAGACAACTGTCGTTATATTTGAAAAACTCACTAAACTCATACAATAATACAATCAAAAGTTAAATATCATTTTCTTATTAGCTTTCGTATAACGATAATTTGTCCATTTCAAACACGCTATTTGTGTAATGCAAAATCAGGCGATGGTGGTATACCGATGTTCAAACCTCGAAAATCAACAAGAAAGAAACAATGACAAAAATTAAAAACTAATGGCAGTAAATAGAAAACTTTCTTTGTTTTGGAAAAACTCATAAAATAAAACAAAAATGATTAAATCAAAAGATTGATCATTTAATTTTGGATGTAACATCGATTGACTGAAAATGATTTTGTCTATCAGCTCATAGACATAATTTTGTCATGTGACCGTGACGCCTATATTTTTTTTTCAAAATTTACTCCTTAGATCAAATTATAAGGAATGACTGTAACAGATTTTCTGTCTATTAGAAATATTAGGCAAAATGAGGTGCACATTTTAAATAACCCACTATGTAGATTATTCAGGGTGCACTACATTTTTTATGCTATTTCTTCATAAAACAGAAAAAAATTACAGTCATTCCTTAAATAAATTTCTTATAAGCTTTGTATATTGGTTATGCAGTATACTGATTGCTTGTAAATTTCAAAGACACAATTCACGCTTTTTGTATACCACAAAGGAAGGCGACAGTAATTTATTGATGTTTAAATTGCCTAAATCCCTTTATAAGACACAAATCAATACAAAATAACAAAAAATGAGGAGGAATTCGCATGAACAAAGTGTCCTTCATGCAAGTTTCGACGTGTTGTTGTTTTTGTTACCCTCTAAACCTCTAATGTTTACCTTCTTGGTGTTTATACTGATTGGTCACATCCTCGCGATATCTATCATAACAGAATGTTTCCCAATTTCCCAGTGGTTTCCCTGTTGGTAAATGTGTACTTATATGTTTTCCTATGCTGAAATGATAAACGACCAATTTTAATAGAATAACATTTTATTCAATTTATTTTGAGACGTAGGACAAACACATTGTAGATACCAGGATTAAAATCGTTGTTGTACGCAAAACGCACGTTTTGCCTACAAAAGACACATTAGTCACGCTCTAGTAAAAACGTTTAAAAGGCCAATAATGTACGAAGTTAAAGAGCATTGAGAATCCAAAATTTCGAAATGTTTGGCTATATATAGCTTACTCAAGGTAATATATTCCTGTGGTATTTCGAAAAAACTAAAAGTTGTGCAAACAGTTAATTTAGAAATATGACCATATCAATGACAATTCATTTCAACTCCGGAGTGCCTACTAATGGGCGTGTTATGCCATTAGGGAGATCGCAAAATATTTTTTTACAGCTCTTGCAATTTTTTACTTTTTACTCAAACACAAGAGGTAGATATTTAAGACATATAAATTCAAAATTATTAATAATAAAAATAAACAGTAAAATATCTATAAAATTCATATAGCTGTAATCATGAGCAAGAAAATACCTTTTATAACTATTTCTAGCTCAGAAACCTTTGATATTTCTTTGTTTTTTTATATTTTTGGTTCGTTTTGAGATTTTTTATTTTAGTTGAAACAAAAAACAGGTATTTAAATGTATACTTATACGATGCTTTACTGTCTATATAAAACACACCAAATTTATTTTCCAAAAAAGGGTGTCGGTGCTGGTTACCTGTGTTTTTGAAGTCCAATATTCTTTAGATCACCAGTTTCAGTCATTTGCCAAAAAACTTTATCTGCATTGACCTCAGCGAAGACAAATGGTGTATCAAAAGGAAGGTAGACCTCACCGGTTTTAATGGCTGCTAATGGTGCAGGTCCACATTGATATATACCTGGGATAATACATTGCGGTTTACAAATTACAATAATTTTCTAATATATCTACATCAATAAAAGTAATACATGTGATATCACAAAAACATTTTCTTTTATCAATTATATATTTTATAGATTGTTCTGTATTAGAGAACCAATGCAATGTCAAACATCATAATATGCTACGCATTTATACCTCACTGGCTTTTAAGTGTTTAGGGTCGAGCGCTACTGGTGAAGATCACAGATCAATCCAGAAAAATGCTTTTAAAAGACGCACAAAAATGTTAATTTCCCATGTGTATGCTGTCTTAAATTTCAATAGAGATCGCAATATCATATACGTTTTTCAGTGAATTGTAAAATAGAAGCCATTCCAAAGGACCATTCAAACTCATCAATTGAAAAATAAACCTGACAACGCCATGACCAAAAAAAGGAAAAAGACCAAAAGACTAACAACAGTACACCAACTACAATACAGAAAAACTAAAGACGGAGCAACACAACCACAATCAAATATCGGAATTGATGTCAGGTGCACGGGAGGGTAGGCAGATCCTGCTCATTAAATAACACCCGTCGTGTTGCTCATATAAGTACAAATCCGGTTATCCTCTTTGTTTAATAGCTTCCCCTTTCAGCAACCCTGTACGAAGAAATCCTGACACGAACTTACAAAATCACAAAAAAAAAATGTTGAAATTTAAATATCTTTTGTAAAATTTCGTGGAAATTTGATTGTAACCATTGCAGGTAACAACTTAACATTAAGAACATATGGAATGTACGTCAATAACATAGCAACACAACAACTCACAATAATAAAATATATTCACGCAATCTACAGTTCATTTTGTGAAGGTGTTCATATCGTATTGCAAGCTATTTTCGAATTAACGAATCGCTTGAAGTTTAAAAAAATTATGAATTCAACATGGATGATGGCACTTATTTTCAGTTAATAGAAAAACCAAAAAGCGCAAACCACAAATAGGGTTTTATAATTTTCTGGTTTATTTTTCTAACAATGGAAAAGGAAAGCTTTTAAAGATACATCTCTAAAATCCCTCCAGAAAAAAAAACCTTACAAAAAACCATGACCGAATTTAATAGAAGAACACTTTCTAATATTTCAAATACAGGTTTAAATAATGTTCGCAGCTCTTTAAAGATGAGCATTGAAAAACTTATTTAACCTTACCATTGCTGGCTTCTTGTGGTGTAGCATCTATAGCTTGCCATCCGCCATAGCCTTTTGGAAGATCTGGCCTTGCCATCCATACATCGTTCCATACATGAAAATTCCTTAAATTAAAAAATGTTTACAAAATTATATACATGTATTCATATATGATAATAAGTATTTCTTTGTGTGTGTAGGAACCAATAAATGTATGGAGAACGTTTTCTGCAATTCCTAATAAACAGGTTTTTTTATTTATTTTTTTAGAATGTGATATTACCGAAATAATCATCTCTTTACTGTTGTCATAAATGGATATTATAAACAGAAGTTTTAGTAATCAACACTTTGATTCAGTTTTTACAATTAAAAAAATTTAGCTCGGTATTTTGCAATCGCCTTAAATTTTCGTCCATTCGTGTCTCTTTAGTCGAATTATTTTAGCGATAACAAAGGTCGATGTAAACACATTAGGAAGTGATTTCTGAGAATGATAACGTGATATCTCTAGGTCTTTATAGCTTAATTAAAGGTATAAGTTTATTCTAATTTTTTAAGACCGCATTGAATTATTAAATTATTTCAGTTATATTTCAGAATCTTTTTACTTGATTGTGCGTTCGAAAGGTCAAAGTGAAATCTTTCGCTTCACACAGCTAATCTATTGTAGTACACAATTATTTTTATACCTATCTGTGAAACAGAGACGTAAGATACCGGGCGATAGTTAACCTCAAAAGTTGAAAACGAACTGACACTGCCATTGCAAAATACGAAAAACGACTACAAGACAGATATCAGTCTAAAAGCATTCCGTAGCATCTGCAATCACCCTCCGTTTTTATGGTGTCCCTGCTCAGTCTTCGGTCTTTGAGGTTATGTTTGTAATCAGATCCTGCTCCAACTGTGAAACCTAGCGTTTTGATTATGAAAGAATACACCGGAGATTTGTCTAATTCGGTACGTCCCATTCGAGAAAAAGCAGACCGGATCGTGGTTTCGAAAAATAGAACGTGTCCGTTGTCATTTGTGTAACAAATATTCAATAAAAGTACCAAACTCGTGATGGCGTCTGTAAAATATTCGAAGGGTGAATGTTACTTAAAAATAAAAATGAAGATATGCTTGTTAATGGTAGGTTGTACCTTAAAATTTTTAAAGCAACTTTCAGATTTATCATGCATTCAATTCGCTTGTTTGCAAATGTATAGAAGACGTGATGTTTCACTTACCAAACGCTATCATCATTAAGTTCTTCTAATGAGTCTCCTGTCGAATCAAAGTGATTGTCAATAGAAATAGAACCATCACAATCATGTGCAGATGCAAAATTTGTCACACTTCTTGCTGGTATACCAAGAGTTCTACAAACTGTTAATTAAAATTCTTGTAAATGGAAAATAAGATAATGAAATGTTGTCAATATGTTGGTATCATGAATTTTAAGTATTTTTATGTACAAGAGTGAAAAGGATTTTTTGTCTGTGTATGTTCTTAGGGATCAAAATTACATTGTATAATTTAACCACACTTCTATTGATCGAATGAAGAAATTGGAAAATACAAAACTTATTTTCCACCTAAATCTTTTATCCTTATTCACCAAGTGGTTGTATTCTTCGCCGCCATCATTCGTACGTCCGTGGTTGTCGATGTCTTTTTAGTACATCCGTCCATTATTCTCTTCACATGATGGTACTCATATTTTGATATGTACTAGTATCAAAAATACTTGCTTTTTTATTTGGACTTTTAAATGTCTTTTTGAACGGTGTTAGTAATTTTAATATTTGTTTGGGCCGTCACTTGTTTGCTAACATTTTGATTTTTCTATTAAAACAACAGAGCATATAACTATTTACCTCAATGAATTAAATGCTTAACGTCGTGTGCATATGTTCATGATACATAGTGAGTTTTACATTTGTCGTATTATAATTTTGGTAAAGATAAAAAGAAAAAATGTCATTGTCCAAGCAATGGGACTTTCTACAATTTAAAACATAAATATTATGCAACTTAATATTTTTAAATATAATTTAATATTGCATGACAAATACCAAATACAGTACAGATTCGGAAAAGGGTAAAAGTAATAGGTTCGGTTTGGGAACTATTTTGCCTCGAATATTATGGCGATTGTTTAAGATGAAAAACATTTCAAGTTAATGATTATGCATGTAAAATATGAATGCTTTTTGTCAGGTTTTCCTTACAAAACGTCGCCATTTACACCCCAAAACGGCCGAAATCGTAATTTTCGTGAAAGATGACAACATCGTCAACATTTAGGCCTACTTCACATAGAGTGCATTCAAGTCAGCTATGTGATGTGTTTAGATTGCTTTCCGGATTTGTTTTTGTTTAATCGAATTATGACTATTGAACTACTGTTGCCTTTATTCAACACACAAAATGTCAAAATATCTTTGTTGTCGACGTATGCGCTGAGTATTCCTGGTCCGAAAACCACTTCATTTTTAATAATATCAAAATTTGTTCTATTTATGAGGCCAGAAAAAAGAAGGCTGATTGATAGATTTACCGAATAGTCATCATAGGGTAGTTCTATCCATTATTCATTATGATAATGGTATGTGAATTCGAGTTTCAAATTTAAGTAAGAAGTAAGAGTCATACAGGAGCAATACCGAACTCTCTCCTTTATTAATCACTACGACATAGGAGAGAATCATTTCTTCCTGTTTTTGAAACCCGTGCGTATATGATTTGATGTTTCCGAAATATTTTTATTGTATATATTTTCCACTCCATACATTTGAGATACAATATAAAAAAAACGTATAATGAAGAGGTTTTAACTTACGAGTTGTTGTAATTCCAGAGAAAACCCAGCATTGCCCATAACATACAGTCTCTTTAGTTTTATAATATTCTTGTAAAATGGCAATACTCCCAACCCAATGCAATGGCGACTTTCCACCATCGTAATCACCTGACCAGTTTCCCTCTAAAACACCATATTCATCTGAACCGTTTGCCTGAGAGAGAAATATAACATTTTAAATTATTATAGTAAATCATTCTGAACTGTGTTTGTTGATCATTTTCGAAATAAAACTGGTTGGCACTGATTCCAAACCGACTGTTGTTGAGTTGTTGAAGAACAATGTTGAAAGAGTAATGGAAGGCACCCAAGATATTTTTAGACTCATAAGTCCATGACAAACTGATAAGGTCGAGAGAAATAAAAACCAAACACGACAAAACAATGTAATCGCATAAACGGTACCAATTCGAATGCACCAGATGCGCATTTTCGTTAATGTCGCTTCTGTGATGGTCGAGGCCTAAATATTTTAATATTCAAAATTTAATACAAATGTTTTCAATCGGATCAAACAAAAAAGGACCTAAATAAAGCAAAAGACAAGGAGTCGGAGCTTTAAATGAGGAGATATGTTTATTAACTTAAAATAATTTCAAAAATATTATGACAGCAAATTTTAATCAAACAGTATCCGTATTTCCAATCCATTAGCAAAGTACTGGCTACTGGGCTGGTGATACCCTCGGTTACTTACATTCCATTGTTTACTTGATACACATTCTGCTACTTAAAAATAAATAGCAAAAACTGACAACTGACTTAAGATGTGTTGAACTTTTAGAGCACCTGATTTCATCTAACTTTTATCTTCTTTTTTTTTCTTCTTCTTTTTTTTCTTCTTTTTTTTTTATGCTGCTGCTCCTCTTCGAATTTTTGTGCATTTCCTCTTTAGTCTTTTTGTAGTGAAATTATCTGTTATTCTTCGATAAGTTTGTTCTGGTTGTTATTTGGACTACTCTTCCCTTTTTTTAACTACACATTATACATTTTTAAAGGAGATCTGAGAATTACGTAAATGACAGAGCATCTCAATAAAATATCTAAAGTGAAAACAACACGTTATAAATTTCATGTGTCCGAAGCTCAAGTAAACATGATTGTACTCAACTTAAATTGAAAATGTAAATGGGGAATGTGTCAAACAGACAACAACCCGACAAATCAGCAGAAAACAGCCGACGGCCACCAATGGGTCATCAACACAGCGAGAAAATCCCGCATCCGGAGACGGGCTTCAGCTGGCACCTAAATAAAATATGTACTAGCTCAATTATAATGGACGTCACACTAAACTCCAAAACCTACCAGTGCTGATATTTTTCTTGCCATTTTGACTGGATCTCCTCTAGTAGACCAGAGTGATACATTACTGTCTAGCAGATACATGGCACAATCAAGAATATCTTTTTCAAACTGTTAAAAAAAAACAAAATACAAATAAAACCAAATTACACAATATTTACACACGCCAGACAACTTATGGATAGAATGATAGCAAACACATTACCTTAATTGGTAATTTCTAGTGTGTTTCAACCAAAATATATCTTGAAACACCAAAACAGGAAAAGGAAACAAATGTTATATTCTTGCATCATTACACATTCTGAACCTTGAGTTGGTTTTTGATGTCATGTTTTTACCACTGCCTGATTCTTAGGCAGAGTGTCATTTTAAACATCTCGAATGATTTTCTACAATCATTCAGTAAGAATTGTTGGACTGTTATTGCTTCAATGAACATGATGATAAAAGTCATTATTGGGGAGCATGCAACTTGTTTGTTTGGAGACTGCACAACGACAAAACGAATGTTTAAATTAAACAACTTTTCATGTATAATAATCAGTTATATATCTTAAACAAATCCCAATACTTTATGCTTTAAACTGTTCATAAAATGTAAAGAATAATATGTTTTCGTTTGTTTTATTTTAATTAGAAAATGATATTTTGAAATATTATTGTAATTTTTACACACCACTTTTATGTTTCTTAGTTTGAGAGTGTGTGTTAAATCATACATGCAGAGCTTGTCTCTACGTTCATAAGTATTCATAAAGGTTTGATAAATTAAGATGTAAATGTTAAACACATAGGTCAACGCGACGGGTTTTTTTTATTATATTGTACTATAGCATTAACTAGGTTTACCTGTCCAAAGTTCCATTTTCTTCCATTCATGGACTTCTGGTTTCCGACATAGATTCTTCCCTTGTCGTTTAAAATGTATTCATTCAGCAAATCTTGTTCATGAAGGTAAACTTGATCGTCTATAAAAACAAATTAAATGTTAACATTAAAATTGTGTTGCTGATCAGGAAAACCAGAGAGCACAGGTCGCAACACAAACCATGCCCTGTGATATGAAGAGATTTGGCAACATTATTTTTGCAATGCTTTATCGAAAAAAGTTTACTGAAGATAATGTAAAAGTGTTATTGAAAGCTAGACTGTGAATTCGAAAAAAAAAGCAAATATTCCGTGTATTTCTAGTAATGTAGGTATTATGGAAAATATCACGTTAATAACAAAATCATCATTCAAATAACAAAACAAATTAAAAAGACTTTGCTAAAAGATTACGAAAATTTACGAAAAAATGTTAAAAATTTACTGTAAAGGGCTTAAACTCCTTAAAGGGTCAATTGACCATTTTGCATTTTGCTCTAAATGCTTTAGTTTAAGAAATATAAGCCAAATACTGCATTTTACCTCTGTGCTCTATTTTTAGTCATGTCGATCATGTTGGTTGGCAGGCAGGGTCATCGGACACATTTTTTAAAATTTAATGACCAAATGTTGTGATTGTTGCTACGTTTGGTTAAATTTGTCTGAGTAGTTTCAGAGGAGAAGATTTTTGTAAGATAACAGTCATTTACGAAAAATTGTAAAACCTTTGTTACTATAAGACAATATGTTGAATTATTTGAAGATCTTACTTTACGGAACATTATTGCTGTTTACGGTTAATCTCTATCTATTATAATATTCAAGATAAATAAATAACCAAAAACTGCAAAATTTCCAAAAAATACCAATTCAGGGGCAGCAACCAACCAACGGGTTGTTGAATTTGTTTTAAACATTAAGGGCAGATAGATCTTGACCTGATAAACATTTTTACTTTTTTAAGATTGGCTCTAAGTGCTTTGGTTCCAGAGATACTAGCCAAATAAAGGAAGATGTGGTATGATTGCAAATGAGACAACTCTCCTCAAGAGACCAAATGACACAGAAATTAACAACTACTGTTACAGTACGGACTTCAACAATGAGCAAAGCCCATACCGCATAATCAGCTATAAAAGACCCCGAAATGACAAATGTAAATCAATTCAAACGAGAAAACTAACGGCCTAATTTATGTACAACAAGAATGTGTCCAAAGTACACGGATGCCCCACTCAATCATTTTCCATGTTCCATGGACCGTGAAATAGGGTAAAAATCTAATTTGGCATTAAAATTAGAAAGATCATATCATAGGGCACATGTATACTAAGTTTCAAGTTGATTGGACTTCAACTTCATCAAAAACTACCTTGACCAAAAACTTTAACCTGAAGCCAAAAACTTTAACCTGAAATTTGCACTATCATTTTCTATGTTCAGTGAACCGTAAAATTGGGGTCAAAACTCTAATTTGGCATTTAAATTAGAAAGATCATATCATAGGGCACATGTATACTAAGTTTCAAGTTGATTGGACTTCAACTTCATCAAAAACTACCTTGACCAAAAACTTTAACCTGAAGCCAAAAACTTTAACCTGAAATTTGCACTATCATTTTCTATGTTCAGTGAACCGTAAAATTGGGGTCAAAACTCTAATTTGGCATTTAAATTAGAAAGATCATATCATAGGGCACATGTATACTAAGTTTCAAGTTGATTGGACTTCAACTTCATCAAAAACTACCTTGACCAAAAACTTTAACCTGAAGCCAAAAACTCTAACCTGAAATTTGCACTATCATTTTCTATGTTCAGTGAACCGTAAAATTGGGGTCAAAACTCTAATTTGGCATTTAAATTAGAAAGATCATATCATAGGGCACATGTATACTAAGTTTCAAGTTGATTGGACTTCAACTTCATCAAAAACTACCTTGACCAAAAACTTTAACCTGAAGCGGGACAGACGGACGAACGAACGAACGAACGAACAGACGGACGGACGAACGGACGCACAGACCAGAAAACATAATGCCCCTCTACTATCGTAGGTGGGGCATAAAAAATAAACAAAAAACACATATGTAACACATCAACAAACGACAACCACTGAAAAACAGGCACCTGACTTGGGACAGGCACATACATACAAAATGTGGCGGGGTTAAACATGTTAGCGGGATCCGAACCCTCCCCTAACTCTTTATTTTACCCCTTTGTTCTATTTTAAGCCATGGCGGCCATCTTGGTCGGTTGGCCGGGTCATCGGACACATATTTAAATTTAGATTCCCCAATCATTGTTGTGGCAAAGTTTGGTTAAATTTGGTCGAGTAGTTTCAGAGAAGATTTTTGTAAAATATAACGGACAACGGACTACAAGTGATGAGAAAAGCTCATTTGGCCCTGTTGGCTTAGTGAGCTAAAAACAAAGAGTAAGGCCATATACAAATTGAGCTATACATCACATAAGACTTGCCTTTACACCAAGGGTTGAATAGAAGGTATATATTTTGATCATGACACATATCAAATACTATTGTCTTGTTATCAGATTTCACGATAGTTTCTATCTGCAGCTTCCATATCCCAACAAAACAAGTAGGTGGAGTATTTATCCTGATAGACAATCTTTTCTTTTCGTTCTTTAAGATCCATGCTCCCCATTCTTTCTTAGTGTCTTTATCTGAGAGAATGAGACTAACACGTGTCCCTTTTGTTGGTGACGGATTATCTCCTGAAAACAAATATTGCTTTTCTGTATATATATGCGTATATTTGCACTCAAACCTTCACGTCCACAAAACAATATTCAAAAAGTCTGTGCAGAAGTATGAGTTTGCGATTTTCTAGATAAAATGACTTCTTACGAAATTTCTATGTATTGATATGTTCTTTATTTTCTAAGAAATTATTCACAATGAACTAATTTCAGTTCAAAAAATAAATTTTATACAAAAACATACAATATCCTCCACCTTGCACATATTTTATCTGTTCAAGGGCAATTGCAAAAAAAAAATGTTTTTGTTCTTTGACACCTTTTACATAATAATATATATATCTTAAAGATATGTTAGCTTTAAAGGAAAAGCCCTCACAATGCAACTTTCTTTATTCTCTTCCTAGTTTTGAGAAGAAGCATAACTCTTTTCATATATAGTTGATCAGTACTGATTTACAAAGTTGTGTTTTTTTTTTTTTATCTTTACTAAAATATATATATTATTATTAATTGTTGATGCAAGGCGGATTTAAAAGTGATAGCAATTATAATGCAAGTTTCCATATAGTAGGTATTTACAACGGGCATAATGCGGGGTTCACACATTGCCGATTATTGCTCCCGTTTGAAATCAGACCGCGATACGACACGAAAAGTGAAAAAAGTCGGATTAGTATCCTCAATTGTCTCAGTCTATGGAAGAAGCGATTCGATAAAAGTTTTTCTTATATCAACGAGCGACATTGTCTTATATCAACGAGTTGCATTGTGGGAAATTTCAGACGAATGTTAGCATTTGTACGAAGAAAGGCAGATTTCTCGGTATAAAGTAATGACTCTTTTCTTAAAACAGGGTGACATTTAACATTATATACGTCTGGTGTATAATTTTCATGAGTTATTTTATGTAATAACAAGCAATGTGTATTTAAACGAGAAAATTGAATTATTGAATAAATGAAACATAAATGCACGATTTATCATTTGTAGATGTACACATTCTATAAATATCATGTAGCAAATTCAATGGAATGCAATTGAGATGAATTCAAGTGTTTGCTACACCAAAATCAACTATAAGTCAACGATACTGCTATATTTTAAAATATCAATGCGATATTTGTCTTATATCATAGCGATGATTTTTTTAATATCAAAAATTTATGAATGCGATACTTTTCTAATATAACTGCTATAGTTTTCTAATATAGAATTAATACGATGACACGTCACAATGCATATGTCAAGAAAACTGCAAACATAATTCACAAACTTAGATCATGACCAGTTCATTGTTTTGGGATCAACATCACTAAAATTTCGTAATTGTAACACAATTAACGCTTACATGAACTTATCATTCCGAAAATGTTGCTTGACCCTATTGATAGTTGAAAGTGTTAACAACCTGTTCAGTCTATTGTTTTCAATCACATGGTTTAACCAACTAACTAACATGTTTAACCCCGCCACATTATTTATGTATGTGCCTTTTCCAAGTCAGGAGCCTGTAATTCAGTGGTTGTCGTTTGGTTATGTGTTACATATTTGTTTTTCGTTCATTTTTCTTTTATATAATAAGGCCGTTATTTTCTCGTTTGAATTGTTTTACATTGTCTTATCGGGGCCTTTTATAGCTGACTATGCGGTATGGGCTTTGTCCATTGTTGAAGGCCGTACGGCGACCTATAATTGTTTTAATGTCTGTGTTATTTTGGTCTCTTGTGGACAGTTGTCTCATTGGCAATCTTACCACATCTTCTTTTTTATAATTCTATTTGAAGTGATGATGCAATGGCGGAATTTAAAAGCGGTTGCAAATACGTCTACCGACCTATTAGATTCTAATTTACTGGTCACACTGCTATAGTCTATCCACCTTGGTAATATCGAAATAGACAAAAAATATCATTACTTAAAAGAAACATTCATTCAAACAATCCAATCCAATACAGCTCAAAACAAGTGAAACTGCGAGCTACTGCTCACTGATGATAACCCCGCCGCAAGTGGATAATTTTAATAGTGTAAAAATATGCAAGTGTTCGGTAAACAGGAAGTTGTTGAGTGATGAATCTGAAAACGCATTACACGGTATAGCTGACTTGTATAAATCCTGAAACCAAATTTCAGAAATCCTTGTATAGTAATTCCTGAGAAAAATGTGACGAAAATTTTCAACTTGGCTATCATATGTAAAATCATACAAGTGTTCGTTAAACAGGAAGTTGTCGAGTGATGAATCTGAAAACGCATCACACAGTATTGCAGACTTATATAAACCCTGAAACCAAATTTCAGAAATCCTTGTATTGTAGTTCCTGAGAAAAATGTGACAAAAATTTTCAACTTGGTTATCATGTGTAAAATAATACAAGTGTTCGGTAAACAGGAAGTTGTCGAGTGATGAATCTGAAAACGCATCACACGGTATAGCTGACTTATATCAAGTCTGAAACCAAATATCAGAAATCCTGGTACTGAAGTTCCTGAGAAAAATGTGACGAAAAATTTTCAACTTGGCTATCAGGTGTAAAAATGATACAAGTGTTCGGTAAACAGGAAGTTGTCGAGTGATGAATCTGAAAACGCATCACACAGTATAGCTGACTTATATCAAGCCTGAAACCAAATTTCAGAAATCCTGGTAGTGTAGTCCTTAAACACGGAGCATTGGCTCACAGCGAACACCACGCTATATAGGAACAAGAACATTGCTAGTGTTAAACCATTCAAACAGGAAAACCAACGGTCTAATTTAAAAAAAAAAGGAGATTCAAAAGTACAGGTCAATCATTTTGATACTTAGCTATTTGATTATTTGATTACGGCATTGTTTATTAAACTCTTATTTGATTAGATTTGCTTCTTAAAACAATTGAGAAATTTGTAAGATGTTACCAAAAACAATTTGAATTTAAGTAATGGTCTTAAAACTGCTTATTTACATACAATACTACTAAGAAGTAAAATTTAAAAAAAATACTGAACTCCGAGGAAAATTAAAATCCGAAAGTCCCTTATCAAATGGTATAATAAAATGATAAAACACTCCAAACGAATGGATAACAACTGTCATATTTCTGACTCGGTACTGGCATTTTCAAATTTTGAAAATGGTGGATTGAACCTGGTTTTATAGCACTTCACCTCTCACGTGTATGACAGTCTCATCAAATTCTGTCATATTTACAACGATGCGTGAACAAAACAGACATAATAGGTAAAATTGTCAAAATATGGGTACAACAGTCTAATATTGATACTAATCGGTACTAATATTGATATAACAAAAACACCTCTATGAATCATTGATATTTTAAAAGTATCGCATTGATATTTTAAAAGTATCGCATTGTTTATTTATGTATATAAGAAAAACACAGCACTTCAAATTTTACACTGACATAAACTTAAGCTTCTACTAACTTCTGCATGTATATTTAGACTCAATTGTTGTTTATATTTGAGCAATAAGTTTTAAAATTAGTATTTTCTTAATTTTTCGTTGCCGAAAACAACATTTTCCGCATGGAATGTCTGCATATTTACAATTGATATTATACAATATCGCTATGTGATATAAGAAAAGTTTTTATCGATACGCTTCTTCCATAGACTGTGTCTGGAATGTTCTATTATTGTCTGAACGCAGTCGTTTTAGTTCGAACAGTTCGGCAAAGCGCCCCGACAGTTAGGTGCGTCCCGTAACATTCGGGAAAACTCAGCCGATTTTGTCTAGTCGGATTACAATCGTGCCTATGTCGTGACAGATTCTGCTGTATCGGATCGAACTCCTAACAATGTTCTGTGTATTCGGGACGGTGTCCTGTGGAACGGGAATGATCTGGAGAAATTTTTCATTGCTGTTTTTCTGCCGAAAGAGTCCAGATTGCACTCAGATCTTGTCGATTACGAACCGTTTTTGCCGAAACCGTTCCAAAACAGTCCCGTTAATAGTTCTAAATTCGTCAATGATACCCACGTCAGAGTCCAAGACATTGCGAATACATGTATAAACATCTAGCTAAGTTTGATAACAATCTGACAAAAAATGTACACGTGAGAAAGCTTAAAGACATTACACAACTCCTTTGTATATAAACCAAATATATCCTAGAGGCCTTCATTATGACGTTTACACCCAAAAGAGGGAAAACAAAGCCTGGAAATTGGCCAACCAGTTTAAGAAATACATAAATCATAGTGACAATATACGAACATTAGAATAATGATAAGAACGCCCTTTTACAATGAGTAAATCCCATACGGTAGATCAGAAAAAAAGCAACGCAATAAAGAACCTATGAGGTAAATATAGTACCTGCGAGGAAAACCAACTTTATATCATCTTTCTTTACATCATAATCCCTATTCACTTCAACAGCAATATCGAATGTCTGTCCACGTCTCACTATCAGACCTCTACCTTCCTCGCTGATGCTGTACTCATTCGTGTGATGTTCCTTCGAGTTAGTAGATATATTCAAATCCACATTTTCTACAGTCAAATCTGGTTTAACTGGTGGTACAGGTTCTTCAAAATAAAGCGAAGTCATTGTTGTTATTTATATGTATATATTCATTAGTAGCATTACATGGATAATTTTTAAAATGACATAATCCATCATAATTATTTAATTCAAAATCAGTCTTTTTTTTTTTTTTTTAATGTTCAAAAATAATGATTCTGTAGCAATATTGTCCCAAATTCGTAGAACTCAGATCCAGATTAAAGCTTGAGATCAATCAAAGTAAAAGTATCTCAAAATATATAATCAAAATTAATATTAGCATTTGCTTCTTGTTTCCTTTATGCCTCGATGAGAATTTATAATACAAATGTATATGCGATGTATTTAATTCATACTTTAATATTTTTTACGCTAATTGTACATTGTATTATAATTTGATTCCAGCTTTCGTGATTTCACAATAATACTAAACACAGCTTTCCATCCTTGCTCTACCACCCATGTTTTGGAGTTTGGTGTGATATTCATTTTCATTATTCTAGAACACATTTAGTTTCGGGGCTAGCTGAAGCTCGTCTCCAGGTGTGTGGTTTGCCTTCGGCTGTTTCTGCTTTTTGGTCGGGTTGTTATCTGCTTGACACATTCCCCATTTCCATTCCCATTTTAAGAGACAAATTACAGATAATACCAGCTTTTATCTTTATATCTAACTTGGACAATACAGTTATCATTACCATATCTACTATAACGTTACATATGTTTACACTTTTGCAAAAAAAGTGCAGTGGAGATCACTTCTAACCTCTCATTAGAACTGTCAGAATAATCTGTCATAGAACTGTTCTAAACTGCCCTAGAACAGTTCTAACTAAAACAGTTCTACCATAGAACTGTTCTAAGTAGAACTACAAGTATCAGAATCAGTTCTAGAACTGACCAAATTAGTTGCAGGTAGAACTGTCTGAAACTGTTCTAGGTAGAACTGTCCAAATCAGTTCTAGTCGTAGAACTCTCAGCAGAACTGACCAGATCAGTTCTAACCGTAGAACTGTCAAGATTGTAGAACAGTTCTAAATGACGTCATTGCAGTTAGAGAAATTTCAAAACAGTGCTATATGAGAACTTTCAAATATATATTATAGTCTTTTGACTTATTTATATTTAAGACAAAGAGTTCTTAAAACTGTTCTATGGATAGAACTGACTAAATCAATTCTAGTCGTAGACCTGACCAAATCAGTTCTAATCGTACAACTGTTCTAGTCGTAGATCTGTCTAAAACTGTTCTAGGGTGGAACTGTCAGGATCAGTTCTAGATAGAACTGACCAAATCAGTTCTAGGTTAGACTGTTTTAGCTAGAACTGTCTAAAAGGTGTCAGGATGACAGTTCTACATACTGTCCTAGAACAGTTCTTCTGGCAGATTCTGACAGATTTGATGAGAGGTTAGAAGTGATCTCCACTGAAATCTTGTATCATATACAAATATCAGGAAATGTGGTATGAATGTCAATGTGACAACTATCCACAATAGTTTAAAAAATAAATATAAGCAATTATAAGTCACCGTACAGCCTTCAACAATGAAAAAAATTCAATATCGTATTGATGACTATAAAAAGCCCCGACATAAAAAATGTGAATTAAGTCAATTGTGAAAACTAACGGCCTAATTTAAAACATAGCTATTTACAAAAATCTATGACAGACATGAACAAAAATTGTAAACATCAGTTTCAATTAATTTGCCCGACTCGAAATATCATCACGACACACAAAATCAAATAATATAAAAACAATAGACACAAAGAACCGATATAAGAGTACTCGCAGTTACTGTAAAACTAGTTACAAAAATTTACACTAATATATAAATCCCAGACAAATGTATCAATCAGTACATATATAACTTGGTGGTTTTTAGTGTCAAGACCTCATAAACAGTGAAACGCTGTACAATACCGAAATATTAGTAAACAGTCGGTTTTTTTTCGCCGTTTGTCTGTTTTCTGCACTTTAGTCGGGTTGTTGTCTCTTTGACACTTTCCAAGCTTCCATGTTCAATTTAAGTATTGATAGGATGTAGGTTCATGAGTTCTCATAACTACATTTATTGCAACATATACCTAGTTATGTTTTAAAATTTCAAAAACGGGTTGTTAAATATGCATACCATTCGAATGGGCCAAAGACACTAAGCATATCTATATCTTAACTATTGAGTTTAGCGGCTTCTCTCATTTCGTTCAGATTAGCATTATGCATGTCGATGCCATCTTTAAAGGCACGCATAGTGAGTCCGCCAATCGCAAGTAACATGTTCCCTATCCTATAGCGATAGTTTTTCATTTTTTAAATACTTCTTTCATTGGACATGAATTTTAGACAATCAAAATTGTCAGAATTCACAATTGTTTAGATTGATTTCATTACACGCTGTTTTAAACGAAATGAAAATGTTTTTTCGTTGAATTTGATTTATTTCAAAAAGACATATTAATTGAATTTCAAAACGACTTACCTTCCCTTTCTATAATTGGTTTTCGGCCTTCTGATGTTGGAGTGCTAACTGTACGCCGAGGAAAATTTGAAAGTGTAAATCTGTTACCATTATTTCTAAGGACATCGCTAAAAAGTCTCGTGCGGATATTAGAAGTACTTCCTATACGTCTGCTGCGTGGCAATGATCGACTTCTCCTCGTTCTCATTGTGAAATATTTAGAACTAAAGTAAAAAAGATAAATATAAACAATAATATGCTTGAAAGAAATGTTATAATAGGATGATGCTAATTTAAAGAAGCACCGTTTGTGTTGCTAATACACGACTATGATGCATTATTACAACTACATGATAATTGGCAAGAAGAGCGTTAATAATAGTATAGATGTTGTGCAGGATCACTATTGTAGGTATGACATACGCTTAAAATAAACATAAGTATGCGCTCTTTCAGATTCTTGTGGCTATCAAGGTCACATCTTGCATCTTTATCTCGTAATGTGTAGACCATGTAGACATATGACAACATTAACTTAGACATCAAAAGACATGCGTAGCAAAACAATGAACTTTACAAATGTGAACTCTTGGTTAATGCACCTTACAACAGACGTGCATTATTTGTCCAAAACCCGAGGTATAAGTTTACGATCACACTATGGTGTAGCACAGGATTGTATAAAGGGAAACAGTGTAAATTTTATTATATATCTCCTCATTTAAATTTCTAGAATTGAACGATGAATATCTTTTTCATTCTTAGTCTAAACGGGTAGCTGTCGTGGTTCAGTTGAATATGTCTTATGTTCATGCAGCTGTCGTGATTCAGTTAAATATGTCTGATGTTCATGTTTCTTACTAAATTGGAGCTCACCTTGGTCTACATGTATGTGCATAATCGACAAACCTAAAGACACTCTCAAAAGTCGAGACGAGAATGGAAGTTGTTTCCAAAATCTCTGTTTTGTTGATCCTATATTGCTGATCATTTAATCTGATTTGTTTCTCTCTCTCTTCTTTACTTTTTTGTTCAAAACACAAAAAACTACATTAAAGCTTAGTTTTTATATTGTCCTATTCTGATTTGGATACATGCAAAATAAAATTGAGAATGGAAATGGGGAATGTGCCAAAGAGACAACAACCCGACCATAGAGCAGACAACAGCAGAAGGTCACCAACAGGTCTTCAATGCAACGAGTAATTCTCGGAGTCGTCCTTCAGATGGCCCCTAAACAAATATATACTAGTTCAGTGATTATGAACACCATAATAAACTCCAAATTGTACACAAGAAACTAAACGTTAAAATAATACAAGACTAACAAAGGCCAGAGGCTCCTGACTTGGGACAGGCGCAAAAATGCGGTGGGGTTAAACATGTTTGTGAGATCTCAACCCTCCCCCTATACCTCTAGCCAATGCAGAAAAGTAAACGCATAATAATACGCACATTAAAATTCAGTTCAAGAGAAGTCCGAGTCTGATGTCAGAAGATGTACATGTAACCAAAGAAAATAGACAAAATGACAATAATACATAAATAACATCAGACTACTAGCAGTTACTGACATGCCAGCTCCAGACTTCAATTAAATGTAATATTATATTAGACATACCGCAAGGTGTATTATACAGTTACATGCATGTCGGTGTATATTGAATGTAAATTATCGTGGTTTCTTTTTTTATAAAAACTTATCTCATGTCTAATTTAACCAAAAAGTATATGTAAAGTGACCATGTGTTTTCATCTATTTCAATTAATCATGCTGATAAAGTCATGCGTACTATAACATCAAATATAACTTCACTTCAGTATAAACTTACCACACAATTCCTTTCATTTTCGATATAAAAAAAGTACAAAAAGAAATGAAAAACGTCTTTTTTACTGAATCATAATAATGCTATTAATTAGTTATCAAAGGTACCAGGATTATAATTTAGTACGCCAGACGTGCGTTTCGTCTACATAAGACTCATCAGTGACGCTCATATCAAAATATGTATAAAGCCAAACAAGTAAAAAGTTGAAGAGCATAGAGAATTCAAAATTCCAAAAAAGTTGTGCCAAATACGGCTAAGGTAATCTATGCCTGGGATAAGAAAATCCTTAGTTTTTCGAAAAATTCAAAGTTTTGTAAACAGGAAACTTATAAAAATGACCACATTATTGATATTCATGTCAATCGGTGATTAATGCTGGCTGAAAAGTCAACGTTCAGTGTCAAACATTTCGAGGCAGGCAGGTCGAGAACAAACCAATCAGTAATACCATGTACAACAGACATGTTCTCCAAAAGAGTGTTCGACCAGGAATGGATAAAGAACTGGAAAATTAAGCCACAGCGCGTTGCCAGTAAAAAATTGCATTTGCGACCGTCAAAACATCGTATTAAAGATGGCTTATCTTTAACAACAGTACAGTTATTCCTCGAATATAAAAGTCTGTATGCGCCAATTGGACATACATGTATAAAAAAGATGTGGTATGATTGCCAACATGTTTTTTGAACATGTTTATTTTAATCAATGTAGTCAAGCTATTATTTTTAATAATACAAGCAATACGTATTGTCAACACGCTGTAAAATATTACTTAAATTGCGGCATTTTGTAAGTATGAATTATAAAAAGGACCTAAATAGCAAAGCGCGTTCCACATGCTTGTAGAGGAAACGCGCGTCTGCCGCATTTACAAAATTTAGTCCTGGTATCTATGATGAGTTTATTTACAACCACTGGGTCGATGCCACTGCTGGTGGAGATTTATTTCCCGGAGGGTATCACCAGCCCAGTAGTCAGAACTTTTTATGCTGACTTGAATTATCATTGATATCGTTATATTTAAAAATCAAATGTTTACAAAATTTTGATTTTTTGAAAAACTAAGGCTTTTCTACCTCAGACATATATTACCTTAGCTGTATTTGGCAAAACTTTTCGGAATTTTGGTCCTAAATGCTCTTCAACTTCGTACTTTATTTGGCCTTTTTAACTTTTTTTGATCCGAGCGTCACTGATGAGTCTTTTGTAGACGAAACGCGCGTCTGGCGCATTTACAAAATTTAGTCCTGGTATCTCATGTATCTATGATGTGTTTATTTATGCATAACATTAAGAAAAATATGTAGCAATTTGCCTCGCATTAGACCAGTCTTAAAAGTTTATCCAATCTATAGTATGCTTGCTTCGTGACAATATGCTATATAACAGAGCAAAATAACGGATTTTTTTTCTTCAAATTTATTAATCACATTGCATGTAAAAACCTGTTCGTTTGATTGACTAATTACAATTGCGTGTTATTCAAAAATGAAGATTCATATCAAAATGAAATGAAATCTTGATGACACGTGCTTTCACAAAAAAAAACGCTTTCGCGCTTCAAACAAAATTTATGTTTTCTTAAATCAACACTTTTACATCCCAATAACATTACAAAATGAAGCTCAATTATACATGCAGTATATTTCTTAGATTGAAAGTATAGTTTGACAGTATAGTGGGATCTGGTCAAATGAATTGATAAACTTTTGAGGTATATGAAATGAAAGTTACAATCTTATATGTTACAATACGTACTTGTACTAAAATCTTGCAACCTTTAAACAGAGAAGCTTGTTCCTTCTTTAACAAATTGCTAATATAGTGTGTATGCTTGTTTTTCTTCTTAAGCGATGTTTAAGCTATTTCCTTCTGTAACAAATGGATAACGCATTTTCAAGTTTGTTCCTTATTTAACAAATGGATAACAAGTTTTGAAGTTTGTTCCTTCTTTAACAAGTAGATTTGCAATATGAGATGTTTTGTGTTTATTCACGTGGTTTATTATACATGTATTAGGAAATCTGAAATTTTTTTTAAAGGGAAAGCATTAAATCAGGTTTGTATTTTGATTAACATTCTCTATAGCTACTTTTACTAGCCTAAGAATACGTAGCTCTACTTTTCATATCCCCATTTTCTTATTTAGTCCACCGTATAGTTAAATATTTTTGTCTTTATAAATATTCTGAATGATGAATAATTTGAATGTTTAAAATTTCATCTTAATATGCAATTCTTCCTCCTACCTAAACTAAACATTTAACTGAAACACTGTACAATTACAAGGAAGAAATAAATGAATAGATTGACGGTTTTATCTTGATAGAATTTTAAACCACCTTCTTCCTTTTGGATTGTACATATATGAAAATAGATACATTCATATCTATTGACCGATTTGAAGAATGGAAGTTCGTTTGATGCAAGATGAAAAATAAATACATTTAAGGGTTAACAGAGAAATAATATTTATGTAATGATAATAAAAACGCACTATAAGAATAACCATTGTATTTTTTTTAGCAGAAATGTATGACAACTGTTACTAAGTTACTCTTCTCCAATTAAGTAATCTCTATATATATATAGAGAGAGTTTTCTAACATCGAGAAAAGTACGTATGAAAGTACGACACTCTTTGTGAAAGTTATATAATATGCGGAAGTTTAAAAGATGAAATATAAAATGAATTTTTATGCCGGTGAATATTTACTCAACATCTACAGTGTGTTAACTAAATGATGTTTCTTTCTAGACTAGAGTGACGTTCACTCCTGATTTTTGGGTAGGTAAGAAAAGGCGGATCAGGGTCGTAACTACATTGAGGCAAATGAGGCAAATGCCTCATGTTGAAAATAAAAAAAAAAAAAAAAATGAAACAAAAGGTTGTCTTCATATCAAATTGTTTTCATGGAAAGTGTCTTGCAAGAATCAAGTTATTTTCACTCTGATGTTTTAGTTTTCAGAGTTGATGGTCAATTGTTTGTACTTCTGTGTCCCGGGTTTGTCCTTGTTCATTTATAGTCCTACTTTATAACAAAAGTCTGAGTGTTGATTTTCATTTGTAAACGTGTGGTTTTGCAATGTTGCATGTCCACCGATGTCTATACTAGACATTGTGCGAGAAAATATTTTAAGAACACACGATGCTACTGGACACAGAAAAAACTGGTCGTTTCTGCATGGTGAATTGAACTTGCTATCAAAGAATACAAAACTGGCTCTTTTTTGTAGATAAAACTAGATAGCTGACATGGTTTGAATTAAAGTAAGAGCACAAATGTCAAATCATTTGAAAAAACATTATTGCCATATATATAAAAAAAGAAGATGTGGAATGATTGCCAATGAGACAACTATCCACAAGAGACCAAAATGACACAAACATTAACAACTATAGGTCACTGTACGGCCTTCAACAATGAGCAAAGCCAATACCGCATAGTCAGCTATAAAAGGCACCTATACGACAATGTAAAACAATTCAAACAAGAAAACTAACGGCCTTATTTGTATAAAAAAAAATGAACGAAAAACAAATATGTAAAACATAAACAAACGACAACCACTGAATTACAGGCTCCTGACTTGGGACAGGCACATACATAAATAATGTGACGGGGTTAAACATCTTAGCGGGATCCCAACCCTCCCCCTAACCTGGGACAGTGGTATAACAGTACAACATAAGAACGAACTATAAAAATCAGTTGAAAAAGGCTTAACATTGGATCCTCAATGCTCTTCAACTTCGTACTTGTTTGGCTTTATAAATATTTTGATATGAGCGTCACTGATGAGTCTTATGTAGACGAAACGCGCGTCTGGCGTACTAAATTATAATCCTGGTACCTGTGATAACTATTAACTCATCAGATGGACAAAAATACAAGTGGACTTGGTCGGGTACTCAAAAAGACAATAGGAACAGATCTGAGAGTACTTGCAGTTATCTGAAAGCTAGTTCAAAGCCACTAACAACTAATAAAAAAATCATGCATCTAAGACTAAACTATCAATCCGTACACATCCAACATCCAATGGATTTAGTGTAAAGACGTCATAAACAGTCAGAGAAAAACATGACCTTGTGCAATGCCAAGTTACAGGTATCGACAGATTGTAGATCCATGAATGTATATATATATATATATAACATACTAGTAATATTTAGTTTGCTTTTAATTTCCTTTTAATTTAAAATCAATATTTTTACCAATAAAAACAATATTCAATGATCTTATTACAGTGTTGAGTTGGTAACCTTTTAGAATTCGTTTATTTAAAGGAGGGATAAGTTTATAAGGATCATTTCTAAATTTCCGGGCACGGTTAACAACATTTCTGTAAGAATGAGGATGTGATATCCCGTTTGAAATAAGTTTTCTACAGGTACAAACAAACTTCAAAACCGAATCTTTATATCTATGGAAAAATTTAGTAAAGGTTTTAAGTAATTTATGGTAACGATATCCCTGGTTTAATAAGTTCCCTGTTATAATACATAGATTGCGTTCGTTAAAAACAAAAACGTCACAACAGACACGGGCATAGCGAAAAAGCTGTGAAATATAAACACCGTAAGATGGAACGAAAAATCGTCCCTTTTATCGTAAATTTTAGTGAAGAGTTTCCCGTTTAAAACCGAAATATCTAAATCCAGGAAAGAATAGTTATTACCAGTCCGTATAAATTTGATTTATTTAAAGTTAGTTCTTTGGGGTTAATTTCAACAGTATATTGAGAAAATTCTTGATTATTTAATGAAAAAATATCATCAAGATAACGGTAAGTGTTGTTGAATTTATCAATAAAATGCAATTTCCACAGGTCTTTACTGAGTTTAGTCATAAACTGTGATTCGTAGCAGTACAAAAACAAGTCTGCTATTAAAGGGGCACAATTAGTGCCCATTGGAATACGTACAGCCTGTCTATAAACTTTGTTGTCGAAACGTACATAAATATGACTTTTACATTGAAGGGTTAAACTTGCATTAAGTCGTGTTCAGACCCTTTAACAGAAAATAAATTGAGTAAACGTGCACTGGACCTAATCGCACACAAAGTCAATGCATAGAAAAAATACAAATGATCACTGGTCAAAGTTTGTATTCCTGTTCTTCGTCTTGATAGTTGCTGGATGGTCTTCAACAATGTAATAATCATTAATACCGTAAAACAAGGTCAAGATGATCATAAGTGTCGACTTAAGCAGTACTAGTACTTAAAGAATATAACCGCACTGTCACTATATTTAAATCTAGACATACAAAAAATCACCAAAGTCTAAGCACAATACAAGACAAGAACAGACAGACAGACAGGTCCGGTTTTAATGATTATGAGAAATACGATTTTTGCAGTTTATCCTACATATCGGCCTATTAATGTTGTCCCTAAAACCTAAAAGTCTTAAATTACAATGAATCTACGCTTTTGCTTTGAGACCAGAATATTGTCGAAAAAAATAGCTAAAAATTAATTTCGTTTCAATGTAAGAAAGAGTCCGGGAAACGCTCAGAATGCACGATTTTGCGTTATTTTTCTCAGAGCTTCTGGGGGCCGCTCAAGGCCCCCATAACCCTCGCCAATTTTTTTTTGCCTCATTAGTAAAAGAGGCTAGTTACGGCCCTGCGGATACATTATAAAACAGTTAAAGGCAATATAAAAAATAATCTAAGAGTAAGATAAAGGTTGTAGTTATTTGACCTGAAGAACTCTCTCGGACAGTTTTAAGCGTAGTATTATTATATGTATAACGTGGCAGATTTATCACAATTTGAAAATTATATATGTCCAAACTTGAAAGAGGAGACTTTACTAGGTAATAAATAACACATTTGTGAGGGTCTCGACGGGGTTAACAGAATTGTTATAATTGCAAATGAATATATAGAGTAAATACAGAAATAAAGACCCCCCCTCCCCCCCTAAAATAAGAAAGGCAAAAAAAGATTCTCTCTCAATATATTTGATAGGTTTTAAAAATTTTGCTATTCATGTGTGACTCATGAACAGGTTACCTAAAGTAGTTTAACTTCATACAATATATTTACACTTTTAAAAGGATCTCATCTTTTATATTTCCTATAGTATGATTACAATGTACAGCTTAAATATCAATGGCAATGTATTTAAATATGACCCTTCTGATTATCACACTTACAATAAGTGTGTCGAACTTGACCACTGTTAAAACCAAGCAGATTATTTTTTCACACTTAAATCTTGCATGCAATACGTTTATCTATACATGTATACTACCTTTCCTGTTTTAAGATTATCCAATTATTAAACAAGTAAGTTATTTCATTACCATATATATATATATATATATATATCACAAATCGTAAGTACGCGTAAGCTATTGTTGTACATGTATACGGGTCAAGTGTCTTACATTTTTCCGAATTAGAAATCTTGCAAATACTTTGTAACTGACAAAATGGGACGGAAAATACATGTATTATTCTTTAAAAGACTTGTATATTCACCCGTAAATAGACAATTACATATTGTATCTTCGCAAAAAAACAAATCAATAGTGAATTTAAAGCAAAAAAAACATGTAGGATGTAGCAAACAAATGCTCAAAATATGACAAATTAAATACTGAATAATTATGTTAAGATTTGATCGTTTTGCATAATTCAAAAATGACTTCTTACCTTTGACCAGTAACAAAAGAAGATTAAAATTCGCTGATCGACAATATAGTACACGGTTGCTATTTAAAAATTTCAAACTTATTATAGGTTATAAAGAATTTAAATCTACAATGTCGAGGTTGCAAACAAACATAAAAGTGATATTTGAGCTAGTAAGTTGTGTATCGATGGGGTATCTTTGTGAGTGTATACAATTGTATCATGTTGAATGGTTGTGCATATTATATAACATTCATAAAGCGTATCGTTACGTACCACCACTCCTATTTATCTTGAAGTTTAAAAAAACAAATATTTCTTTTAACAATCATAAACCGTATAAAATTTGAAATACAAAATGAATGTGCTGAACGTCACATTAAAATTACTGAAATTGAGAAGAAATCATTTGTTTTTGATCGACTACGCATTTCTTGCTGATCAGAGGGAACACAGTCACAGAAGCACATACTTCCCTTCGAATGAAGATAAAGTGATTGGTTGTTAGTCAGATGTACATATCTGGAATCATTTAATAACACAAACAATATAAATAATTTATGTGGTTTACAACTACATTGTAAGTACAAACTGTAAGACCTTCCGTCTTATTGAATTTATTGAATTTTGACGGTGACACTTTCTCGTTAGCAAGGACTATATAATTAGTACATGCAAGTGGTATAAGACGGGCCCGGGCATTCTCATTTTAATATAGGGGTCTAGGTTCAACGTAAATTGGTTTTAGGATTCCATGGGCACTGTTTTAAGGAGAGGAGGTTTAGTGCAAATTGATTAGGCTCCCGGATCTAGTCTCTGTGTGTGCGTGTTTTTATTTAGCCAAATGCAACAATGACACTGTAGATAAACTTGATTTTTTTTTTTTGCATACATTTTACCTAATTGATTGATAATATTCATTGCTCTCTGCTCTCTATGATCACTGTTTTTAAGGGAGGGAGGGGGGTCCATAGTAAATTGAATTATCTCCTGGATCCAGTGTGTGTGTGTGTGTTTTGCATCATAATGTAATAACAACACTGTAGATGAACTTTAGATTCTCTAAATTTTTTTTTATTCATTTGAAGACGAAGCAGTTAGAAATAAGCTGTAGATGTTTTGTTGTATTAGACTAAAATTTATATGCACCCAGGGACTATAACTGACAGTTGCAAGTATGGTATTATAGAGCATAATAACATTAACGGTACCAATTTTCCTGCACCAGATGCGCATTTCGACAATATATGTCTCTTCAATGATGCTCGTGGCCAAAATATTTGGAATCCAAAGCTTATATAAAAGGTGAAGAGCTATAATCCAAAAGGTCCAAAAAGTATAGCCAAATCTGTGAAAGGAATCAGAGCTTTGCTTGAGGGAGATACCGTAACAGTCCTTAATTTATAATAGTTTCTAACATTTTGTAGAAGCAAATTTTAATCACACCAAAATATTCGTATTTTCATGCCAGTACCGAAGTACTGGCTACTGGGCTGATGATACCCTCGGGGACTAACAGTCCACCAGCAGAGGCTTCGACCCAGTGGTAGTAATAACATTAACGGTACCAATTTTCCTGCACCAGATGCGCATTTCGACAATACATGTCTCTTCAGTGATGCTCGTGGCCATAATATTTGGAATCCAAAGCTTATATAAAACGTGAAGAGCTATAATCCAAAAGATTCAAAAAGTACATGTATAGCCAAATCTGTGAAAGGAATCAGGCTTTGCACGAGGGAGATACATTCCTTAATTTATAATCATTTCTAACATTTTGTAACAGCAAATTATAATAACACCAAAAAAATCGTATTTTCATGCCAGTACCGAAGTCCTGGCTACTGGGCTGGTGATACCCTCGGGGACTTACAGTCCACCAGCAGAGGCATCGACAAAGTGGGAGTAACAACATTAACGGTAACAATTTTCCTGCACCAGATGCGCATTCCGACAATGCATGTCTCTTCAGTGATGCTCGTGGCCAAAATATTTGGAATACAAAGCTTATATAAAAGATGAAGAGCTATAATCCTAAAGATCCAAAAAGTATAGCCAAATCTGTGAAAGGAATCAGAGCTTTGCATGAGGGAGATACATTCCTTAATTTATAATAATTTCTAACATTTTGTAACAGCAAATTATAATAACACCAAAAAAATCGTATTTTCATGCCAGTACCGAAGTACTGGCTACTGGGCTGGTGATACCCTCGGGGACTAACAGTCCACCAGCAGAGGCATCGACCCAATGGTAGTAATAACATTAATGGTACCAATTTTACTGCACCAGATGCGCATTTCGACAATACATGTCTCTTCAGTGATGCTAGTGGCCAAAAGATTTGTAATCTAAAGCTTATATAAAAGATGAAGAGCTGTAATCCAAAGGTCCAAAAAGTATAGCCAAATCTGTGAAAGGAATCAGAGCTTTGCACGAGGGAGATACGTTCCTTAATTTATAATAATTTCTAACATTTTGTAACAGCAAATTTTAATAACACCAAAACATTCGTATTTTCATGCCAGTACCTGGGCTGCTGGTGATACCCTCGGGGACTAACAGACCTCCATCAGAGGCATCGACCCAGTGGTAGTAATAACATTAACTGTACCAATTTTCCTGCACCAGATGCGCATTTCGATATACCTTCAGCAACGCTTACGTCAAAAGTGATGAGTTTTGTTAAACGCTTTATGCAAAAGCAGATTGCACAATAAATACGTTACCACTAGTCTAGTATATACATGTATCAACTTTCATGACATGGGACATTACCATAGTCTGAACAGGAAAACTTTAAAAGAAAAATGAAATAGAAACAATCATCGGATTGCATGAAAGATTTACATCTTTACAAACAGACAAGATTAAGTCTTATGGATATGAGAAGAAATGACACATTTAGCTAATAATATATCCATAGTGTGAAAATAAGGAAGAATTAAATCTTCATATACCGGTACGTTTTGTCAAGTAAATTTTCCATGAAATCCACATATACATATAACAAGTTAGTGCAAAAACTAAAAAGTGAGAAAGAAAAGTTTTGAGGATGCACATAAACAATCTAAAGATACACGCAATACATTACAATAAGATCTTATAATTAAGAAGGTAGA
Source organism: Mytilus galloprovincialis (assembly GCF_965363235.1). Classification (NCBI taxonomy): domain Eukaryota; kingdom Metazoa; phylum Mollusca; class Bivalvia; order Mytilida; family Mytilidae; genus Mytilus; species Mytilus galloprovincialis. Next base: position 65,001,041 of record NC_134843.1, read on the forward strand.
AATCTTCTAACAGTCGATAAAATGTTAACATTGAAATCAAGTTTATGTTTATCTATTAGGTTTTTCGCGGTCAGAGGTCGTGATATATATCGGACAATGTTTTAGAATTGATTCACAATCTGATAAGGCAATAACGGAGAATAAAATTTTTGCTAGGGATCATCTTAATATACTAAAGTTTGATGGATGGACGTTTGGTCGTGTCTGACATGATTTTCTTTCGTATGATATACCAAAAATAAGTCTCACCTGAAAAAAAACTCTGATGCATGAGTTTTTATTATTAAAATTGGTTTTGACTTTTTTCTAGCTTTCAGTAACTGCGAGTACTATCAAATCGTACTTGTATTTGCATTTTTTGTTATTCAATGTAAGCTTATTTCGTGTGATATCACGTATCACTATTTTTATATGTACTATCTTTAATGAGTATTTAGTATTGCGATAGGTTTTCCCTTCTGTTCTCGTACTTTGAAAAAAAATATTTATTTTGTATAAAATATTCCGTACTCCTTACGATGAAATTATTTAGATTTACACGAGTACGTTATTTTATTTAACGACATTTTGTGCACTTTAAAGTTGTCTTTTTGATATTGATATGCATCTTGTTTGTTTTTTTTTTTATTAATGTTGTATTCATATTCGTTTAGTGTATGTATATATAAAAAAAGGAGATGTTTAATTGATTTTGGTTATAGATTTATGTCATTTTGATCGAGTTATGCCAGTTTAGATGATATTTTATAGTCTGTCTTTTTATGCATGTTTTTTTTTATCAAGGTAAGACCATTGATGTTCCTGTTTGAATTATTTTAGACTAGTAATTTGTGGACCCCTTATAACTTGCTGTTCTGTGTGAGCCAATGCTCTATGTTGAAGACCGTAATTTGACCTGTCATTGATTACTGATTACACATTGTGACTTGGATGAAGAGTTGTCTCGCTGGCACCCATACCACATCTAATCTTTACAAACCACCAAAAGAGAAAACAATCAATACAGAAAGTAAACAATATGTTAACGCAGCGTACAAAAGTTGCACAATCCTGGCGTTTTGACATTGTCCGAGCAAACTGAAATATTCCAACTTAAATTTGCATTGGCCAATTTACCGATTTGTGTTCAGTATTTAACTAAATTAACTTAAAAACTAACATTTGACTTAAATTTGTGTTCTTCCTGTGTGCCGTCAACTAACAGGTAATCGAACTTCCTTGAAGTCTTTTATGTATTATAATGACTGAAATAAAACACACTACTAAACCTTCGAATGCCAATCAATGGACTGTAATTCAGATTCATTACTTTTTCAAATATGACACTCATGGTTTGTACCTTTATATACATATATAACATATGATAGACGATTTACAATATGAGATGGTAGCCGCGATGTTTAAATGAATAACTGTTGGTATTATCTTTTTAACAAACCAACGCTTGAATCTACATTTAATCTATTCAACCAAATACGGTATCATTGAAAAACGCCACATTTTGAGATTACCTCTAATGCCAATAGAACTGGGGTTTCGTACTTTGTATCACTTCGACCAATATGTGTAAACCCAGTGTCATTCTGATTAGCTTAATTCTAAATACACAGATATTTTTGGTGACCTCAAAAGTAAATATTATTGTGAAACATATTATTTACTGTTAAAAATTTCAGAAACTCTGACATTATGGGAAAAACTAGGTCTGCTAGTGTCGCCCTTGTCTAAAGAGGTGTTGACCACATATTTAGAATTAACCAAAAAAGAAAACGAAACATTAACATTTAGTTTTTCACAGGGTGTAAAAAATAAATACTAATATAATTGACAACTATGAAGATACAGTCACTTTCTGGGTTGATGTCTGTGTTGTTACATTGAGTCTAAAAGATCATTTATATTGACATTCATTATACACTAGGCATTGGATTTCTACCAAGCGTGACTGAGTATTTATACATCCCGTACATCTTAAAAAACGTTGCATTTTAACTAGAGTTTACTGCCGAATAAAAGAATATAGACATTTCTACACCCCAGACTGTTTTTGATTTCTTGTAAATAATAAAGTTTTGAATGTTGTAATTAATGACGCATGTTGTTTTTTCAGCCCGCAAGAGCGCATCAGCAGACAAACAGTTTTTGATTGATGTATCTGGAAGTATGGGCGCCCATCATTTTAATGAAGAAAAAGCATTTGTTGAAGGACTTGCGCGTACATTTACGATTGGGCCAAATAATGTGCAGATAGGAGTAGCTGCTTTTTCAAAAACTATTTATGAAATTTTTTACATGAACTCTTACACCAGTCAACTTTCCCTATATAGAAGCCGCTATTCAGCGTATAAGTTATACCGCCAAATATACAAATACAGGCGACGCTATAAGATGGGCACAGGACAACGCTTTTACTAAAGCCGCGGGAAACAGGGATGATATATTGGATGTTTTGGTTATTATTACTGACGGCAAATCGACTGATTCAATAAAAACGATTACTGAAGCTGCTAGATAACATAGACAGAATCTTGTTGTTTTTGTCATTAGAATTGGTTCCTTGTCCATACCAAAGCTATTACGGATAGCAACAAATGATAATCATGTTATACTTGTCTCGGATTTCAACACCTTGCATTCTTCCATTATATAAGGCGATATTCATGCAACCACATGTCGAGGTACAGTACATTTTTTATTATAACAATGGAAGAAAAAACACATTTGAAATTTTTTAAATTCAGGTTTTAGAAAGGAAATCATTGGATTTACAAGACATTTCGTTTATACTTTTTAATCTTGAAAAATATAAGGATAAATAGATGTGGTATGATTGCCAATGAGACACATATCCACCAAAATAGATGCATGTCTAATGGGGAGGACTTTGTATTTCTATTCAATACTAAAATCTAATATAACATCAAGATTTATTGATTCATTGTAATTGAAATTTGTGACAGGATAATTGAATACCTCATCTCACCTATCCTCTTCATGTCGGTCGGCATTTAAGGCCCTAATACATTTTTTTTTCCATTTTACACGGTCTTTAGCTGCTGTTCTTTCTGTAGCTCAGCTGTTCCATCCAAGTGACGTTCTTTCAGTCTCTACAGTTCGTCTCAAGGTGATCTTGGGACGTCCAACTTTCCTCTTTCCCTCAGGTTTCCATGTCAATGCAACTGAGCATAAACTGTTGGTATCCATCATTAGTACATGGCCAATCCATCTCCATCGCCTTTCTATTATATCTCACTTATCTTTTTTGTACCAGCTTTTATGTGGAGGTTTTCGTTTGATATAGTATGGGGCTAGCTTATTTTGAGTATCTGTCTTAAACATCTGTTTTGGAAGGTGTTCAATTTCTTCTTGTTTTGTTCAGTTGTTTTCCAGGTTTTACATCCATAACAGTAGGACTGATATGTCTAAGCTGTTACGGGCATACGATACAGTTACAGGGGAAGTGATGACGTTGCTAACGTAAATTGTTTTTTTTTTTTGCGACGTCAAACGGTTACTTATCGGAAAAAAGATGCAGTTTTCGGCGGATTTGTATCATTCAAACTGATTTAACTTAAAAACGGGTTCATGGACCACTCTTTTTTAAACTGACATTTGGTTTGATTACGTTAGAAGATAATGTGTACCAATTTTCATGAAAACGTAAATAGTGCAATTCTTTTAAATTTGATTAATATACAGCAAAAAATGACGGGTTTTTCCTACATTCATGATCATTTGATTAAATTACAAATAATTTAACAAAAAAACAGATCGTGTTTATCTTTTAAAACAAAAAAGTTATGTATTTCTATCGAAAGGAAAGATACGTCCACAAATCCGTATTTTTAGGAAATATCTGAAATTTGAACCTCAATTTACTCAAAAAGTCACATAAAGGTATATTTTTTATTACATATTTGATTTAATCAGGTAAAAAATAGCCTACATGCAAAATTTTCATCAAAAGTTAAATGCGGGATCAAAACTGTATCGTATGCCCTTAAATAACCTGACCTTTGTTTTAAATTACAGTACCGAGGATCTCCTTTTTTTAGCCTGCTTAATTTGCCTTCGGGGTTTCTTCAACCTGTTGTCCATGTCATTGTCACAGCCACCTTTTGGTGTTACTATTCCTCCTAGGTACATTTTTAAGTGAAGGTATCAACATTCTCTAGGTCTTTCTCATTTAACTTCACTGGGTTGTTATTTGTGGTGTTTTCATTACTTTTGTTTTAGAGGTGTTTATCTTTAGTCATATTTTGATGGCATTTTCTTGAAGTTTATCTGTTTTCAGTTGTATGCGTTGGAATTTGGAAGACATTAGTGCTAGGTCGTCAGCAAAATCAAGGTCTTCTAGTTTGGTGGTAAATTTCCATCTTATTCCTGTTTCGTTATCTTTAATTGTTTGTTTAATGACATAGTCAATGGCTAACAGAAATAAGAAATCAGACATCACACATCCTTGTTTTACTCTAGTCTTTACTTTAAACCATTCAGATTGTATTCCTTCTTCTATGACTGCACTCTCAAAAAAGAGTTTTATAACTGTGATGAGTTTGTCTGGGATGTGGTAAGTTTTTAAGATGGACCATAAGCTTTCCCTGTGGATGGAATCAAACGCCTTTTCAAAGTCTACGAAGTTGATATACAAAGGAGCATTCCATTTCGAACATTGTTATATGATGTTCCTTAAAGTGAAAAGTTGTTCGGTAGTGCTTTTACCCCTTCTGAAGCCAAGTTGTTCTTGTCTCAGCTCTTCATCTACTCCTTCTTGTATTCTTGTGTACACTTAAACAATTCAGTTAAGAAGGATTTGTCAATAAATCGAAGAGAAGCAACATTTGCAAACATACAAAAAAGTATCATATATATATATATAAATCGAAAAACAGAAATTATCAAAGATTTACAATGTTCAGTATATTTGTAGTATTATTTCTCGTTTTTCTCATCATTCTTAAGATATTAGCTGTGTCTGTTGATTGTATAAATACACTAAGATAGAGAACTTTTACAATTTAAGTTCCTACAACAACCAAGGTTCCTGTTACGCACTGTGTAGATGCTACATATATCCAATGTACTGATAGTCATGTCTGCAGTGATTCAGCCCTTAGACAACGTTGTCTGCTACGTGTGGTCTTTGTGGTAAGTAATTTTATTTATCCCCGGCTTAGTATATTTCTAGGATTTTAATTGGTTAACGCACGTCGTTACAAAACCCATAGCCCCTGAGTAGATGCTAACCCATATCCCGGGACGTTGCTAACCATTACATCGGGAAAATTCACGCGGGTTTTCCTTAGTTTCATGGTTGTTCCCTAATGAAATATCAATTTTGTAGATTATCCATGATGTCTGTATGATAAGTTACTTAATCCACTTACGATTTTATCTTATTAGTTGATTATTTGCACTCGTTTTGTAAATTCATTATTATTCTGTCACATTGTCAATGAATAGGACTACTATGCAAATGACCCAAGTTCATTTATTATTTATAATAACTTAGGTCTTTTGCATAGTAGTCCTATTCATTGACAATGTGACAGAATAGAAGCTTTTGGTTTCAAATATTTTGGCCACGAGCATCACTGAAGAGACATGTTTCGTCGAAAAGCGCATCTGGTGCAGGAAAATTGGTACCGTTAATGTTATAACTACCACTGGGTCGATGCCTCTGCTGGTGGACTGTTAGTCCCCGAGGGTATCACCAGTACAGTGGCCAGTACTTCGGTACTGGCATGAAAATACGGATTTTTGTGTTATTTAAATTTGCTGTTACAATATGTTAGAAATTATTATAAATTAAGGAATGTATCTCCCTCATGCAAAGCTCTGATTCCTTTCACGGATTTGGCTATATTTTTTTTACATTTGGATTATAGCTCTTCATCTTTTATATAAGCTTTGGGTTTCAAATATTTTGGCCACGAGCATCACTGAAGAGACATGTTTTGTCGAAATGCGCATCTGGTGCAGGAAAATTGGTACCGCTAATGTTATTACTACCACTTGGTCGATGCCTCTGCTGGTGGACTGTTAGTACCCGAGGGTATCACCAGCCCAGTAGCCAGTGCCGAAATGAAAATAATGATTTTGATGTTATTTAAATTTGCTGTTACAATATGTTAGAAATTATTATAAATTAAGGAATGTATCGCCCTCATGCAAAGCTCTGATTCCTTTCACGGATTTGGCTATATTTTTTTTACATTTGGATTATAGCTCTTCATCTTTTATATAAGCTTTGGGTTTCGAATATTTTGGCCACGAGCATCACTGAAGAGACATGTTTTGTCGCAATGCGCATCTGGTGCAGGAAAATTGGTACCGTTAATGTTATTACTACCACTGGGTCGATGCCTCTGCTGGTGGACTGTTAGTCCCCGAGGGTACCACCAGCCCAGTAGCCAGTACTTCGGTACTGGCATGAACATATGGATTTTTGTGTTATTTAAATTTGCTGTTACAATATGTTAGAAATTATTATAAATTAAGGAATGTATCTCTTCGTGCAAAGCTCTGATTCCTTTCACGGATTTGGCTATACTTTTTTTACCTTTGGATTATAGCTTTTCATCTTTTATATAAGCTTTGGGTTTCATATATTTTGGCCACGAGCATCTGGTTCAGGAAAATTTTTACCGTTAATGTTATTATAATGAACAAGTTGTCTGCAACCATATTAACGTTAAATTCATAACAAGGGATGATGATTTAACAGTTTAACAAACAAATTATATAAGTTCTGAGAATCAAAAAAATATGTATGACTTTTGTACGCTGGTTATTACAAGTTTGGAATACAAGATGGAAGAAAACAACGAAAATCGTCTAGATGATTGTTATATTTTCGGTTTGGTATATTACTAAAAATAACAATGCTATCATCTATATAAAATTTATCAATTTATAACAAAAATATATATATGTATATGATTAATTTTAAATTTTCATAATTTCTTATAGTTTAATCAAATAGAAGCAACATTTGCAAAAATTCAAAAAAGTATCACAATATTTATGAAACCAAAAATCGAAAATCAGTTATTATCAAAATCCTCAAGATTTACAATGTTCTGTATATTTGTAGTTTAATTTATATTTTTCAATATTTATTATTATTCTCTTCATTCTTAAGATATATATGTGTCTGTTGATTGTATAAAACTTAAGATAAAGAACTTTTACAATTTAAGTTCCTACAACAACCAAGGTTCCTGTTACGCACTGTGTAGATGCTGCATATATCCGATGTACTGATAGTCATGTCTGCAGTGATTCAGCTTTTAGACAACTTTTTTCTGTTACGTGTGGTCTTCGTGGTAAGTTATTTTATATGAACAAGTTGTCTGCAATCATATTTACGTTGAATTCATGACAAGGCATGCTGATTTAACAGTTTAACAAACAAATTATAAAAGTTCTGTGCACAAAAAAAAATATGTATGACTTTTGTATAATAACCTTTATTAGTTAAGGTACGTAGCTGGTTATAACAAGTTTGGAATGCAAAATGGAAAAAAAATCGTCTAGTAGATGATTGTTATATTTTCGGTTTGGTTATTTTTCTAAAAATATCAATGTTATCATCTATATCAAATTTAACAATTTATAAAAATTATATTTATGCATTAGAAAAAATATATTTTCCAGGGAGAAAAAAGTTCCCTTTTGTCATGTTTATCATATAATGGTTGTTTTAGTGCCTTTTCTGATTTTCTTTTCAGCAACAACAGCGACAGTTTCAACTGTTATAGTAACTGGATGGATTAACGTTTTGGAAAAATATATGATTTCTTTACTTATCATGTCTGTATTTAAAAATATAATGTTTTTTTATCACACTTAATCAGATTTAAACTACACACAAATTATATGGAGGAGAAGGTTCAGAAGACAAAAGAGTCGATCATATTATTGTTGTTTTCTGTCGTACAAAGTGAGAGGTTTGGCGCTATAAAACCAGGTTCAATCCACCATTTTCTACATTTAAAAATGCCTTACCAAGTCTGGAATATGACAGTTGTTGTCCATTCGTTATTGATGTGTTTTGTCATTCGATTTTTCCATGTGATGAGGAACTTTCCGGTTTAATTTTCCTCAGAGTTGAGTATTTGTGATTTTAGTTTTTTCTAAAAGCTTTATCACGGTGTATCATCGCCATTGGATATACGTGTAGGTACTTCTGTGTCATGTGTTTGCAAAATTAAAAAAAAAACAATTGTAAAGTCAGGTAAGGTTTTTCCTATGTTCATTGAATTCTAGGTTTTGTTGGAAAGCGATCTTTTGTAATACTGATTCCCGACAACGTAGCTACTGTTTTAGATTTTGATCCTTAATTGGCTCTCTCTATCTCCTCGAGTCGGCAGAATCGGACCGGGTGTCACCTGTTTAGTGAGCCATTTGAAGATTTCAATACAATTGAGAATGGAAATGGGGAACATGTCAAAGAGAAAACAACCCGACCAAAGAGCAGATAATAGCCGAAGGCCACCAATTGGTCTTCATTACACAGCAATAAAATCATGCACCCGGGGGTTAGCTTCAACTGACCCCAAAATAAAAATGTGTACTAGTTTAATAAAAATGGACGTCGTACTAAATTTCCAACACTACAGGATACCTGTGTATGGTCGTAATGCTGCACATTGGTTATGAAAGTAAGACATCATGTCTGGAGTAACCCCCGTCATAAACGAACAAACCAAACAAATAAAAGCTAAAAGTACATTTTTAAAGATGCAATGAAAGAGGCTACGTTACAAGAAGGATTTTTGATTTTTAAACAGTATTCAAAAATCACCGGAAGTCAATTAAACCTGAGGTAGAACCTTAAGTAAAATACTTTGATAATTTATTAATTTATGAATGGCGAATTTCACACATATAAACTCATATCTGGTACATTTTCTTGCTTTTTTTGGAACAAATTTTTGTATAACTATGTTAGCTGTTGAGAAGGTAAATTGGTAAGTTTGAGCATCTGTCTTGAGTTTAGTCCCTTGCAGGATTCCTATTGAAAATAAACTCATCATAGATACCAGGACTAAATTTTATATATACGCCAGACGCTCGTTTCGTCTACAAAAGACTCATCAGTGACGCTCGATTCCAAAAAAGTTTAAAAAAAAAAAAAAAAAAGTAAAATAAAGTACGAAGTTGAAGAGCTTTGAAAATGCTTGAAGTAATATATTAAAACGATTAATCGCACATAATTTACATCATATGACAAAGATATGGGAATATTATCAGTTAGGTCGTCTTATGTTCTACAGTAAATCCCTTGCCAAGTGTGTTCGGTCCGCCTGGCTATGCGGGATATACAAATACAAAACCACGTTCAATCAAACGCATCGCGTAGCGAGAGTGCCACACTCTTTCCATGCACGGAACCATTGCAACAACTCTTTTAATGATCCTAAGGTGGGCTGATGGATGGCTAAATGGCTGCACCTATCCAATATACCCTAATTTTCTAGTGGTAGTAAACATTTCCAAGACCTTCATCCTGGACATATTATTAATTTATTGTCGTTCTGAACATGCATAAAAATGTTGCCACTGGATGATAAGTAACCAACAATCAATCAATATACGTGTGGAGCGTAAACAAACATTGATTCACTAAAGAATTGACGTTATGTTACTTTTTGCGTTAAAATGATATATAATGCCCAAGGGGCCAAAGGAAAAATGTTTTTATCAACATGACATTTTTGGTCAAATTGTTTAGCCCTCACTGCAAACACAAAACTATTCAGCCTTGGATGCTCCGGCTCATTATATTATTACGTATGCTATATCAACATCATGTCACAAATATCATATCGCACTACCTTTTTTTAACTTTTTTTTCGAGCTTCAATAAAATATTTTGTTAGTCTTTCATAGACAAAACGTGCTCAGTCAGTTGTTGGATTTTTTACATCCTTATCTGGCAGTATTCAATTGTACAAAAATCAAGCTTCCAACATCATGAACATTACATACATTGAAAAAGCTTTTTGGTTATTCCATTAATTTTGTCCTACAAAAATAAAAGTCAGAAAGACCCAACTACAATGTAGGCAACTAATAGTATTACCACGATATACTGATAATGTTACCTCGTATTTCTACACACGAAAGGTTATATATAAAGGTCATATAAATACGAATTCATTTGAGATTAAATTATTCATTTGCAAGTAAATAATACTTCAGTAAAAAAAGTTCCTTTTGACAAATATTAACCAAACTGACAGCTTATACCGAAATATATTTTATATTAAAGGTTAACTAGTACGTTTAACCCAGCTGCGTTTGAATGCTTATCCTAAGTCAGGAGCCTATTTTTTAGTGGTTGTCGTTTATTGGTGAAATTCATTGGTGTTTTCTTTTTTTATGTTTTTATATATGAGATCGTTTAATTTCCTGTTTTAACTATTTTACACTATTCACTAGTCATTTTGGGACCCTTTCTAGCGTGCTATTTTTTAAGAGTCAATGTTTCGCATTGAAGGCCGGATATTGACCGATAATTGTTCACTTTTTATTATATTGTTACTTGGATGGACAGTTGTCTTATTGAAACCCGTACCACATCTCTTTATTAAAACTAAAGGTAAACTGACTTCAAGTGACAACATTTAAGTCCTTAACTACTTTTTGTTATCACTATATCAAAATGTTATCATTTATCTTAAGTAATAGCTCAACAAAGACAAGAAGAAAAGTTTTGGTATTTACATAAGTAATTGCAAAGTCAACAACATATTTTATTCCAAAGCAGATAACTTCATGTGCTTTTACATTGAAACATTATGTGTGCACTATTCTATTTAAAAATTATTTAATCGGTCCTCCGTTGTAAACAAAGACCATACTACAATATATAAGAAATGGATTGCGGTTGTTATATCTTGTCTTTCGGTTATATCCTGACAAGGTAAGAAGTTGTTTAAATGTTAGAAGTTCTTTGTAATAACTTCAAAGCTTGATTACAGAGCTAGCGGCAGTATCACGTTTGTAATGTAGAAACACAATCAACAGATTGTGTATATATTATTGTAAAATATTCATACTTTCAATGAACGTTTTTTTTTTATCTTTTCATTCCTGAAAATAGCTTTAGCTCCAACAAAAGATATATGGGACACTTGTTCGTTCAACTTAGTTATACATAGTTGATATTAGGAAGGAACGTGTACAATTGACATGAACCCAAATAGGATCAAATAAACGAATACAAATTCTATAGATGTTTATTGATGATTTTGTAATTCAACCCGTATACGGGAAGTCTTATGGGGTACAATCTGTTCTGAACATGTCGGACAATGACTCAGAAAGATTTTAACCAATTTGCATAAAACTTTGGTAATTTGTTCATATCTATTGAAGTGAGCTCCCTTTTGATTTTTATAAACTTTATATTGTCGTTTTCTGAGTTATAGGGTTTAATTCATCCAGTTTTGGACAATAAATCAAAAATGCTTTTAGCAATGTTCATGAAACTTTGATAGATGTTTTATATCTATTAAATTAAGCACTCTTTAGTTTTATCATATATTTCTGATATGACATTGAAGAGTTATAGAACTTTATTTATTGCAAAGCCACGGGCGTATGATGCGCTCATGGTGCATCTCTCTGTTGAAGTAGCTTTAAACATATGCATGTTAAACTCATCATAATATTTGCAACTAAATATTTTTCATGCTTAATCAAAATTACCATGATTACAGATAAAGAGTAAAGCTGCAATTTAGACAAATATCTAACTGCGAATTTTTATATGTTTTAAACAACTTTTTAAGCTAAATATTGAAATAAAAGCTACTTGAAGTTTTTGATTCTTTTATCAAACCGAGTCTTAAAAATGTCGCCAAAATCTTTCAGTTATGGTCTTGCAAGATAATAATTGAATCTCATGTGATAACTATACGAAAATGAATTATAACTGTTTAAGTTTTATACTCAAGCGGCAATTCTCGCCAGGTTTGATGTAGAGTAGTGGAATCTGCCGAGGTTTGTCTACATGTTTAAGGGAATACAAGATAGCATTAGTAGTAATTAAACAAACTTAAACGCTAAAGAGGTGAGCAGGTATAACTCATATAAAATACATTATTTTCAGACTCGTGTACAAGAAAACGATTCAAAAGTATTTACACATCAGAATGATAGATTTGAGTAAGATGTTTGGAGTTATCTGTGTATTAGGTTTGTCTTTCGAGCAAGGTAAGTATCCCGTAGTTTTGTCTATCACTGGTATGAAATGTTCAATTATCTGCAGTTTATCTTTTCCTTTCATAAACCAGACAATATTGTCTTGTTAACTGTAAAACATGTTATCCAGTGACATTTCCTTAGTAGTTTTTATAAACAAAAACAAACATTTTCGTTGAAAGACTATTTCATTTAAATAGTAGGTATTTTCTCCATTCAGACTGAAGAAGATTATACACACCTGCACACTGATATATATAAGTTTAACACTGCCACATTCTGTATTTGCCTGTGTCAAGTTAGGAGCCTGTAATTCAGCGGTTGTCGTGTGCTGCTATGTAACATATTTGTTCATTGTTTTGTAAATAAATTAGGCCGTTAGTTTTAACTGTTTTACATTTGAGTGTATAAGTGTATAATTCTGTGTCATTTTGTCTCTTGTGGAGAGTTGTCACCTCGGCAATCATACTACATCTTCTTTTCTAATATTAAAACTGCAACACAAACCGGACACAAGTACTAATATAGAGAGTGACATGTATAAATAATTGAAGAAATTACGGATGTTGTATTTCAATATTGCACAATTTAACGATGAAATAGAGAACGGAGCGAAAAACTACCCCATAATATTCCCTTTATTAAGCAACTATTAAATCGTAATAGGGAGAATGAATGGATTAAAATATTCATACTACAGACACGAAATTGCAATTGTCATGTTGATAGCTTAAAAGTATCTCATAGAAATTCATATAAAGTGTCCGTTGTTATTTTTTGGTTAACACGTTGTAATGTACTACTATAATATTTATTTATGTATTTCTCGAGTATGTGCCGAGTATTCTTGCGTTTTTATGTGATGTAGTCCTGTCATATAGTGTTGTCATTTAACGGCTGTTTGATATTGCCATATAAACGGAAGGTTTAGTTAGTTGTGGAATCAGGTCTAATCAATAAAATTGAGAATTGAAATGGGGAATGTGTCAAAGAGACAACAACCTGACCATAGAACAGACAACATCAGAAGGGCACCAATAGGTCTTCATTGCAGAGAGAAATTTCCGCACCCGGAGGCGTCCTTCAGCTGGCCCCTAAACAAATATATATTTTAGAGATAAGGAACGCCATACTAAACTCAAAGTATACACCAGAAACTAAAATTAAAAGTAATACAAGACTAACAAAGGCCAGAAGCTCCTGACTTGGGACAGGCGCAAAAATGCGGTGGGGTTAAACATGTTTATGAGATCACAACCCTCCCTCTATACCTGTAGCCAATGTATAAACGTTAACGCATAACAATACGCACATTAAAATTCAGTTCAACAGAAGTCCGAATCTGATGTCAGAAGATGTAACAAAAGAAAATAAAAAAAAATGACAATTATACATAAATAACAACAGACTACTAGCAGTTAACTAACATGTCAGCCACAGACTTAAACTGATTGAAAGAACATAACTCGTGTCATGCCAACAACTTGTTTTTAAATAAATGTGTTAAGTTCTGATGCAAAGACCTTATACGTTAATCAATATTAAAGCCAAAATATGCATTTTCTTTTTTCTTTAAATGTTCTATACCAAGTCGGGATAAGGCAGTTGTTATCATACAGTCGTTCAAATATACAATGTATGTTGGCGTTTGCTTTTTGTTCCGTTGTTTTCCTCTTACATTTGTATAGTTGGTGCGTTTACCCCGGTTTTAGTTTGTTATCGGGTTTTGTTTTTTTTAACCGAATTTTTGCTATTGAACAGCGATGCACTACTGTTGCTTTTAACTTAACAAACGCCAAAATATGATCTCTAACCCTTCAAAGCAGATACTTGCGTAACGTTATGTGTTTATGCTCCATTTATGGGCATTATGTTTTCTAGTCTGTGTGTCCGACCGTTCGTTCGTTCGTTCATCCTTCCGTTCTTTCATCTGTTCGTTCATCCGTCCATTCGTCCCGCTCCAGGTTAAATTTTATGGTCGAGGTAGTTTTTGATGAAGTTGAAGTACAATCAACTTGAAACTTAGTTAACATGTTCCCTATAAAATGCTCTCTCTAATTTAATCCCAAATTAGAAATTTTATCCATTTTCACGGTCCACTGAACATAGAAAATAAAAGTGCGGATGGGGCGTCCGTGTAATGGGACACATTCTTGTTTTTAATCTGGACAGTTTGGTTTCACTTAATAGGTCCTCCTGACAATATTGGAAGAGAATTTGTTGTATCTTTTATGGAAACTGATTATTATCTTGGTAATATACATGACATACCTCTTGAATTGTACGTAACAACAACAGAGAAACATAAGGTTCTTTTTAAAATAACATCACCAAAATGGACACAACCTGCGGTATCATCATATATTTCCGTCTCACCTGGACAAGTTGCCAGGGTTATTATAAGTGACGAGTTTCGTATGAGAGGAAGTTTGAAATCTTCTAAAGTACTTCTTGTCAAGTCAGAAGGCGATTTGGTAGTTTATGGAGGAAACAAAAATCACTATTCTAATGATTTGTTCTGTGGCATTCCAATAGATGCATTAGGAAATGAGTATTATGCTATGTGCTACGGACCAGCGTTTCTCAAAACACAACTTGGAGTTGCAGCTACACAGAACAACACTGTGGTTAAAGTAACGCTTCCCAATGCTCCAAATATTACAGTCACATATAATTCAAAGACTTATCACGGAGGCGAAGTCATTACTGTGAACTTAGATGATATGAAAACTTCCAACTACAAAGTATTGGTGATTTAACGGGTGCTCATATTGAAGGCACTCGCCCTATTGCGGCATACAGTGGTAATATTAAAACAAACATAGGAACGGGGAGATTTCAAGACCATCTGGTAGAACAGCTTACTCCAGTTGATACATGGGGGAGAAAATTCATGACAGCTCCAATTCCAAAAAGAACCGTTGGGGACTACTTTCGTATTGTAGCTAGTGAAGACAACACCGAAGTTAGAATTGCAGGTTTACCATCATTAATTTTGCAAAAGCGGGTGACTGGAAGCAAATTACACTTCCATCTAATTCATATAAGTCAATCAATGCCACAAAGCCTGTTTGCATAGCACAGTTTGTTTTAGGTCAAACAGTCATCAGTTATGAGACTGATGCGTCAATGATGATTATTCCACCATACCAATTGTTCAATTCCAAATATACCTTTGCTACTGCAGAATACTCACATCCGGAATATTTTCGATATCAACATGAAATTATGCTGATAATCGATTAAACTAAGAAAGACGGGCTACTTCTGGACGAAAAACCATTACCTAAGACAACAAAATGGAACCCGATTGAGAAAACTTGTATGGTTGGTACATATGTAGACATTCCAAGGGGATTCCATACTATTGTTCACAAAGATTCTTATACCATATTTGGAAGTTATCTGTATGGTCATGCCTACCATGAATCATATGCTCTTCCCACAGGAATGAGATTAGCAAAGATCAACGCGGTAAGATTTTTAACAAACGTGATTTGCAGGTTCTGCTTGTTTGTTTATTAGTTATATATTTTTATAAAACTGAGAATGGAAATGGGAAATGTGTCAAAGAGACAACAACAGCCGAAGGCCACCAATGGGTCTTCAATGCAGCCAGAAACTCCCGCATTCGGAGGAGTCCTTCAGCTGGCCCCTAAACAAATATGTTACTAGTTGAGTGATAATGGACGTCATACTAAACTCCGAATTATACAGAATTAACTAAAATAAAAAAGATTATACAAGACTACCAAATGCCAGACGCTTTTGACTCGGGACAGGTGCAAAAATGCGGCTGGGTTTAACATTTTTTTTTAGATCTCAACCCTCCTTTATACCTCTTGCCAATGTAGAAAAAACAAACGCACAACAATACGCAAAGAAAATTCAATTTAAGAGAAGTTCGAGTCCGATGTCATATAGGTAACAAAAGAAACGAAACGAAATAACAATAAAACATTAATTTATATATACATAACAATGTTGACTGTGGTTCCCCTATTTTGGACATTCTTAAATATTATCTTTGTTTGTTTTGTTCACACAATGGTGACATCACTGTTGATATAACGAGATTTTATGCTACTATCATACAAGTGAGAGGCTTAGCTGGCTATAAAACCAGGTATAAACCACCCCTTTCTACATAAAAACTGTCTGTACCAAATCAGGATATCACAGTTTTTATCAATTCGTTTGATGTTTGAGCTTTTGCTTTTGCTTTTTGATTACGGACTTTCCGTTTTGAATTTTCTTCTGAATTCTACTTTTTGTTATTTTACTTTTTATAGCACAAAATTCGTAGCATAGAACCTGTTATGTACATAAAACGTATATTATAACTGTGTAAACAGTAATTTGCAAATAAAGATAAACTATATCTGCCAGATGTCATTGTTACGCGTAAACAAGATGATACATAATTGTTATAGTATACTTTAGAAAAAAGTTGAACAACCTGTTACTTTTCAAATCAAAGACACATGATTTTATACTAGTACAATTGATATCCAATCATTTGAAATTATACTATTTTTACAGCCATGTACACCTACGAAATCAGTTGATGGTGATGGTTTAGACAATGACTGCGATGGTAAAATAGATGAAGAATTATGCACAACTGATAACAAAAAACAAGGCAAGCAGTTTACGATACAAATCAAACTTTTTCGTAGTGCGAATTGTATTCTTTTTGGAAAATTCGCTATAAATTTGAATGTGAATGATTAGACAATATTGAAAAGATAACTGATAAGAAGTTTTTGGTTAGTATTTTAATTTGTGAAGGCTCTTTATGTCACACCAATTTTAAGGAGTGACGATAGTGATCTCACTCACTCCGCATGTTTGATCATGTCCCAAGTCAGGAGCCCCTGAAGCTGGTAAGCCTTGTATGATTTCTAAATTTTAGCTCATTTATTTGTTTTGAGGTTAAGTATGACGTCAAATATCAATGAACTATTGTATACATTTTTGTTTAGGGGCCTACTGAAGCACTCCGCCTGTTGTAGGATTTTCTCGCTGCGTTGAAGACCCATTGGTTGCCTGCGGCTGTATTCTGCTATTTGATAGTGTTTTTGTCTCTTTGACACATGCTCCATTTTCATTCTCAATTTCATTCACTACAATTGTCTTTAACGTTTTGGTGTTGCACAGTTTTTTGTAGTTGGCATTAAAACAATAAGCTGAATATTCGGATATGTGTTAAATATATGCCAGGGCTTCAGTTATTTTCCTTCTAAAGTTGTATCCAAATAATAAGAAATACTTGCATGTTTGATTTGATATTTGTTAACGATGAGTTAATACACAGTGCAAAAGTAACAAGTGTAGGTTTATTTCTATGTGTACAGCACATACTCATTTCAAACTTTTTTGACAGTACAGATGATGATGGCGATGGAAGGTTTGATGAAGACTGTACCGATCCTATAACAGGTATTCAGATAATTCAGATAATTTCACGCAGTATTGTATTGTTCGCTTATTGAGACAACTCATAACACATGAAAAATTTTAAGTCGTTTTCGTTTAAAACATGTTAAAATAAAAACAGTTACAACCATTCTTACTTCTGACATAATTCCATTTGCAATTCCTATTCAGCTATTTAGCGAATTATCTAATTGTTGAGGGTTTAAGTAGCAAAAGATGGCATTTACTTCACTTGGGAATTTGAAGGGTTCCTGTTGTGTTTACTATACCTTAGTAATAAAAAAGCCACGCTGTTATTCGATGCTGTAAGATAGTGAATATAAAAAAGAAGATGTGGTATGATTGCCAATGAGACAACTATCCACAAAAGACCAAAATGACACAGACATTAACAACTATAGGTCACTGAATCTGTTTGACTTTTTCAAATCAAAAGACAAAATCAGCAGAATCCGTTATTTTCGTATTATTTTTTTTAGTTGATGGCTTTTGGGGTTCATGGGGTCCATGGTCTGGTTCGTGTTCAGTCACCTGTGGCAAAGGTGTGCAGTTTCGAAACAGAACATGTGATAATCCAGCTCCAACGTATAATGGAAAAAATTGTACGTGTAGCGGACACGATATTAGGCCTTGTAATACAAGAATGAATTGTCCTAGTGAGTAAACAAATATGGGTTTCAAATTTCTATTCAAATTTACTGCTATTCTTTTTAAACTATTAAACTTAAATAATTTGATTTATATTAGTTCATCCTACAACACAGTTTCTTTCAGATAACCTGTAAATAATCAATGTGTTAGTCCGGGAAAAGAGCGGCCAACGATACCAAAGTGACACTCAAACTTAGAAGTCTAAAATAAAATGACAATGCAATGGCAAAACAAAAACAGAAAAAAATACGAAAAGACAACATGAATTCAAAGACTCAGCAACACGAACCCCAATACATACCAGGGGTAATCTCAAGTTCTCCGACATGGTTATGACATCTTGCTTTACGTGTTGCACCTGTCGTGCTGCTCTTATAAATTCACACCCGATAATAAGTCAAATTCAGTTTTGACATTTGAAGAATATGTATTTCATAATAAGTAAGAAGCTAAGCTCCGATTAATAGAATGAAATTCAAAACAGAGTGGCTGTGGCCATTGATTGACACATTAAATTCATCCATTGACTGGGGCAATTTACGTCAACGTTTGTCTGTAACGACCACTGTTCACGACGAACCTACGATAGACATTTAAACTGTGGGGTCACCAAAGGTTTCTTAACGCCTTTAATTATAAAATAATTCGAAAAATTAATCAGGAATAACCTTTATGTTTTGATTTATATAATTGATATAAATCAAAACATCGTGTTATTTCTGATTAATTTTTCGAATTACTTTATTAAGGTATTGAGAACCTTTGTAGACCCCATAGTTTAAGTGTCTTTAAAAAGTACATAGTGAGCAGTGGTCGTTACATACAAACGTTCACC
This sequence comes from Mytilus galloprovincialis, assembly GCF_965363235.1. Taxonomy (NCBI): domain Eukaryota; kingdom Metazoa; phylum Mollusca; class Bivalvia; order Mytilida; family Mytilidae; genus Mytilus; species Mytilus galloprovincialis. The sequence goes on from NC_134843.1 coordinate 65,020,182, forward strand.
TAAATTGTCCCAGTCAATGGATAAATTTAATGTGTCAATCAATGGCCACAGCCACACTGTTTTGAATTTCATTCTAATACATCTTAGGTGAATAAGTTAGAAATGGGTTTCGTGGAGAACTTGGAAGTCCCGGAGAATGAGTTTCTCCGTGGCTTTCAACTTCATACTTTATTTGGCTTTCTAATTTTCCCGATTCGAGTGTTACTGATAGGTCTTTTGTAGACGAAACGTGCGTTTGATGTATAAAAAATATCTAATCATGGTTTATATGGAGAGGTATTTTTAGCATTTAGCAGATAGGGTTAACATATAACAAGCATAATTGAGGCAGTTAGCTATCAGATATTATTTGGCCTCTAAATGTGCAAAAAGGAAAATGATTAAAACAGTAAAATGGTTGATTTTATTTCTGATATTTGACAGACATATACCTTGTACTTTCTGAATGTTTGTGGCAGATATAATAATTTTAGATTTTCGAATTAAGTGGTCCAAAACGGGGTCCCATCTAACCTTCTCTACTATAAGAAACAATTTAAAACATTCATTGAACCTAGTATATAGGTTAATGTATGCAGCTTAAACGATAATGTGTATCGTCTTTCAAAGGAAAACCATATTATATTACAAACACAATTAAACAAAATTAATATAGTAAAGTTTATTTGCAAGTTGCTCTTCAATTTTGCTGAAGACGTATTAGTCCTGTCTTGCAACTTCTGGCTTTTTGTATTCATTTGAAATTAATTTGACGAAATAAGTACATATCATTTAAGTTCCCTCGACAACAACAAGCCTACCTGTTACTAAATGTGAAGACGCTACATACATACAGTGTACTGATAGCAATGTATGCAGTGATAAAAGTCTTAGACATTATTGTCCTGTAACTTGTGGTATGTGTGGTGAGTAAATTTGAATATTAATATACAAAATGTATATCTAGATAATTATGTTTTCTGATTAATTTATCACTGTAACAACGTTAACTTGGCAATGATCATTCAATAAGAATGTAAGCCAAGATTATTCAAAAACATTTTGGACATTGTTGCATTTTTTTTAAACTTCTTTTTGTTAAGACCTTTGAATTGAATAGTAATGTATATCAAAACTGCAAGTTTCCATTCTAGGATATAGCTTTTTAAGGTCATATTAAACATTTGACAGGTTAAAAATAATATTTACCTCCTTGAACCAATGCATGTTTATATCATAAACTTAGTCTTCTGTGCACGATTTTATCACAAACACAAACATATCGTATAATCTTCAACACTCTCTGTATGTTTGTTATGATGTGAAAATATGGCAGCTACTTAATTGTCGTGTTTTGAAGCCGTAGTTTATCGATTGTCTCCTTATAGTAAACAATCATCAAAGAAGCATGGTATTGAGCACGTCTTTCAATGCTTAATCTGTGCATTCATTTCAAATTCGCATTTGAAAAAAATAATACCAATATTTTTTTAAGTTCACACGACAACAACAAACCTACATGTTACTACATGTGAAGACGCTACATACATACAGTGTACTGATAGCCATGTATGCAGGGATCAAAGTCTTGGACAACATTGTCCTGTAACTTGTGGTCTGTGTGGTGAGTAAATTTGAATAGCAATATACAAAATTTACAATTAGATAAATATTATTTATCATCGTAACAACTTTAAACTTGGCAAATGTCACTCAACACGAACTGTAAGCCAAGATTATTCAAATGTATGTGGACATTATTAAATTTTCGATCAAACTGCTCTTTTTTGTTAACAACTTATCATTATCAACAGAAGCAACCTATCACGGAAAATGAAAGACATATCATTTATCAACTAATTGGTTATGTTTGATCACAACACGTTTGTGTTTGCATGAAAATGTCGTTGTTAAGAAAAAAACTTTAATGTTTTCAAATTTTAATGATTTTCCATCCCAGGAATACAGTCATATTGACTCTGCTGTATTTGGCAAAACTTATTGGAAATTAAGGTTCTAAACGCTCTTAAACTTTGTGCTTTCTTTTTGAGTCGAGCGCGACCGATGAATAGTGCGTATGGCGTACAAGATTCTAAAACTTGAATATATATGAAGAGTTTTATTCTTTATACATATGGTAGATAGGTGTTATATATTACCACCATGAATGAGCCGGTTTGCTTATCTATACTTTTAAATAAGAAGACATCATTTTGTGTATCGCTTGCAATGTTTTCCTTCCACTATACATTAATCATCATTCCTTTGTGTCCTATAGGTACCATGCATAGTTGCATTTGTCATCCTCGCTCATGGATATTTAATTTCGGTTATATTTAAATCATAGACAAGATTTCCGTTTAAAAATACATAGGATGCTGGTAAATTTACAAACAACCCTTAATTCCTAAACCTGATTACATGCAATGTTCTTGGTGCCTAACCTAAAGGAACCGATATCAAACATTCTTTCGGTCTCTGGAAGTGCTAAAATTCCGATTTCTTAGGACCCTTGGAACCGGTATATAATCATGTTGCATATAAGAAGTAATGCATGCAAGCCTTAGATTTGTTGAATACTTTGACATTGTCTTGGTCGTTATTTCTGAATTTTATCCCGAAGGCAAAAAAGGGTTAAAATTAACGAATATATGAAACGACTCCGGTCATGTGAAAATGATAACAAATCTATAGATATAGAAAAGTTTCCCACTAAAAAGTCTTGACTCCATTTCTGTAAAATATAACATTAATGTACACAAATTGCATTGTGACGTTGTCGATTTATACATTGTTATAGTAGTTGTGGTTTATTGGTTATTTTATTATGCTCTATCCAAATAACGTTACCACATATAAGCATTTATTTGCTTTCATAAAAATTAACACCTAGTTATTAAGTCGATTTCAGTAACATATGACGTTCAAGTGCACAAATCACATTGTTTGTTGAGTATTTTATGGCCATTGTTATATTATAGTTCGTTTCTGTGTTTGTTACATTTTAATGTTATGTTTCTGTTGTGTCGTAGTTCTCCTCTTATATTCCATGCGTTTCCCTCAGTTTTAGTTTGCAACCCGGATTTGTTATTTTTCTCAATCGATTTAAGAATTTCGAACAGCGGTATACAACTGTTGCCTTTTTTTCTTATCATGGCTCTATTCATAATTCCATTCTAATTTGCAAATACCACAATCGTATTTATAAATGTCACAATCATATTTGCATATATCAAAATTTTATTTTCGAATATCACATAATAATCAGATTTCATTAGTGGAATCCGTTTTGAGTGACTGAAATTGAAAAGGTTTACATAATTGATTATTCTGTCTTCTGCACACCAAAACAAAAAGCAACATGCTTCCTAAGAATTGTGCGTTAATCTTACTGCAAATAGTTGACCTTTGCGTTGACATTCTTTAGATTTACATCCAACATTTTGAACTGGTGAATAATTCAAATTATTATACTTCACGTTAAAATGCCATATTTTGATTGGCTAATACGAGGGTGTCATTTTACTCTATCACATAGCTGAGAGGGTGACAATTTTTTTGAATGTTACCCTCTCGTCTCAACCAATCAAAAATCGACAATTTAAAGGACAATGGATTGAATTTACATCAAGTAGTTGAATACAATGCTTAAGTTTTACGTTTTGGATCAAATTTTATTATTTTACTGTCAAAATAAATAAAAAACAAACATCTTGTTGTTTATTTCTAATACTCGTAACGTTGTTATGTACGTGACGTCATAGAAAATCCTTTTGAAATAAAATTTTATCTGTAAAAGACAAAAATGGTAGGACGTTCAGTATAATAAATTAAATAACACATAGCTGAAAGGGTGATAGAGCAGATTGGTACCCCTTGAAAAAGCATTGTCAACCTTGGCTTCGCCGCGGTTGACAATGTTTTCTCGGGGTACCAATCTGCTCTATCACCCTCTCAGCTATGTGTTATTTATATAATGTTATATTGACATCAGTTCATGTTAACAATACTTTTGATACCATTCCTATAATTTTCCACTCCTAAAATATTTTACAAAAATTCATCTTTCAGCAGCTAATGAACAGTGAACATACTTTCAACCACGCTCTGAATGTCGTCGATTTCGTGGGTGTGTTCTAGTAGCTATTGTTTAACACCTGAAAGTGCCAAAAAAGTTAACTATTTGTTTTAAACCAGTATTATGATTCAGATTTTTGTTAATTTTATATCTGATATTTTACAAACGGCTGTGCTCTTTGCTTCGTATGTTATCTCTTTTAAACTTTTCCCAGAATTCTAAATATGTTTTTACTTTCTCTATGTTATTTGGCAGATTTATAATGATTTTAGATTTTCGTATTCAGTGGGCCAACACGTGGTCGTTCGTACCTTCTCTTATAGGAAACAATATAAGGCATTCATTAGACTATTTTCCATATGCTTGTACAGAGATTACTAGGTTTTTTTTACCTGCTTGTTTTATTTGTACAAATATTTTCCCAAGAATTGAACCTAAGATTGACATCTGAAATAGATAGGCGGGGCTTCAGCTTGTATACATTAAACTTATCAATGTTATATTATGCTACGCACATTATACAACTTGAAACCCCGACTATCCATTAGTTGTCAATCTTAATTACAATGCTTATGCAAACATTTTTACTAACAAAACCAGCAATCTGGCAAACCTTTAAACTACAAACATAAGGAAAATAGCTCAAGAGCTACATGTATGATATCTGTTGTGTAGGCAATTTGGACGATAGTGTGTATTTACCTAGCAGGTAAGACGGATGACTTCACGAACATAAGATTAGGAATATATCAAATTAATAATCAACTTTTCATTTGTAAGCTTCTGTTCATTTTTTACCAAGTAATCTTAGGTCTGTCGTTCATTGCTTAACTTGTTGTATTCATTTAAATTTAATATTTGAAAACAAAGTACCTATTAATTTAAGTTCCCACAACATGCACAACAACAACAAACCTTCCAGTTTCTAAATGTGAAGATGATACATCCGTACAGTACACTGAAAGCCGTGTTTGCACTAATAAAATTCTTAGACAACATTGTCCTGTTACGTGTGGTCTTTGTGGTGAGTATAATTTAATAGATAAAAAGATAAAGTAACAATACAAGATCAAATATTTCCTGCAATTATGTATCATCAGAACAAAAACTAATGCCAATTTTCATTTGTTTTCAGTTCTTCTAATCTGTACACAGGGGTTTGTTACAATTGCCGGGTTTACTATCAATACGAACCCCTAAACAAACACAAGGTAGGAAGCTCATTTGCGACAGTGCTTCAAATTATTGTTGTAAAATTATTCTAAGACTTTCACTTACTTTGTGACCTGAATAAATCTGTTCCCACTTGAATTATCTCTTCAATGACTTATGTGTATTACCTTAAGTAACCTCTATAACTATTGTAATCCTTTAAACAAACTCAAAATTTCTGAAATAGAACGAATCGAGGCCCTACATTTGAAAATGAAAGTACTAAAGCGATGTAAAAGATGTGTTTAACTTGTGTATCTATTATATGTATATAATTTAAGTTCAAACAACCAGGATCCCTGATATTCCTTGTGGAGATGTTACATACGTACAATGCACTGATATACATGTCTGCAGTAATTCAGCCCTTCGCCAACTTTGTCCTGTAACATGTGGTTTATGTGGTGAGTAGAATAAAAAAAAATCTACAAAAGTAACAAGCACTTTCCATTAAACCAATGGATCCTGCAATGCTATATGGTGAGAAAAAAAAATAGTAATGAAAAAGTAACAAATTGAATTTGTTTGATTTATTCGGAAAACATTTGCTCGCCAATAAATGTTGCATCATATATATATATAATAGATAATGACTTTTTTGTATACATGATATTTTATTTCAAAGCATACATTTAAAACTGAACCAAATTATTAAAACTAACAATTGTCATATTTGAATAATAATCGAATATTATACATGTATTACACAAGTAATCAGCCAGTAATACATGTACATTGTATAAAGAAATAGCATATATGTGCAAAATATATTTCTGAAAAGGGAGGAACATGACAACCAAACAAAAATATATCGAACAGAGAAAAGTGGCGCGAACAACGAATTGAAAAGAGAGAGAAAATAAATCATATTATGGGATCAATTTCTGTCAAGACGTTTTGATTATTTTATATTCAATTGAACTGATTAAATATATTGTACCATTTAAATTTTCCGCAAAAAATAATCGTCAAAATTTAAAGTTTTGAATTTTCAAATCACATACGGAGTTTTCATATTTTTGCGGATTAGGTGTAATACCGTCATTGGTTTTCACCTAATAGTTTTTTTTTCCAAAAAATTTGCATAATTTATCTTTGTTTAAATAAAGAAATACTTGATGTTAGTACAGTACTATTGAAAAAAATTCACATAATGTTTCATTACAAATTCCAAATCAAGCCTCATCATAATAGTGTGGACAAATAAAAGATCAAATTTCTTCTTATCTGCCAACAAACAGTTGAATATGATACAAAAGAGGATAAATACCAGTAATAATATTAAAAAAAAAAGATGTGGTATGATTGCCAATGAGACAAATCTCCACAAGAGACCAGATTACACAGAAATTAACTATCAAAATTAATCGTACGGCTGAACATATTTGTCTCACTTTTGGTCCCTTTTTCGTATCCAACCAGATGTAACGTACTATGATTTGGTGGTATTACACCTGCCAACGTGTATACAGAGCTTTCAAATAAATTAAGTGTCGAGTCTTCAATGGCCCAAACGCGATCAGATGTATGTGTTTTCTAATAGTGTACTATTCTCGAATGTGAAGTATTTTATTGTTTTGATCTGTATGGCGGATGATAGAATACATGTTTACATAGCAATTAATGGGAAATAATTCTGTAGACGAACAAGGACTGACTTGTCCGTTTACAGTTCATGCAATCACCATACCTTGAAAATTTGGAATGAATTCGTGATATAAGAACATTGGAAAACTTCTGATGCCTTTAATATATCTTTTACTCCTAGAATTAACTGCAACAGATACACACGAGACTTAAATATATGGGTAGCCAAAAACAAATACATGGGCAAAACCTGCCAAAAAATACAATGGTAATGAGACAATGCTTTTGCTTCTTTTTTCTTTCTTATGATTGATTTTTTAAGTGCTGCATCTTTATCTTTTTCAGCAACAACGACCACAAAAGTTTCAACTAATTGGATTCACATTTTGGGGAAATAGTTTCACCTAATCTTCTACTTCGGTGTAAATCACTTGATAAAAGTAATAAATGTTTCATTGAGCTTTTGATTCTGCCATTTGGTTAGAGATTTTCCGTTTTGAATATTTCTCGGAGTTCAGTATTTTTATGATTTTACTTTTCAGTAATTATATTTAAAATGACTTGTAAGTTATATGAAGAGGTATATATAAACACTTGCCTTGTGGTGAAGACTGAAAGTTGACCTTTTTTTTATTATTATTTGTTGTTCGTTGGAGGTGGAGGTCTTTTTTATTGTTTATATGTCATCAGTTAGAAAAACGTAGGGTGTACACCATATAATACATTACATTACTGATACATAGATTTGACTTTATGTTAACTTCTGTTGCATCATCTTCTGTTAACTTTTAAACATGTTCCTCATTTGATGTCTGATAACGATAATTCCTGCTCCATTTTCGTTTAATAAATAAATCTCCGAAATATGGTTGAAATATGTTTTGAACAAACATCCAATAAATTCAAATTCATGAATGCATCATTTATATAAAGTTACATTTGAGTACGCCAGCTACAAAATGGATCCACTAAAATCATTTGTTCTACAATATTTTTAAATAAAATAAAACCTCTATATGGACGTGCTGGTTCCATGGTGTTTTTCTTGGTTTCTCTTCGCCAGAACCGCTCAACCAACAACATTTGAAAGCAAAAGATGTATCATTACGCAAGAACGTGAAAAGCGAGGACCGAAGTGACATCAAAACAAGAGCCAAAAACTGAAAATGAAATTTCGTCTAAGGCAGTTGAAATTCTTGGTTATAAATAATTCATATCATGAGAAATATCTGTTACTAATCATGTCAGTACCACGGTGTAACATCACAAAGGATACACCTGATGTATACGACAATACAGAATTAGACTATTTGAAATTACATGACCAACACTACGGGTGCCACATGCGGAGCAGGATCTGCCTACCCTTCCGGAGAACCTGAGATCAACCCCAGGTTTTGGTGGGGTACGTGTTGCTTAGTCTTTAGTTTTCTATTTTGTGTCTTGTGTACTATTATTTGTCTTTTTTTTAGCCACGAGGTTGTCAGTTTATTTTCAATCTATGAGTTTGAATGTCTTTCTGTATATTTCGCCCCTCCTTTGTGGCGTTGATCATGTCATTGTGACAGACAGTTCGTGGTTCTGTTTTGCTGTTTTTGTGTTCTGTCTTAGGTTGTTTTACGTGTTCGTTTTTTTATTCTGTGATTAGCATGTTCATATCTACTTTTATATTGGGTTTTTTTTTTTGTGTATTTCTCTGTCCTGAATGTTCTTGCATTTTTTTGTACTGTATTTCCTGTCATGTAATGTTGTTATTTGAGCACTATATTCAACATGGCCACAAAAGTGCAAGGTTTGGCTAGCCACAAAACCAAATTCAACCAATTATTTTTTTCTTAAAATGTTCTATACCAAGTCAGGAAAATGGCAGTTGTTATCTTATAGTTCGCTTCTGTGCGTGTTGCATTGTCGTTTGTTGTTTTGTTGCACTTCAGTGTTTCTGTTGTTTCGGTGTTTTCCGGTTATAGATATGTTACCCGGATTTGTTTTCTCTAAATCGATTTAGGACTTTCGAACAGCGGTATACTACAGTTGCCTTAATTTAGCCAGATTCGAAACATCTTTTTTTTTTGGTGATGAGAATAAAGATATGTAATATTTGGTCTTGAAAACCCCTTCAACATTCTTATTAATTTGATTTTTTTTTTTTTTTTTGTCGATGTGTTTTGATTTCAGTTTAAGTGTTGACTACTATAAACCTGGTAGACACGCACTTCTGGTAGCACTAAATTTTGAAATCTGGCATATTTTACTGGTGACACACGTGGAGCAGGATCTGCCTAACCTTCTGGCGCACCCGAGATCACCCCCAGCTAGGTTGTTGTGGTTCGTGCTGATCAGTCTATTTTGTGTTTTGTGTATCATTGTTTGTCTGTAGGTCTTTTGTTTTATCAATGACGTTGTCAGTTGATTTTTTACTTGTAATAAAAATAAGAAAAGGTGGCATGAGTGCCGATGAGACAACCCTCCATCCAAGTCATAATGTGTACAAATGTCCCTCTTATATCTCTCGCTTCTCCGCACTATAAGCTATTGAGTATACCCATTTTAAAGTCGTAGGTTTGACTTGGTCGGAAGTTCAATTTATTTGTAATTTGGTTTTAGCACGAAGGTTTAAATTTTGCGCGCTCCCGCTTGGTCTTGCAGACCCCAAATACCCAGTCTCGTTTCAGTTTGAACCATCCTTTCTCAGTAACTTGCTCATGGCTGCACGCTTTCTTTTGTGGATGTTGCAACATTATAGCGGATGCTGCGTCCAGGCTGCATGAGGAAGGCCACTTGCAAGACTGTATGATATCTTAACAAGTTATAGTTATATTCCTTTTAGTGCAGAAGAACTGTTGATACACGTGTCTTATGCATTTTCTATTTGTAGATGGTGCAAGCCGGCCATTAGACTTGGAAATAACTGTAGGACGCTTGTAAAGCAAGAGGTGGGCTGAATCAACATCAGGAACTTATCGTACGCATTTGAAGACGTACGTTCAGTTTTGTGAAGAGTATGAGTTTAAAGCGGTGCCTTGTGATGAAAAAACAACTGAGTTTTACGTGGCTTATTTAGTGGATAAAAAACACTTGGCTTATAGTTCCATACGTTCTAATATTAACATTATATCTATTTTGCATAAATGCACAACTTGCAAGATCCTATTTCAAATTCGTGGAATATAAAACACTTGTTTACTGGTGTTGAACGAAAATTAGGTACAAACCAATCTTGTAAAGCGCCAATTACACCCGAACGTTTATTGAGTATGAAAAAAGTACTTGATATGTCAAACCATAATAACATTGTATTTTGGGCGGCTTGTCTGATAGGGTGTTTTGGTTTCTTACGACCCAATAATTTTCTAGTTAAAGGAACTTTTAATCAAGAGTTCAACTTGCGCAGAATAGATGTCTTGCCTTGCAGCTGGGGTATGCTTTTACGTCTTAAAGTCATCAAAACCTTTCAGTTTCGTTCCAAGCCAATAGACGTAGTGCTGCCTCATTTGTATAGTCACCCACTGTGCCCTGTTACAGCCATGTCTAAGGTGCTTGCCTTGGTAGGAGAACCATTGGATCCCCTTTTTCGGTTATCAGATACTTCATGTTTGACATAAACAGTTTTCCTGAATGCCTTTCGTTTTACATTACAACTAATGAAGTTGGACCACCTTAGTTATGGAGGCCATTCTTTTCGCCGAGGCGCGCCGACATGGGGTAGCAAAGTGGGCCTTTCAGACGATGACATAAAATTGTTAGGTTATTGGTCAAGTGATTGTTTTTCTCGGTACATGGATTGTGATATGGATAAACGTCTGAAAGCCATCTCTACCTTCAGTACCCTTTTACCACGTTAATTTCCCCCTATTTGGGTTTGGGACTTTATATTACTTCAATGCTTGTCATAAGATTGATAAGTGGTCTAAGAATACCATTTTCAATGATCGTAATGGAATTGGTTGATAAATGCATTGCTCATAACTTTTGTTAAGTGCAAATCAAGAAATAACATGGTACAAACATAGAATTATCAAATATAAATAAAAGCATAAAGAAACAAAGATTTCTAAAATTTTACATTCAAAATGTTTTTGTATCATGATATTGACATTACATGAATATTTGATGTCGAGTTGTCTTCCTTTTACCAAACAAAATTGTGACAATACCAGAGTGTCATGTACTATATAATATAAACTTTACTTGATTTTGAAATGTAACATTTAATTCAACATGCAAATTTACAATTTTGACAAAATGATATATATGTTTGGTTATGATTTCGCTACATTTTTGTGGCATTTATAAAAAACTTATCGACAAAGACTTTTTTCATTATTTACTGCTACTAAATCAAATGCTTGTCAATTCGGAAAATATGTAAATTGTGGAATTTATTGACCACCTGTTCCTACAGTGACTAAAAATGAAAAGGGGTATGACCATCTCCCTTGCTCTTACTTCCCTCACTAAGTCAACAACGTTAAGCAATATCACGAAAACTACTTAATTCTTGGTTGCTTAACATCCAGTGGCAAATATTTCATACATGTTCAGGACAAGAACAAATTAACAATATACTGCGGGATTAACAGTCCACCAGCAGTTATTTAAATGAATGACCCGGAGCAAGAAAAGGAAAACATCTCTTTATACAAGAAAGGTGAAAGATACCACAGGGACATTCAAACTCCTAGTCGAAAATAAACTGACAACGCCATGGCTGATAACAGAAAAGACAATCAAATAACAGTATATAGTAAACTAAAAACTGAGCAATACAAACCCCGACGATCCATCAACAGTGGTGAAACATACATTGTATGATCGTTACCACTTCTAAGGATGAAACAACCTGAGGCAAAGCTTACATTAAATATTCTAATTTATACCGGTTTGGTTTTGTGGTTTCCTATATATTCATACACGGTAACCTCATTTATGACCTGTGGTGATATTGTTCAATCAGACGCGGTAGACATTTTACGCGTTATTTAGATGTTTTTTACATATTGTTTTTTGTTATTTTTACAGTTTTAAATTATTAATTTATATCGAGAGGGAACAACACAAATCGGCACCAGAAAAACACAACTGTTATATCTAACATTATATGTTGAAAATCATTCAGAAATGTAAACCACCCCCGCCATATTCTGTACGTGTCTGTCCAAAATCATGAACTTGTTATTTAGAGGTTGTTGTTTGTTGATTATATCATATTTGTTTTCGCTTATTGTGTTGTTTTACATTTGTCATGTGCAGGGCTATTAATGCCTACTATATATACGGCATGGGTTTTCCTCATTGTTGAATGCCGTACGGTGACATATAGTTTATAACTTCTACGTAAATTTTCTCTGGTTGAGAGTTTAAAAAGATTTCATAGGTACATTTTTTTGTTATCATACCATATTTTTTTTATATAAGATCTGATTTGCAGTGCATCACTTTCAATTACTAATTCAAAACAATGACCCTCCCAGAGTGCGAGTTATTTCTTGTATTTGTACATTTTCGAACTTTTAATTTCACTTACATCTGTTTAATTATTTTATAAAAAGAGGAGAGGATACTAAAATTGAAAAGGCAACATCAGCCTTATAAAATAGACAACACTATCACGCCCAAAAAAGATGGACGACGACAAACAGACAGAGAACAATACACATAATACTTCTGATTGTATTATTCAGTAAAAAGAATTCCAACAACTTGTCTGGCCTAGTTCGTGTTCAAATGTAAAACAAAATCTATCATACATGAAGGGGTATCGAAACTTTTTGTTCAAGACAGGATTTTGCAATTCTAACGTTTCACAAGAGCTAGTGTTTTTACGTTTTTCGCAAACAGCTATAGTAATATAGACATTTATGTTTTAAAATGTATTTTGCAGTATTGTATAATTTGTATTCCATTTTTTTTTATACATATATTCCGTTGTTTGAATTAGTTTGTTTTATTCCTCTTAGAAGAATACAATATTTCACCTTCATTTTCAGTTTTAAATCTGTAACACTCGAGATAACTGAACGTGCTTAAGTTGTTATGAAGTTTAATATATCTGCTCTTAATTGGCAATAAAAATGCGAACATGCTCCAGAGACATGTCTATCGAATTTGTCCTGGGATCTGTCCTAAGACCTATCTTAGGAAAAAGCTCAGATGATGTTAGGGCAGACTTACGTCATGCATGTTTCAGAATGCACATCGACGCTATTTTAGGAGTATCTTAGCTAGGATGTCACGGCTGACCACTATTCTTAGCGCTATCGTAAAGAAATTAGGATATTTAAAATTAAAAGTATTTAAAAGAATACATCAAATATAACCAATAGAAATAATTGTAATATAACATATTAGAATTAGTATACCTAGTTAGGAAATGAACTAATCATAAATCTCTAAATCTCTTCGATAAGCAGGCCCCTGATAAACTTGAAGATGGACATTTGCTATCCGAGATATAATTATTGTATTATTTGTTAATGTATTGTCATATTTCATGTACATGTGCATTTGTTCTTATATATACATACATGAATATTTCATTTTTAATTAATGCTGTTTATCCTTGAATCATGAAATATTTACCGCTGGACGTAAGACTAATCATTGTCATTATTAGGATCAGATCTCTTACTTGTTTTGAATATGTGTTGGCTAATACTTACTGAATATACATGTACATGTATATATATAGACGTACAGTAAATTATTTATTTTTTATTTTTTTCTCGAAACCAAAAAGGAAACAGATTAATTTTGAGGTTTAACATATATTATATGTCTCTGAGAAACTAAAATAAAAGTGTGTTTAAAAAATAAATGAAATGTTTCGACTCAGTTTGAAGGTTTCAGGCGAAAATACGATTTAATTTACCTATAATTACTTTATTATGAAGTCAAAACACTAATTTCGTTCCATTCTAAACCTCAGTTAATTTGTATCAAATCAAACGGCAATAAATATTTAATTGTTAGATTTAAATACAAACTTTCAGTCATTTTGTATACAACTGAGTAAATCAATTGATCCCAAATTAGTACATATCTTGGAGGTGTTAGTTCTAAACATTTATCTATTGATATCTATATCCTATTGAAAATATCTCTGTCGGTATGTATACACTTAGTATAAAAGTGATCCGTATATAAATATCAATGGCTCTTATGAACTAATGGCGTCTTATTTACTATGAATGATCTTTTATTTCCTGACCCATGCGAGAGACCTGTCATTTTAGGACGAATGATCGCGTTCATTCATGAGTATCATTGTATATATGTGTCAGACAGGTAGCCATTTACCTATGTATAAACATATATTTTATTTGTAAGGTGAGAAATAACTTTCTAAGGTTGTCATCAATTGAGGAAACATGTGCTCGAAAAATATGTAAGTAATTTTTATGTATGTTCAATTATATGTAGCTATTTATCATATTTCAGAGTGTTTATATTTTAGCAAAGATTGACACTTGAACATATTTTTTTTTAATTTCATTTTTTACTGTTAAATGTTTTGTTTTTTATATGAATGATGATGTAGATTCTATTTATAAGATAAAACGGTAAATTTGGAACAAAAGATCATGGTTTTCGTTTCCAAGGATATCGTCAGATCTTCAAACGATACAACAACTCTGTTCTAGAAATATTATATCTTACAAGAATGCAAAATATACCATAGTCTTTTCAAATGGGACGCGATTGCACCCCTCTGATTACGACCTTTCACATAATTGGGCAAAATTATGTACATGTACAGTATGCATGTTTGGTATATTTTTCGTTCTATTTAAAAATGAAGAAAATGCCAGCAGTGCAACGGAGAACGACGAGGGGAAGATAAACTAAGAAAAATCAAAAAAGGAAACGACAGGTTTCAGTCTACATACATATATACTACAAACAAATAAAGATTGAGGAAATTGAACCAAACCGGGCCAAAAACTACGATGCTCTCTTGTGTTGAGCTAGGTTAAACAGTGCAAAATGAAGATCCAGTCATTCTGTATCTGCTGACCTTTGTACTCTAGCATTATCTAATAAAGTAAATGATAGAACTAATAAGGATTACAGTGGCGGATCCAGGGGTCCGGGAGATGGAACCACCTATTTTTGGACGATCCATGCATTTGAATTGGGACATCTGGTTTGAACCCCACCCCTCTTTTTTGAAATGGCTGGATCCGCCCCTGGGTTAGATCGCTGTGTTGAACGTTCGCAACAGGCTATTGAAAATCCTTTGTCGACTAGTTTTCAGTTAATATGACATACAGCTAATTTATTGATCAGAAGAATATGACAAATAAAAAACCGTATATGATGTATTCAAATTTTTCAAAGATTCCAGACGATATATATGTATAGGTGTATTGAAATGCCCTTTCATGCGAAATAAATCACATTAAATAATATTTATTCAATTAAATGCATGCACGTTTAATATTTATGTATGTGCATATTAAGCAATTAAATTCCAGTTTTTTAGAGTCTGAATGCAATTTTTAGGTTTATGTATTTTCTTACTTCATAAATCATTCTATTTTCCTTTAAATGACACATATACCGTATATGATCAGTAATTTATGAATTGTCATTTTTCATATATACAAGGATTTGCATAGTTAGACTATAGTACAAATTCTTGATATGTGAAAATAGAATAATTTATCACAGTTAAAATATTAGCCTGGCATGCTGGTCTAACCTCCTCTAAGTGTCAGCACTCTACTGTCTACCAGTACACCAGAGCTGATATAAGACATCCAATCGTAGTACTAATTTATCGTAGGTGCGTTCGGAACATATATACCTTAACTTAAGTAGTTTCAATTAATGCATATAGGCCTAGGATCCCAGGCTATCAAAATATAAGAAGGAACATCTTAGCGGTGTTTTCAATGAATAATTGAAATAAGTTGTAAATTGAAATAAGGATAAACCAAAACATTTCACCGCAGTGTGAGAACGGCACAAAACGACTGTAAACTATTGTAAAATTTGATCTTTTCTAATCCCCTAATTCCTTTTTATACCTTTATTTCCCATTAATCACGCCTCCGTGTTTTTGGGTAATCGAACTGACGATTTAATCCCATTGATCGGAAAATTGTGGGAATGTATTTAGGTATTAAATCGCTTACCAAGCGTTTACCAATATGTAATTGTCTACAATTTCGGCTATTAAGTTTGTTTTATGAATGAAAAAGAATGTCCCGTCTTATTGCATGTGACATACGAATGTAAGTAATAACGAATATTGTATCTTTGGTATTTTGTACTTGTACATGAGCACCAGACAAAGATAATTAATGCAGATACTGTGTGCATGGTGATTTATAAACCAATCCGTAAAGGATATTTACTATTCTGTCTGGCCTATTTGCTTAATATGCTCTGTATGAAGCTTTGACCTTGAACTTACCGTATTAAGAACAAAACCAAAAATTTAACAGCTTAAGCTATGGTATGTAATAAGCTTTCAGAAAAGCATATAATATGTAACAGTGGAAGTCTATTTTGTTAAAAATAATGACAAATGCAGAATGATACTTAATTATTATGTAGCATGCAAATTCAAACTATAACCCATGATTTCAAACACATTATTAAAAATATTAACAATCCACTAGGATAGGGCAGTGAAGTTGTTCATACTATATAAAATCCTAGGTATATATAGGGTTGTTACTTTTCCTGCCGATGATGGTGAGTTTGAACCTTCGACGAGGTGTGGTCAATTTCGTGGTTAATTGCCACTTTTCCTGCCGATAGTCGGTAGTTGGCACCGGAAACTCTGGCTTCTTTCACCTGGTATAACTGTTCGAAAAGAAAAGGTCAAGTGTGCCGAAAGTTGCGTTTTAAACACCAACGATCTATGAATAAATCTTCAAGACAAAATTAACTTTAGTAATAGTGATCGAATGCTTTTGAACCACAGTTCAGGGACTTTTGTTCGTGAATCAATGCAAGTGTTCAAAAACATTTACTATGCAATACTCTTCTATCAGAGATTGAATATCTCTTAATGTTCACATAATGAAAGTCTGGTACAATCCTAACATTTACTTTGTTATCCGAATGTGATAGTTTTATGAGAAAATTCACCGAAATGACCCCCCCCCCTCCCCCTCGTAATAAATCTCTCCTACGTGCAAGATTACTGTTGCCATTAGTCTTTAGGATGAGGGCGACAATATATGTTTTATGAATTATTCAGTTTAAATTTTGAGTCTTTTATAAAATCATTGTTCATCACTTTTGAAACGTTGGGTCTGTCCTCCAAAGTAGACATTATTTAAGAGACTTATTAATTCACTGTTGAAATAAACACATTAAAACTAAAATATGACAATCTTTATTTCCCTAAAGTATGTTCCTTTCTCGAATAAATTCTGACCGCTCTATTTATCAAACATAAAAGTGAAAAATATGACCGTTAGCATGAATATAAAGTTAAGTGACAATTCATGATATTCCTGTCACATTTACAAATTCTTTTCATAAACAAAACAGAAAATTTTACTTTGCATTTCATACATGGACATTTGTTTTCAATCCCGAATCATTGCTGTACCGAAAATAAGACATATGTTATATGAGCATCATCAAAAGAGGCAAAACTACAATATTGATACGAAAATGCAAAAAAATAAAATAAAAAATCCTACACAGCCTCATCTGGTAATAATTCATGATGAGGTCTACCGATGGTCCATATTTGGTCTTGATAACTCCAATAGAAACGAGGGGAGGCCATGTCAAACAAATGCTGGATGAAAAAAAAAAAAAAAAAAAAAAAAAAAAAAAAAAAAAAAAGGAGAAAAACAATAAGGTCTTTCCTCGCGGAGAGGAAAGACCTTAAAGAGGAAGAATGAATGAAAAAACGGAAGGAAGATCAGTACCCCCTTTTATAGTCGACATATATCTATAATAACTCATTATTTCCCACAAAAAGCTTCTACTTTTCAAATTCTCCAAACTTGATTTTAAGTACAAGCATTTCTTATATAGAAGACATTTCTTATATAGAAGACATATATGTAACAGTGTATTTAAACACAAATTCTATGGATTCGAAAGGGTTGCATGACTATCATTCTAAGTCGATTGAATGCCTGTTTTGGAGTATTTATGTTATAAAATGGAGGGTTTCAGGAGTGAGGTCAATACCTCGTAAGGGAAATTCGTTAGTCGCTAGAGTTGGCAAGTAAGTTTAGTAACACGAGTAAATAACAATTGCTTTTAATTGTAGTTAATGACATTTTCACAAATATGTTTTCTAAAGGTATTTTTTTCTTTCTGCTCAATGGATTGTTGCCTCCAGGAGACTTCACATTATTCAAACCTCCGTGACATGATCGTTTTAAAAATATTTTCACACTTGTCAACAAGTCATCTTCTTGTTTCACGAAGCGTATTTAAATACTGATGAACCAAGTTTACCTCGCGGGTAAACTGCCGGACTCACTACATTAGGTCTAAAAAAATATAATTGCCTTATCAGATGTAATGAAATAAAACCATCACTTCGGTGATGGTCTTAACGGTTCAATGAAAGCTTTGTCATACGAGCTTCAACGAGATCTGTTATAGTTTAAATCTTTTAATTTCGGTATTTTATTTTGTATTTTTGACCAGATCAGTGTACATATCGACAACGTTGTGATGATGGAATAAATAAACAAGGAGAAACTAAGTCAAACCTGCACAATATTTGGACGAACGGATTAACTTTCATGATTAATTAGAAAGGATAATACACATTTGGTAAGTTGATTTTATTTTATTATTTATTTTTCAAACAAGATCTTAATCCAAAACCATGCAAAGTGGAAAATGTTCATTTTTTCATTCGTTCATTGATTCATTCATTTATTTCAAATTAAATGCCCTAATTAGATACCTGTGTAAGATTTAATTTGTAGTCTGTTTATTTCTTCTCCTTATTTTTTTTAAACCCTTATCTTTGACCTTCGATGTACGACATTGTTAAATGAATTTATTTAAAGAATAAATGATTGATTATCTGAATATAAATGATTAGTAAAGCAAAATTTTCTTATTGTCTGCCTTTTTGAAATTTAATCGTAAGCAATTCGTGAGAAATTAGATGTCTTGTAAAGTTCACATTTAAGTTCGGTTATCTGAACACTTGCATTTGGGATTATAGCTATCTGGTGTCATTATGCTAGAGTTTATTTAGTGCACGCAGGTTATCGACAAATGGCATGATGGTGAATAAAAGATACAAAATCTGATTAGAAATATCGTATTAAAATCAAAATGCATGCCAGTACAAAATGTATACTAAAGGTATATGTATGATTGTACTTTTAGATCTGCATATGGATATTGTTTTCATTTCTTCAAAAACTCATCGCAAGAAATAAATTTGCACCACATACATAAAACGTGATATTAATTTATGTTTTACAAATAAAACCAATCATGATTCTTACATTCCATAGTTTTATGTACAGATGAGGGGGAAATTTGCTGGAATAGTTCCATATGTATTACATTTAAAATCTGCATAACCAGAGACATTTGATATAGTTATATATCTCTGGCTTAACACAACGGAACATTAAAAGATAAGATATCATATTATTGAATTATGTAATCTACCAACAGAAAAATGAGCATCCGTGTGCATATTTCGTATTTATGTTTTGTTTACACACTCAAATTCCAAGTGAAATATTTGTTAAAAGTTGACAGGTATTTTAAGATGTCTACCTGTGGCGTTAATTTGTTGTATTATGATTGAAAGGAATGTAAGATACAGGTGATATATCAATAGACAAAGTACATTAACTTAGGGTGGTCCACCATTTTCATTTAAATATTCACACAAAATTAATTTTAACTTAGGAATTTTTATTGTCCTTGGGGATGTTTAGCAACAAAAACTTCTTTATAATTGAGATATCTTTTATTAAGAGACACGTCTTTAAGAAAATTGTGGTCACTTTTTTTTATTTCTCTCCTATCTCGTTCGATTGTACATGTTTTCCCGCAAAAACTTGCAAAAAGTCTGGTGCCACAACATTTCAACATCCATGGATAATTAACCATACAACTTTATTAAGAATGCACTCTTAAGAAGCACTTAAAGAATATCTATTGATACATTCTACCTTCATGCATAAGTTTTACCCAACCTCAAGAAATGCTCAACTATAATGGAATCCGATAGGAATATTGAATATGTATGAACGAAAATAACCCTTAGTGACTTGTGTTCTTTTTCCCTTGTTGAACGTTTATGTATCAGTAGTGTCATATCGGGGCCTTTTATAGCTGACTATGCGGTATGGGCTTTGCTCATTGTCGAAGGCCGTACGGTGACCTATAGTTGTTAATGTCTGTGTCATTTTGGTCTCTTGTGGATAGTTGTCTCATTGGCAATCATACCACATCTTCTTTTTTTTATATAATTAATGGTATATTTGGTGTATTTTGTCTATGTTTTGTTACCTCTTGTTTCAAATGCATGTGTGACAGTGATTTTGGACAGTATTTATATTAAATATTCAGACATTTTGAAATTCATAATTAAAGAAAGAGATTATCTTTTTAGAAATAAAATAAATGTCTCCACTTTTTGGGCAAGAGTACATGTATATATAATAGGCGTCTGTATTTTAACAGTCTGGGCAAATGAGGACAGATATATTTTGATCACAGTACAATTAAAGTAAATTAAAGGATCTCGATTCAAGACCTCAAATAACAAGCCTGTGAGTATTTTGTTTCTTATGTTTAAAGATGGTCACATTTTGACACCGAAATGGCTTTATTGTTTTGAGATGGTCACATTTTGACACCGAAATGGCTTTATTGTTTTGAGATGGTCACATATTGACATCGAAATGGCTTTGTTGTTTTGTCTTGTTGTGGCGTTACTGCCTTGTCGACGTTTCAACACACATTGCATTTCTTGATATACTTCCTCCATTTAGCACTCCTTTCGACGATATTTGAAAACAAACAATATGCCCGATGCTTTGCTTAGCTGTAACTGCTATTTAAAAAGTCATTTCTCTCTTTTAAAAACTAAAACCCAATAAATGGCCTACTTCTTTTGTTGAAAAAAGCAGACCATTTCCATACAAGTGTTCGTCTTGATTTCGGGTAATTTGGAAGATTGAATTACAGTTTGGTTGTTTCTTTAACATCTTTAATAACAGACCTTAGTGAATAGGCGGTACAAAATGAGTATTAAAGTAATAAACAGTCATTTCAAACTGCAATTTCATCAAAGATTGATTTAAGTTAATTGGACATTTAAATGCTAAATCAAAATGTACTGATTGAACGGAAATTGTCCTGAAAAAAAGAAAATAGAAGCAATGCATACAAATAGTAATTCCTGTATAATAAAACGCCATTTTTCGAATTTTTCGAAGGATTGAATACTGTAAACCAACTTATTTTCGCGAGCGATTTATTTTCGCGACTTTCGCGAGTAGAAAAATAACGCGAATTTTAATCGTCGCGAATATGTAATACTTGGATCATTCCTTATTGAACTTTAGAAAATCGCAAAATTAAATAGCCGCGAAATGGTATAAAAAGGGTAAAACGCGAAATTAAGTATCCGCGAAAATAAGTTGGTTTACAGTATACTTTACTCAATCTAGTTTTCAAATGCGATTTGTGAGTTAAGTATTGTCGGATACCAAATCGTCTATAAGCTTTTGATATCGGTTTTCCTCATTGTCGACATTCGTATACGATGAGCTATCGTTGTTAACTTAGTTTTACTTGTATCATCAGTTTGGTCTCTGTTGAAAGGGTTTTTCTCATTGACATTCATACCACATCTTTTTAAAGTCGTTCTAAACAAACAAAAAACAACTGTGATTGTTTTTCAAAATGATGACAAAATCAGCTTAAATTATATTTTTCTCCAAACTTTGTAAACATTTTTATATTGTTCTTTACAAATAAAATTATGTAATAAATACATGTACGTAATGGTTTCCAATATTAATGTCAGGGTTATCAGGGCCACCACTCTTAGACAGCCCTTCGAATTTAATAATGAACTAGATTATATATAAAGTTCCTTTTTTGACCATATAAACAAAAAGTCATGTTCATTTTGGCCTTTTAGCAAAATTCCACAAAATCAACTGAAGTTAATTAAAATTAAATTAACAGGTGCGGATACGTGTCCCATTTTAGTGGCATGACGATGTTTTCTCTCTCAGAATAGTCTGGGACATGCGATCAATAGATAAAAAAAATAGCTGATGGTCATTACGTGTCCATTTAAACAAGTACCTGTAATAATCATCTAATTTGCTGACAGATTATGACGTATTTATCTTTGATCTTAACAGGTGTAAATCTTCTGATTTTAGTGATTACCAACATTTCACTTAATAGGATTTCAAGATTAGGAATATTATTGCAATTCAGTAAATAATAAAGCTTTCGTCACGTGACACAAAGTTATTAAAATAGTATGACATAATATTTAATTCTGCATTACTTTGATCTTTTATGAATTTACTTCCTTAAGTTGAAAATCAATTATCTTCGATTGGTATTTTAATTGATTTTTGGTTGCCGAGCTTTTAATTCAATAACTCTTAAGCATAATTTAAAACATATTATATTCAGTAAACAGTACAGCAAGTATCACTGTACTTCGTTCTTCGCATTGTAAAAATCCGAAAGTTAGTAAAACATGCTAAGATTTGAAAATAAAATAATCTTAATGTAACATCTCATATAGTTTACATAACTGAATGTGTTATTCTACGCTGAATATAATTACTCAAAATTTGACTGTTTCCGAATTTTTTTCATTAAAGGATGTTTTTCACCAATACGAATTCATCTGTACAAAATGTATGGTACTGTCTGACGAAACTTTTTTTGACAGATGTACATCTAATAATAAGAACTTATTATGTCCAGGTATGTTAATTTTTCAAGGATAACTCGCAATCCGACAACATTGAAGTTAGACAATTGGTAACATCCTTGAAAATATGCCATAATGTTGAAATAATTTATAGTTGGAGCATATTTCCTTGGATAATAGCTTGGAAGACCTATTGAAAAGCCCATGTCTAAACTTAGATCGAGCTTTTCAAACAAATAAAATTTGGACATGAAGTAACGTCTGCCAGTTTATTTGCTTTTCCAATTCAATTCTGGATCTCCCTGAAACGCTTACTAAATAAAAGATCACCTATTCAGGTGACCAAGCAAGACATGTCCCTAGGTTTCAGTTGACCATGCACGACATGTGCCAGATTCACTTAAGTTTCAGCTGACCATGCACGACATGTGCCAGATTCACTTAAGTTTTAGGTGACCATTCAAGCCATGTGCCAGATTCACTTAGGTTTCAGTTGTGCTCAGTGGAAATGTTGATATCAACATTTCTGAATAGACTAATTTATAAATTCCACGAAATCAACTGAAGTTAATTTAAATTGAATCGACAGGTGCGAGTGCTTGTCCTATGTTAGTGGCCAGTAGTATTTATAAATAACAAAGAAGTAATCATTTGGAACATGCACGCCAATATTATTATATTAAGGTGACTTTGGCATCATGTGCTTATCGAAAAACGTTTAGTCATGCATTGGATATTTTTTTGTCTGTACCCAATACATGTATGTACTAGAGAGAAAAAAACCGTCTTGGTTAAATTTCTTAACGTTAAAGCTGTGGTTTCGTCAATGGAGGTTTGTTGCTGAAATTTGTTCTGGACTTATTAACGATCGTACAAATCATGGCGGCCTATCAGGAACGATGTTAACGTTTGAATTAAACAATGAAAATAATTCAGTTCGAAAGCCCATATAAATATGTATATATTTACATATAAATATATTAATAGTTACGAATATCTCTTTAAAAAGAAGTTATACTATAGTACGCTTTTATCTCATTTGACAATTTCGAATTAGTAAGAAATATATATCCTTGGAGCCCAATTGATCTCGAATTTGTCTAAATGTTTGTGTATCCTAGAGTGGACTTACATTCCACGATACCAAGGTCATTCAGGACTTACCATTTATAACTCTCACTTTGACAGACATAATCTGGACACCTCAAGCGTTATAAACTGATAAACAACTTAACAATTTTATAACAACTTCGAGTCCGATCAGTTATCAAATACAAACACGTTGAAATGTAATCGTAAAGTAGATATGATTGTTCCCATGTGTCATTAGATTTTTTTCCCTGGGGTTACACTCAAATGTAAATAGTTGAATGAGGGACATTTTGACAATTTTGATAATTACGACGACTTAGTGCTAATCTATTTCATGTTGACGATGTTTTATGTCCGTATGAAATTTCGCCCACTCACTTATACAATTGCTTTTGGATAGTGGCATACGAGCGGAAAGGTTCTTTATTGTTCGTATGTCCTTCATAAACAAAGGGGGGAATCCTTCATTATCAAAGCATGTGTTCATTCTATGTTCTCATCATTTCAGCTACTTGTTAATTCTGTACGTAATTTTATACATGTGGACTAAAAGAATTCAAATCTGTAAATATGGTCTAGTAGCATGTACAATTGCTGTTGGATAGGGGGAATATGAGCGGAATGTTCTTTATTGTGTGTATGCCCTTCACAGACAAAGGGGACAATGCTAAATCAAGGCATGTCTTCAGTACATTCATGTATTCATCGTCTTAGCTGCTTTTAAATCCTGTACGTAATTGTATACATGTAGGTTAAAAGAATTCTAATTTGTGAATATGGTCTAGTAACATGTACAATTGCTATTTGATAGTTGATATATAAGCGGAGATGTTCTTCATTGTTTGTATGCCCTTCATAGACAAAGGGGGACAATGCTAAATCAAGGCATGTATCTAGAACAATCATGTACTCATCGTTTCGACCACTTGTTAATACGTAATTTTAACCATGTAAATTTAAATAATTCTTATTTGCTTTAATATCCCTGCGATCTGAAGCACAAGAACATCGTTTCCTTTGTCTATGTGCGCAGTGTAGATAAATGTACTTGTATTGACTTGACTCGAACACCTTAATTGCATTTTCTCATTTCAAGGTCCTCCCAAGTTTGAAATTGGAGAACTGCCATACATGCTGTATAAAATGCAGAATTACGTATTCATTTGTCAAATAAAAGATGATCTGAATTAAGATCTTATGCAATCCGGCATCTCTGTTGACATAATATGCAAAAACATTTTATTTACCTTGTCTCTTATGACCTTCATTCATTAACAAAATAACTTTTAAAGAACTATAATGAGTATTTTATTCAATTTTGCATTTAGCAAAAGAGCTTTCATTACAAGTGGTTCCGATCTATTATACGTAATGTCTAGTTCAAAAATATTTGTGCTTCAATTTTGATTTTACATTCAGTAATTTACAACATCTGTCCATAAATTTACTTTTATTAAGTGGCCAAATGCTAGTGTATTTATTTTCATTTACACGGTTTCGATGGGAATGAATTGGCCTCAACTTGTTTGAACTGAAATTAAATTTCTTGTGTACACTCTCTCGATATTGACTAGAAGTTCAAGGAGTTGTTGTATTTGACTAGTGGTTAAATTCATCTTCTATCTTCAATGGTATCCGTTTCTGGAAATGAAATATAAACAACCTTATCATGTGTATTGCATGATATAAACATTTTATTCGTTCATGACAAAGTCTCATATATACAGAAAAATAATTTGTAAGCCGGGCATCTAGGCTAAGCTAAATATTATATGTTATTAAGATCATGATATTATTCTTTTTCAGCTTACACATACTATTTTAAAATAATTTTCTTGTTGTAATTTTATTATTGAGACTGTGGTTTAGAAAAATAATCTGCTAGTACTTGGGTAGTAGTACCTCCATATAGTAGTCAAATACAAATAACCACGTTGATTTTTATTGTTTGAACGTTTCCTAATCTCAGATTATACTAAATTTTCTAATTTGTATCGCTTAATCATAAGCACTACATTTCATTGACATTTGTTTCCAACGTCATTAAATGTGTTTGGTCCTAAACGCCTCTCTTGCCCTTGATATATATATTTTTTCCAACGACTTTTATATTAAGAATTCACGCAACGGTTCATTACTTCTGTTGGTATCTTTCTCTGGCATAAAGTCTAAGCTTTGTCCTTCTTTCGCATAAACATCAAAATATTATTTTACAAGGAAAAAAAGATATACTGTTGTAAATTATGATACATTTATATGTTTTTTTAATTTTTGCTGATATTTATCATTTAACGTAAATGCCCTATTGTATTTAAAAAATTTACAATTATATCCTACATGTTGAGTAATTTCTACTTTATTACACCATTGGTACTATGGTACTGATATAATATTGTTGTCACCGATCTTGTCCTTGAATTAACATGTTAAGTTTCCTCCTTAATACCCACCTTATATTCATTTGAGTATTGTGACACGTCGTATATACGAATAATTGATGTTTTATTTATGGTTACGACAGCTATAATTTGTCAATAGTAATGTCAACACAATCCAGTATACAACAGCTGGTAGCAACAACAACGTACATATAAAGTTATAATGGATGTCATCAGGTGCTATAATTAGATTTCTAAAATTCCCCCAAGTTTTTCTGTACGATCTTGATACATTTCTTATACTCTATTTTTAGGTCAAGTGCGGATTAAGTGTATATACTAATCCTACGTAGCCTTACTTTACATGTATACATTTTCTTTTAATATTTTCATTTATGCATTTTAAAATATGCATGCAAGCATGTGTTGAATATCCTTTTATGGCACAACAACCCAACAACACAAACGTGAGGTCAACTTGCAGTCTTCAAAGTAGACAGGTGTCTCTTTACAATATATACAATGTAAAGCTTTTGATCGCCTTAGTCTAAAATAAAAGCGAAAACATTAACTAAGATTATAATCAGATTTGTTGCACTAAGTATGCACAAGGAGGTTATATAATATAACATCCTTGGTATGCATTAATAAAGATTAATTTGCAGAAAAAATCCCTTCAATCCTGGCATAGAGGGATACACAGTCATTTACTCAATTTTCGATATGGTCATGCAAACTTTGATCGACAGTGCTAAGTTACATTTGATATTGTTTTAAATGCTCCGCATATTATTTCATTTATTTATAATAAATAGATACATACATAGTGCTTCGATAGTTGTGTCATCTAAATGAATGGCTGTGTCTTGGATGTATGACGTTTTGTTTGAAATTTAAAAGTTCAAAGTTAAAAAAATGTTAACTTCCATAAAGACACACATATAAAAAAAATACTTTGGAATATGTACACTATGAACTTTATTTACTATATTAGGTTAATATCATCAATATCTCTTCTATATACAAGTTCTTTTAAAAATGGTGGAAGACTTTTTTTAAAAGAGTTATGCCCCTTGGAAATATCAGATAAATGCAATGCTTTGGGACACTGGAACTCTGTTCTTTTATTTGTTATTGATGTAATTGGATATCCGAAACATTGTAAATGTTTTATGGCAATAAATAGAATAATATCATGCATTTGTGATATAATAGGAGAAATTCGTGAATTATTTAAAAGCTATCATTTTACCGTTTTCATATTATAGTTGTGAACATTTAAATTTAGATATATGCCATAGAGCTTACGCCCTCGGGAGAAATTATATATATAATACGCATAAAATTAGTGCGAATTACTTTTGTATTTCAATGGTTATGATTTAACTTTTTGTAACAGTTTATTTTATGGTGTTCTGGTGAGAAGTCAAAGGGTGTGATGTTGACTTGAGACCTAAAAAATGTTTACCGTGGAAATTATAAGTCAAAGAGATGGTGTGATTTACATTTAGTTGTTCATTGGATTTATGGCCTAATGTAATTTCTTGTAATGTCAACTGCCTTCAAATCAAAATTTACACATTATTGTATGCTACTTCATAATGTAAATGAATAAGAGTCATAGCAATACTCAGAGATCTACCACCTTAATGCTGTTATTTGTTCACCGTTGGTACCATATCTCCTAGTTCATACCAAACTGATGTCGAGGTTTAACTTCTAGATCGTTTCGATATTTGACAATTAGACATGTTATTTTTGTGAACTACTCAGTTTTACAGATCCTTTATCAAGTAGTAATACTATAATACAATGTACACAGGTTTTACTTCCAATCGATTCTAAGAAGCCTTGGTTCACGGATTCGGTACCAAAAAAAAACGGGGTTACCTGTGACTTTAAATGAGTGTTTGCTTCCTCCTTTTCCCCGCTTAGTACAAAGATGCTAGATATACACAACTAGTTCATATACGTTTTCCCGATATACAGTATCAATTTCTTTTTAAGTGTTTCAAACTTTTATGTTATTTATTAAAGTTTAATATGAAAATTATTTGCCAGAAGTCTCCCAGTATACATTTTTGTAAAGCCATTAGTTCTGACATATTGCATTAACAATTTTTTGATTGAATTACGCCATGTATGTTGTTTGATATCTTTGTAACAAATTGAAAAATCAAATACTCTATTCGCAATTAAACGCTGGCCAAGATTTTGTCTCAATATTTTTATCTGCACGTGATCAAAAATATGTTCACCTGAATTTTGAGGTAAACTATTGACAAAACTATTAGCCGTGTAACACAAGTATTTGATTTCTAAAAAAAACCTCAGGTAAAAGTACTTGAAATGTAAATAAAGTACACGTTTCTCTTACAATGTCTTTCCGGTATTACCTTTAAAATGGAACTTATCTTCAGATAAGAGTTGCGTCGCTCAATTTCGTTCAAGGTTGGAATATTCCGAAGTCCATAATTCTATGGAACGATTGGTTCTTTGGCCGTACCATCATGGACAAGGATGATAATATCATCAACGAAGTTATTAAATGATTTTATGCCTTAGAGGTTTAATCGTTTTCATCAATCTGTTGCAAATGGGACTGATCATGTGACTGATGTCGTCTGCTTTATGCACGCGAGCTTATTGTCATAATATTCAATAGAAAATGATATTAAAGTAGCTGGAACGTAGTGACACTGACCGTTTGTTGTCAGCTTCATCAATAACTTCAAAATGAGGAGGGATATCTGCTTTGGGGCTAAGACAAAAAAAGCTGAAAATAATTCAACCAAGGTTTGTGCTTATTTTCATTTTCAATTCCAAAATTTTCTCAAATTGTCGTTTTTTTCTTCTTCTTAATACTAGTAATCCTCTATAGTAATTGTCAATTTATATATACGAGAAGAAAATTACAACTGTTGTATGTATACCTTTCGACAGCTGGTTAGCTTTCATTTAGTATATAATAAAGTATTACATGGGAACGATTTTCTGTCATATTTCATTTATTTATAAAGCTTTCATATACTTCAAATTTCTCTTCCATTTAAAAAGTTGGTCAGTTATTCGACTTTCGGTGAGCAATTATACTAAAACAACGTCTTTCCATGTCTCGTCGATCATATCAGTTTAAAAGATTTCAAAATCTTTTAAATATTCATCTTTTGTATTTGAAACCTAAGTCTATCTACAGTCAAGATCACCCGTGTACGAGACGAGTGCAACTGTCTGGGTATGGTAACTTTGTTATGCATGACCTTCGTTCATCTTTCTGTATCTCAAGTTGAACTTGGTAATAGAGAGATAATTTAAAATTTGACCTATTATAATATGTGATCTTGATAAATACGACTGGCCAATGGTTTGTCTTAATGATAATTTTTTAAGCAAAATAATTATTTGTTTAATCAGTTTCTGTCTAGTGGTTTTGGATTTTCCGTTGCACTTTTCACTTAAAATTTTTTGTAAAAATTTATTTCGAAGAGTCTATCTTTAATTTAATTTTCTAAGAATAACAACAAATTCCTTCGTATATTTAATTTTCCTTCCTTATTTATTAATACATACACCTGTAACTTCTAAAAATAACAAACTATTACAACGAATACTCATATACATACATGTATATCTGACACGTTTGAAAATACTTATGGAAACAGTATTTTATGCCATGCTAAATCGTAATGGTAAAATATAATGTATGCGTTCAATGCAAGTAGTTGCGGATCCAGGATAAGACGTAGAAGGCGGACACCTTTGAAATAAAAATCTGATATTTCTTAAAATTTATATGAATTCCAATTATCAAGTTCATTCAAATTTTGTTTCAGTATCTAAGCCTTTTTCAAAAATCCCGGATCCGCCAGTGGCAAACGTGTACTTATACGATATATATTATTTTCATTTTCACAAAAGTAACTTAATCAAATGAGAAATTAGAGTTTAGGCAAAGTTGTATAATTGTACTATAATTTCTCAGACTGACATCCAAACCACAACACACAGGAACATGATTCATGGTGTTACTAATAAAACTTTAACTTGGGACTTCCGTTCGACATTTATCATCCAACAACGGACGCAATTACAAAATCGGATACCTAAACTTTTAACATTGTAAGATGAACCCTATATAACTACGTCGTTACTCAACCTAGAAATCTTTCTAAATTTGAATTAAATAATACTAAAAATCTTTGTTGTGGTTTTCTGCACTATTTAGTTATTTCAATGAAGATTTGGTTGATTTAGTGCAAGGATAGAATTTCTATAAAGAAGTACATGACCAAATACAAATGACACTATATATATAATATATCCAATCATATTTTGTTGTAAAATGATGCCCTTTGTGGGTTCTTGATTAAATTAATAAAATTCTTATCTTATCTTATCTTATCTTATAATATAAGAGAATACTTGTATGTGTGACTCTTCATGAAACAGTTTACATTTCTTTGATTGTCTACGCATTTTACTGTTTAATCATTTTTTTCTTGAAAATTGTTTTTTTGGACGATGACATTCTCAATTTTATTAATTAAAATTGTTTGAACTTCTCACAGATTCATATTAATTCAGTTCATTGTTTTCACTTTGATGTTTCTTCGGGAACGGATTAGCGACGTATCTGTCTGGGAGTGACCGTCCTCGGTTAGATATAACCATGTACTGTCCCTGTTATTGCTTCTTCAGCTGTAATTTAAGACACAAAATTCAATCATCTGTTATGTCTTTTTTACTTTTTTTCATTCTGGTTCTTTATTCCCTTTCATTTTCTACTTAAGCATGATATTTAATCTATCCTTGTTTAGCTTCTAGCGAAGTCAGTATTTAATGAAGACATCCGAATTAGTTCACTGATGCGTTTCGAACATCATTATTCTGATGTAAACCTTTGATCTGTTTTTAATCATTATGCCTCACATAATTAATTAAAGAATATAACAATGAAAGATGTTTTTGATGACTGCTGGGTCAGTTTTTATAGCAAACAAGGTACAATGATAAAAAAGATGTGTCAACTGTCATCACTTATTGATATATTAAGCATAGGCATGCGATGTATTGGCTGATAGGACTGAAGTATAGTCTGTGACAGTGTGATCAGGTACTAAGCCTCCAGCTTTCAGACCACTCGGGATTTTCAACTTTATAAAACTAGGCACGAAGTATTAATTGTATCATAAATGAAATTAATCCCTAATAAATTACAAGTTCGCTACCAATCGATTTTAACGTAGTTTAATAAAGTGAAAAATGTGCTTTTTCTTTATAACTTATTTACCAGAATTAATTTTGTTGCATGAAAATGTCAAAATTTAAGACACATACCAAATGAACTTCTTAACATGACGTCAAATAAATGTTTCCATGAACAGGAAAGTATCATTTCAAGTACATATTTTTATTTCGTTCCTTTATTTACGTGTTTACTTGAAAACATTGAATTGGACCTATATGTGCAAATAAAGTAACAACTTTTGTCACATTCATTTATCTTCGTTGTCTCAGTTTCATAAAAAAAACTATGTTTGTCGGCTTAGGCCACAGAATGAAACATTTTCTTTATGATATAATATTGAATAATAGGTTTAGATAATTTGAAGCATTATTTGATATCTTGACCCGCATACAAAGCCTGCCAATACTACAACCTAATGTAATAGTTAATTGTTCAGATTATATTCTATATTGAAAAGTGTCACTGCATTGCAAATTTGAAATTGCATTGTACAAGATTGCAGATTAATATACTGATAAATGTTTGCTTAAATGCAAGTGTTAAAATACTTTTAGATTTTAACAATGATAACAGTTTTAAATGTTAAATGTTGCTCAATTTTAAGTTTTTCTTGACGTTTCTTATGTCTGATTTTATTTAAAGTTTGATAGTTATTTTGAGGATTTGACGTTGATTGTAGATCTTTGGTAGTTTTTATTCATTTCTTTGTCAGCCTTTAAAGCTAGGAACGATTCAGAGCGTCCGATATTATAACTATATGCACCTGTCTTATGTTGAAAATTGTATGTTAACCTCAAGATGTCTATAGGTCATTTATATTGCTTAGTTGCTGTCTTATTGACTTATACAACCACACATATCCATGGTAATGGAGATTCGGTAGACCACTTCATTTGACTCTTATGTGTAGTTGTCTCATCGGCTATAATACTAACACATCTCCATCTCTTTGAAGAATAAAAGAGCATGTTTTTCCGTAGATTTTTTAGAATACTACAATTTTAAGGGAGTTTCCATTAACGGTTGTTCTTCTTACAATTTTTCTGTGTGTTGTTACTTTTAGACCAATAAGCTTGAATGGTCATAAAGAATATGATCGATTCAATGAACAAATCTGTCAACAAGATTATTTTGATGTATTCTTTGATTAAAAAGATCAAATACGAGACATTTCAAACTTAATCTTAATACAAATATGGATAATTAATCGTTGAATAGAGTATTTCTAACCTAATGACCCATCGCAAATCATCTTAAATATTTTCTAAAAGGCATACAATCCGGTTGTTTTTTTATAACAATTTTAAAAAGCTATCCATATATTGTTGTTATATGATGGTCTGTGTATAATAGATCTTTTTTTTTTTTGTTGTCTAAATTGCTCTTAATGGACATACCCATAAATGCTGTTTTGAAATCTGGGTACCAACGTCTCTGTTTCAAATGTCATTTTAGCCATCCAACTTTGTAATTTGATATGGCGTGTACATGTAATAGGTTTTATTCAATCGCCATTGATGAGTCATTTGAAGAGTTTTTGTAGACGAAACAAGCGTATGGTGTACAAATAAATAAGCCTGGCATCTTTAATGAGTTTTTACGAAGACGCTGATATAAAGAGGATAGAAGTTGAATTACAATATTGGTCCATTCCACTGAATTTTTAATGTGCCAAGTGTCCGGGTATTTTTGCGTTCTCTGTTCGCATCTTCCAATTGTATTCGGATTGCAATCACTGTTAAATTTGATGCAATTTGATGCATTAAATGTATCTTATCAGTAGTGATTGTAGCTGAAACTCCAACAGTACCCATTATATGAAAAGCCAGCGGCTTCGTAATTAGATGTAATAGCTTCAACAGTTTAAGGACATATACGATACAGTTTTGATCCCGTATTTACATTTTGATAAAAAAAAATCCATATAGACTATTTTTTACCTGATTAAATCAAACATGTAATAAAAAATATACCTTCATGTGCTACTTTTTGAGTAAAATGAGGTGGAAATTTTGTATATTTGCTCAAAATTCGGATTTGTGGCCGTAGTTTCCTTTTCGAAAGAAAGACATAACTTTTTTGTTTTAAAAGATGAACACAAATTGTTTTTTGTTAAATAATTCGTAATTTCTGTATTTTATAAGTATTCTAAAAATTTATACATTTTTTATTCAGAAATAACTCATATTTATCAAATGTTCATGAATGTAGAAAAAAAAACATAATTTTTTGCTGTATATTTATCATATTTTATAAAAAAAAACAATTGCATTATTTACGTTTTTTATTTGCCATGGCATTGTCAGTTCGTTTTCGACTAATAAGTTTGAATATCCCTTTCGTATATTTTGCCTCCTTTTTTTTTATATCTGCAAACAAATAAGCAATGAACCAAACTGGATTTTAAATACACCATTAACCATATATTTGAAGGGAAGAAGTAGGCTGCTTTGTCATACAAGACATAACGATGTATGGAGAACTCTTTATAAAAGATACAATTTAATGAACAGTTCTGGATTTAGGTTTTGAGGATTTCAAACTTATGTAATTTTTAGAGGAAACAATACACAGACATGTTAATATTAAATATATCTAATAATTTGGAACGCCTTTTGCCGTTTGAGTAATGTTCCATAATATTACATTTTGAACAAATTTGAGTAATAAAACATCATGAGTAGATTAAGAAACAAGTATTGTGGAACTGTACAGTTATTAAAACATAAAGCGATATAATACTTTTAATTCACTTATATTATGAATAGATATGGAGAACACTTCATACCAGCTTTGCCTAAGTACCCTCTAATTCAATAATCTTCTATCCTGGGGAAATTCGCGTGAAAGTCTAAGCTCTATTTCATAAATTGGGTTCAGTATTTCGGGTAAGTTTTTTGCTATAGTTATAATTATATTTATTTATTTGGTCGTAAATTTTCCCAGAATTTATAGAATAGACTTCTTCAAACAGTTCACATGTTATTTATTATACATGCATTCTTGCATTTTCTGAATTTGTTTTAATTTTTGATTAAAGTTCGTGGTTAACCTGTATTACACAATTGTGAAACCATATTCATGCAGTACGGATATATGGTTAAAGTATATGAATATGCACCTTGATTAGTACAAGATCGGACAGCAGAGCAGGATGTGAAACGTGCCACAAAGCTTATTATATAATAGTTCGCACATTACATTTCACACGAAACAGACACTTCATATACATGTATGTAAGCCGAAATAGTCTTTGTAAAGGCAGAATAATTGACAAATGTTAGAAAAATATCAGTTTTTGAGTCATTCTTTTAACCAAACTCCCCGGCAGTTCCAGTTCCGATCCGAATACGGGTCCGCACACTGGAGTTTGTCTTTTAACACGGTCTGAGGAAATGTTTTTGTTGTAGAATCAAATTTTACTGGCCATTTTTAGTTCATGGAAAGGTTCCCATACCGAAAAATTTAAGATACGTTTCATCATGCAGTTTATTTAATAACTTACAATATTGGAGTAAAGAAATCCTCGTCTGGGATTAAAATCTTCTCTTTTGATCTCTTAAACAGACAAGAGAGAAAAACAGATCCCCTTTTGAAAATTGCCTTGAGATGAAATTAATAAATACGAAAAACAAATTAAATTTGATAAAATGAAAATAAGAAAGATTAAATACAAATATACAACAAATTATCAAAATCACCGATCCGTCCTGAACTATACAAAATGTGAATTTAAAACACTTGACGATATTTAATATATCTGACAAAAGTTTTCTTATCAAATAGTGCGAAAGTAGACAAAGTTTTTCAAAGGCACCTGTCTGTGATTGAGCAGATAAGTAAGTCACCTAACGAGGTACTTTAAAAATGAAATCAAAGGTCCGTTTGGAAGATTAACTAAATTACTTATAAAAAGCATACAAATACTTTAGTACCGATTTGAATTTTTCTTGCTGACTTTGTGATTATTTGTGTTTGTCGTTTTTCTGAACACTTTCAAATTATTGATATCATCCGTAGAAATGAAAAATCCAAGTTTGAGATATTTTTTTCATTCTTGAAACTTGATTTAAAACATTGGTCCCTAAAACGAAAGAACTTTAGGTTTTCATTACTGATATTGTAATAAGTAATTGTCTGACTGTATAGTTTTTACTGACTTTAAGCAAACCTGAAACTTTTGTTTGTACTTTGAATTCGGATATACAGTACATGTTCAAGATGAAAATTGAATGCTAAAAGTAGGCATATTTAAGCAGTTGTTATACGGCTTAAAAAGGCTTGTCAAAAAGGACACCATTGGAATAAATCAATTGATTTAAAAAATTCCATTGATATAGACATTTTCATCTCATTATTCTGCATTTATTCTGAAACGGTTCTTTTTATCATGTTCGTACATGTTTATCCTTTGTATAGAATACTTGAGTTTGCATGTTTGAATATTCTACATAACATTTTTCTTTAGACAAGTCCAATAATTTATTCGATGTGTAAACTGAACTTTATCATATTACAGTAGCGTTGTTTTTTTCTTTCTTTTAACCTTGAGTTTTATGTAAATTTACCTACTTGTCGCTCAAAAGATTAACATTTATTTCGAAGTAGAGCAGTACAGCAAATATAAAGAAAATGTCTTTAAATTGTTTGGTAAATATAAATATAATATGTACATTACTTATAAACCATAAATCATCTCTACACGTTTATTCAGGTGTTAAAATATATTACTAAGGTTTTTTAAATTAGATTTTAGATCGCCGACTCCTTCCTATTGTGTAGCAAAACTTTTCTTAAATAAACAATTTTATTGACCAAATTTTATCTTGAAACGTCGCTATTTAATTTTTCATGATATCAATATATCATATTTTAAAGTTTAAAAAACTAAAATATTACCTTATACATATATACAAAATGTACATAACTTGGTCTTGTATTGAGTTACTTAACCAGGTATAGGAGAGACATGAACCAATTGATATATTCTATTTGAGGACAGATGTATTGAATTTTAAAACAAATATAGTATTCTATACAACTGCGAAGCAAATTTGATCCATATAGAAAATTGTATCCCTGAGATGGATAACAAAAGAGTTTAAATTATTAACAGTGGACAATTATAGTGGATTATACTGATGTTCAAACTAGCAGAGCAGAAATAATCGCTCAATCATCTAGAATTATAACAGATTTGTAATGGTGAGATTTCGTGGATGAAATTGAATACCATCTATAAAGGGTGGCTACACCATTGTTTTGTCGTGAGGCAAGATAGAATCGGATACTGTTTGTAGTTAAACATTTAAGCTATGTGTTAGATTTCATATGAGTTTTCTATCAGATCGGTTTGACTGGTTGATAGACCGGTATATAATTGGTGAAGCAGACTGGATATTGTTTTACAACTTGAATCGATACTTTCGCAAGTAAAATGGTCTATTACATAGATCTACCATTAAATTGTGATAATCATCTTGTCAGCTGGAAATTTTCATTTTTTCAATAGTTTAACAATTCCATTGTACGTTGTGACATTCGGAACACTTGATACACTGTGCTGATTCCAAGTTAGTGATCTGGGAAAGTTTTTTTTATGACTGAATTCATAATAAGAATGTTTCTTTCCTTTTTGATTCATCTGCCCGTGACTTTTATGAAGCCATTAAAATTTGCCAGATGATGAAATATGTTTGGTAAGCAGGATGCACTATTATGAACAGCAGACTATATTTTCGATTTATGGCTTCTGAAATAAATATTATGTAAGGATTTCTTCTTAAAACAGACAAAGCAAACCTTATTGAGGCAGGTTTTATTGTTACTGGACTACTACTATTACGATCCATACTGTCATTAACCTGCACCTGCAAACATTCCGTAGTAGCAATATATTCTTTTGTGTTGTCGTCTGCTGGATTGTATGATCATTATTGTTTTCGAATACATACATAAAGACGGATTATGTTTGCTCACCAGGTTTGTATGTCTTAAAGAACTTGCAATGAGCCGTATTTCCTAAAATCAATTGTGATTGTCTTGCAAATGCAAGTGTACCCTTCTCAATTCTTTAAAATGGTTTCCGTGTTTTGCAAATTTTAAATTGAAAACTTTCTGCAGATTGTCATTTAACACTTTAATTATGTCTTTAACTGCGAATGTTTTAATTTCATTGATTACTATTTGTTTCAAGTTCAGCGGCGAATATTTCAGGCCCTTTTCGTTCAAGAACAAACTCAAAATAATTTTCACTGGAAGATTGGAATACGTTTGTCAGGGGTAGACATTTTGCTTTGGAGCAGGAAACCTACTAATTATTCAAGGAGTTGTCGCATCTGTTCATCTTCGGGATAACCTGAGATCACCCCCATTTTTTGGTGGGGTTCGTGTTGCTCAGTCTTTAGTTTTCTATGCAGTTTCTTTTGTGCTATTGTTTGTCTTTTTGTCTTTTTCATTTTTGGCCATGGCGTTGTCAATTTATTTTCAATATATGAGTTTAACTGTTCGTCTGGGATCCTTCGCCCCTCTTTCATTAAAGTGCATTTTTTAATTAAATGATGAATGCCGTGTGCATTAACTTTAGTTAAATCATCCGGTTTCGTATTCCTCTGTAGTCATCCATGTGACTATTTATGATATTTAAATTGTTAAAATACTTTATCTGCCTTCCAACCTTTCTTTTAACAGAGGAAATGATTTACTGTGCCTTAATGGTTTTTTGAATTCCTTTTCTTTCGTGTATCTAGAGATTTAAATATTTTCCTGTTTGGTTGCAAAGGCAAAGTCATGCTTTATTTACTTTTTCAATCTTTGTTTGGTAAAACTTGATGACTTTGCACATACATATCTCCAATTGCATACACATTTAGTTAACTTGATATTCTATACAAACTAATTAATTTAAGTTTTACAGACATTCAAGCTTGGAACCACGTCAGCAGTTTTCTTATGTCATATCTTAATGATATTATTAATTGGAGTTTGTCTCTGTTTCATTTTTTTTTCACAAGCATTACAGACTTGTGGGACGTTTTAGATCTTGACATATTAAATCTATAGACATGTATCTATTTTAAAGACTGCAGGATGCACGAAATGTGTCGTCTTATGCATTTACGTATACCTCATATCTCAAATATTTTTCAATTGTTTGCAGTCTCAAGAATTTAATCGTAAGCTACTTTAAAAACTTTTTAAAGATATTATCAAAATACATACCCAGCTTTATCAAGCGGATATAATGGATTTTGATACACAAGTCCTATGGTGCATGTCTGTTCTATCCAACTTCAGGGATAAGGTTTTGCTATTTTTACGTTTGTTTGTTTTTTGGGTTTTTTTTTTTTTTGTATGAGGGTAAACCAAACACAAAATACTTTGTGAATATTATTTTTTATAATCATTGAAACTTTTTCTGTACTAAGTCTTCAATTTAATTCAAAATAAACTTCGAAGCGCATTTCTCGATTTACCTTCATTGGAACGCCAACACTGAATATTTGAAAGCCAAGGTTATAATAGCTAAATGACCAAAAAT
The DNA here is from genome assembly GCF_965363235.1 of Mytilus galloprovincialis. Classification (NCBI taxonomy): domain Eukaryota; kingdom Metazoa; phylum Mollusca; class Bivalvia; order Mytilida; family Mytilidae; genus Mytilus; species Mytilus galloprovincialis. Next base: position 65,059,173 of record NC_134843.1, read on the forward strand.
ACTGCGACACATTAACTATTGAAATGCACAACTGATGTTAAGTTTAAGTTTAAACATGTTTTTATCCTACATAACACAGAATTATTCTGTGCCACCAATATGTATAAAACCAAATTAAGTTGTTAGTTTTAATTAGAATTTAAATTTTGCATCTTGCGGAAATTGAATTGACAAATACGCCTGTGTTTTCACCACCACAAATTACTCATACAGCCTATTATAACCTTTGCAGGATGTTAAAGTGTTTCTTAGGGATGTATCCCTGTAAGAAGGACTATACTAGTTGTATATTTTAATATTTAAAATTTGTGTTCGCGTCTGAAATCTATAAATACCGGGTCTACTAAATGCATGATGATTGAAGTCTTTCTTTTGGGTTTGTCTCGATGTTCTGTTTTATCTCATTTTTCCTTGTATTTTTATTGCTGTATTTTTAATGGGGATTTCTGCCTATACTGTACTGCCATTAATTCCGATCTCTGATTTCACATGTAATTACATTTACACACGAAAAAACGATTCATTTCGCATGGTTTGATTTTCTGATCCATTTCTTTGACAAAAAAAGAGTTCAGTTCACGCTTAAACGTAAAAATCCTCCCATTTATTGATACTTTTTAGGGAGACATCTTTATATGCAAAACAGCAATACACAATTTTCTTCCTACATTAAAACGTCTATATATTCGTTTATAAAGTATTGAAATGATTGATGTCTATAATTTCTTTTCTTTTTAGATGAGAGATGGATGGCATGATTCATCACCAAAAGAGAAATTTCAAGGGAATGTGTTAGTAAATACTCTCCTTAAAAAATATCCAGGTCGGTTTCAAAGTCGTTGGGCTGCCGTAAAGTTTGCCAGAGGCCTTTTTCGTGACGGCATTATAAACAGTGTCGCCAATCTTAAATCTTTCGAGGACTCTGGACAACTTTATACGTGGCCAAATAATGACTCCTCCGCCGAATGGCGTAAAATGACGTCTCACGAAGTACACTCAAATTTCCGAGGATACACTCCGAAAAAGAAAAACTTCAACGACCAAGAAGATATCGATATTATCAAGAGTGTGAAATCCGCTCTAAGTGGAGCAAAACAAGATACGTCTTTGATCAGTAAATTCTTCAAGGATCTTCAGAAGGATTTTCCTGATTCTAATTCTTCACAGAAGACACAACCATCCGAGCGTAACTGGATTAATCCAAGATTAAGTACTGCGTCTAGTGAAAGTTCTGCCGATACAATCACTCATAGCTATTTAAAGTTCAAAGATAAACCTGGAAATAAAGTTAATAATAATCATATGTATCAAATGGGTTCTAATACACGAAATTATAGTTCAATACCCGAGGAAGATATGCCTGTCCTTGACCGTTCTCATGGTGGATCTTCTTTAGAGTATGAATTATCAGCAGGTAATCCAGCCAATAGCAGACGATGGCAAGATGCACAATTTTGCTATTCAGACAATGAGAAACAACTTATTGAAGAAATGAAGAAAATGAAACGGGATCATAATGAATCCATTCAAGCTTACGAAGAAAGAATTAGCAAACTTATGGCAAAAATGCATGAACTTAAAGGTATTGCTGAAATGTTGGAAAATTCGAGTACCAAAGGTTCTCCTTACGGCCTACTTCCTGGTCGAGCACATCTTATCAATATTTTAGGTAAGTTTTTTTAAAATCTATATTTCTAAGAAATAAGAAGATGTGGTATGAGTGCTAATGAGCTCGAGACAACTCTCCATTCAAGTCTCAATGTCTAAAAAGGTCAACAAATTTGTTTGGAGGGAGTGATGCTATCTGATTTAGATAATTTTATTTCCAAAGTACACATCCTGGCCAAGCACATGTTATGGTGTGGTACGGTAAATTGCAAATGGTTATATACATCGATTTCTTTCTAGAAATGATAGCACATGAAAGTAAGCAAAATATCAATACATCGTCTCAATCTGAGTGTTTTAAGAGACGTTTTTGCTTTTAAAAAACATAAAGGTGTAGATGCTGTAATTGTTGTTGTAAACATTTTTGAAGTATCGCCGTCTTGAGGATTATTTTCAGACATGAAACATATTTCGTTAGATAATGCATAATATACAATATGATATATTTATATTATGAAAGTTAACCTTTTCATCTGGCAGTGCAATGTAATTTAATTACGCTGAAATTGTTTTTCTTTTATAATGCAATGATAAAACCTCAGTATTGTATAATTTTCTTATCAAAGTAAAATATTTGCTCTGTTGAACATATTATTTTACAATTACATCATATTATGCTGCTGAAAGTTCTTCAATATTGGAGGATATAAAGCTATATAGACCTAATGTGTAAATCATCAAATTATTTACTAATTTCTTATCTACAATCCTCATCAGTAAAATATTTGCTCTGTTGAACATATTATTTTTCAATTACATCATATGTTGCTCCAAAGCCGTTTTGTCTCGGTTGAATTAAAGATATGTATACACTAAAATGATACAGACAAATATTTCATTCATTAAATAATTTAGATACAGTATCCATTAATCTTTGATATAAAAACATGTTTGTACACAGGTCATATATTTTCGACAAATGCATAAAGAATGTACATAGATCATTTTAACATTATACCAAATAGTAAATGCTAAGGTATAGAAAATATACATTAACCTCACGCGAAGGATAATTGAATCAAATTTACCGAAAGGTCATTTTACATTTCAAATTTTGAAGTTAAATATTGGAAAGTTTTATTGTGAGTGGCCGACGACACACGTTTACGTTCATGAAAAGCAAACTTTTGAAATTGTTTTGTAAGGATTAACCAAACACACTGGAATTGATGCAAGGCATCATTGATGTGGAATACATATTTCTAATTAGGTAAATACGTTGTTACATGCATGTAGATACATTTTGTAAATGTTTCATTTTTTACACAACTGCTTAACCTCCTCTGGTCCGAAACACATCGTAATTTATACATGTACTCTATATATTTGTCTGTGAGTATTACTGTTTTGTGGGCAGCGGTTTTGTTACTCATAAAATTGGATGTAATTTGGTATTTGAAGGATAGTTGACATGGAAATATATCAATAAATGAGTAATACGAAACCTGTCGTTCAAATGTTTAATGAATAATAGATTTTTCTAATAAAAATGGAACATATTTTGTATCTTGTAGGGAATAAACAGGACAAGAAGCCCTTAGGATCTACAACGGGTGGTTTTGTCCCTCCTCCATTACCGCCAAGACCAACCAAAGGCAATAAAGTGTATCCAAATAAACCAATTATTCATCCAAAATGTAAAATGAAACATTTAGATTGGTCAAGGATTATTCTTAAAGATGGTAAGTGATATAAATTAAATAAATACAGCTGTAAATTATTATTACAAAAAATTGTAAACAATATTATTAATTTTTTAGTGAAGGTGGAGGACCATATGGGATATTTCAGCTGACAGCGTTTCAGTTAATCATTCATTAACAAAATTGTATATTGTGCTCTTTTAACAAGAAAACTGATAGTATTTCACTTCGTATGTAATGATGAATTGCCATTGTGTGTTTTAGAATAAACAGAAGTGTCACATGTTGCACAAACAACGAGCATCAAAATTAACTGATACAAATAAGGACATAAACTCATTTTTCTGCCAACAGCGTTTTAGTTGATTATTCATTTACATAAAAAATGTATGCTGTGCCCTTTAAACACAAAAAAAAGTTCGCATGCTACTTCATAAAAAGATAAATAATCTTTGTTTGTTTTAGAATAAACGGAAGTGTCCCACAATACACAAAACAATACGCCAAATGTAACTGATAAACATTAGATAAACTCATTTCAAAAGACCGGAACACTACAAAATGTGCAGTTTAATAATCAGGGATGTCAAATTAAAATTCTTTGGAAAATAAAATGTTGGTCAGGGTCAAATAGTGTTCATATTATCAAAGATAATTTAAATACTTGATAAGTTGTATTCTTATAATTATAATGAACAATTACTTAACAATGGCATTGCAACGCATTGCGTTTAAGATATATAATATAATTTCTAACCATTTAAACAAGGTTAATAGAAGATGCCCAATTGTCAGTTCGAATCTTTAACCATTATGTTCTTCGGATAATGATATAAAATAGGCCTAACAAAAGGGAGGAATGTTAATGTGTGCGCTACCTACCATAACTTGAATAGAAATGCTTGGTTGAAAAGTCACGCCATCCAATATTAATCATGTGTATACAACAATAAATATGTCACATGGAAGACTTTTTTTAAAAGTAGAATTCGTAGTATCCATATGAAATTATGGATTTTGGTAAAAAAAGGTATACAGTTTTATCGCCATATCTTTTCCGGTCCGGTAAGCTTTTTACATTCTGTCGTGATTTACTGCTTTATGTTATTACTTTTTTTACAAATAAAAGCTAAAATATTTTCTCACTTGATTTTGAAGATAAAAAACGATACAGCGTTTCATTATTTTGATTCAATAAGGCAACTGTTTTCTTCGACTTTCTTACATTTTTTGCAGATATGAATATGATCATCATAAAATCCAGGTTATTTAATTGGAGTTTTTTCCCCTCCCATTTTATGCAATAGTTTTCTTGTAGAAAATACCTTTCAATGTTGTACTTGAATGTATCAATCGCGTCTGGCGCAAATAAAAAAAATCAATCCTGATATCTATGATGAGTTTTTTTACAACCACCGGGTCGATGCCACTGCTGGTGGAGTTTTTATTCCCTTAGGGTATTACAAGCAAAGTAGTCAGCACTTTTATGTTGACTTGAATTATCATTGATATGGTCATAATTATAAATCAACTATTAACAAAACCTTTTTTAAAATACTAAGGCTTTTCTACCTCAGTAATATATTACCTTAGCTGTATTTGGCAAAACTTATAGGAATTTTTGGTCCTAAATGCTCTTCGACTTCGTACTTTATTTGGCCTTTTTAATTTATTTTAGAATGAAATTCAAAACAGTGTGGCTGTGGCCATTGATTGACACATTAAATTCATCCATTGACTGGGACAATTTAGTGAACGTTTGTATGTAACAACTACTGCTCACTATGTACTTTTTAAAGACACCTAAACTATGGGGTCACCAAAGGTTCTCAACACCTTAATAAAGTAATTCGAAAAACTAATCAGAAATAACACGATGTTTTGATTTATATCAATTATATAAATCAAAACATAAAGGTTATTCCTGATTAATTTTTTGAATTATTTTATAATAATGGGGTTCGTGTTGTTTATTCTTTAGTTTTCTATGTTGTGTCGTGTGTACTGTTGTTTGTTTGTCTATTTCATTTTTAGCCATGGCGTTGTCAGTTTGTTTTAGATTTATGAGTTTGACTGTCCCTTTGGTATCTTTCGTCCCTCTTTTATAATTAAAGGCGTTAAGAAACCTTTGGTGACCCCACAGTTTAAACGTCTATCGGAGGTACGTCGTGAACAGTGGTCGTTACAGACAAACGTTCACGTAAATTGTCCCAGTCAATGGATGAATTTAATGTGTCAATCAATGGCCACAGCCACACTGTTTTGAATTTTATTCTATTCAAGCGTCACTGATGAGTCTTTTGTAGGCGAAACGCGCGTCTTGTGCAAATGCAAAACTCCAATCCTGGTATCCATGATGAGTTTATTAGCATACATAAAATAAATTACCAACTAATATTTCATTTATCTGTTCTTTCATTGTTGCACGTATAATGTTTCACAGTGTAAAGTCAGTTGTTATTTAAAAGAAAATATATAATATGGGCAAAATCTAATGAAAAATACCAGACGTATAAATTGATACGACAGAACAGCAGACTCATCAGTGGACATATACGTAAAAAATTAAATTCTTTCCATTCTAAACATGACCATATAGATACATACTGTGTGTAAATCAACATCGACTATTCTGTTTTTTATTTATAAAAAAATACAAAACAATTAAGCTAAATGTTTTGTTATATTGTATAGTATATTTTTAAGTGCAAAGGTTTTATCATAATACATTGTTTAATACAGAGGTCGTAACCCAAATATTATAAATGTCCTTGATCTTATGTTTTACAAAGTGACGAGATAATTGTATAGATTTAAACTAGCGGTGTAACTTAAAACTTACTATTTACTAAATCACAAAGCTAGAAATATGTTACAAACACATATAAAAGGTGTATTTTTCTGTAAAATTAAAAGGAGTGTAAGAATATAAAGCTTTGATGATACCACGTATTATGCTAGTAAAGACATTGTAATTTTTAAATATCCATTTGCTTATGTTTTATACAAACAAAAATAGTTTTATGTATTGTTAATGTAAGGCTTGCGTGACTCGAACTATTTTTGTTATTAAACTATCTTATGACTTACTTACCGATTTAATGCCTACAGTTTTTGTTACTCATTTGAGGTTTTAGCATTCCTGGAGAATATTTCATAAGTAAAACAGGATTATTTTAGACCCAAGGATCTTCATGGGTTTTAAGATGTTTTCTCAATTTCTCTGAGATATTATGTGATATAAACTATTTCAATTGTGTATGTGGAATTTCAGGATCACACAATTCTTTAACTACGTTATGGCACAACATGGCAGAGCCAAAAATTGACACAGACGAGCTTGAACGGTAAGACCTTTATCATTAGTCGAGTTTACTTTTCGAAAATACGACTTTCATCGTTTCACAATAATACCCACTACAAAAGGGTCTGGAAGGGTTTACATAATAGATAGCAATAGCGGGGGGATGAAAAATAAGAAATAATGGGTTATTAAAATATAAAGAATAGACTATGATAGGGAGAAACAAAAACATATATATAAATAAAGAGTTCAGAAACAAATACTATGCCCTTATTCAGACATACAACAATTCAAAGTACAACTGTATTGAAAAAATATAAATCAGATGAATGAAAATCTTCATCTAAATATTTCAAGATTTTCGTCCAGCAGACATTCTCGAAACTTTAATTTGAATATGAACCAATTCGTATATGACAGGGGAACTGAAATATTGAACTTTTGCGGATAGTTTTCGAAATGGTAATCATACATCTACTTATTTTTATATTTACTTCTTATCGACAACTAGAAATATAAAAAAATTCCGAAGTCTGCCATTATTGCAGATCTCACAATGACTAAGTGTATTTTAAATTTTTGTTTTTTACCTTCAAATTTTTGCTATAATCATAGACAAAAATGAAACTTATTTTAAAAGTGCACATGATTTAGATATATATAAGAATGTGTCAAATGTTTTCTTGAGGCCTATGAGATTACATTAAAAATTCAATCATGAAAGTGAAAAAAGTATCTAGTCAAATACTGTAGACGTGTTCACTGATTGGATGAAGATAATTATAGTAAAATGTCTTCATTTTTGATATGCACGCATCTGCTTAGCTAGAACAAACTGACTGTAGTTTAAGGTTCATATGTTTTACCTATCATAATGAATAGCATCAAATATAAGAGCTAATATATTCATATATGCGTTTAAAATCACTATGAATCCCCAAATTAAATATTTAAGGTTAGAAGTTTATTGATTAAATCAGCAACACCTGCATATCAACATGTATGACTTATTAAAGTCCTGGGTTTGAACTTGCAAGAATCATGAACATATGTGCATACACGTATAAAACACTTTGACATCTCTAAATGTTGCTACTTTTAACCTTTATGAATACGAATTGTTCTGCAACATAAAGAATGATTAAATCAAAACCATGTTGATAATAGATGATAAAAGAGTTATATAGATAAGTCCATTGAAAAGAGTGATTTGAAGGGTCGTATAATTTTCTACCCAACATCCATCTGTTTCAGGTTATTCCGTTGTTTTAGTGGAGTAGGAAATAGTCTCTATGATGATATTGTTAATCGTAGAGGGAAGTCAAAACACCAGGTATGTCTATGAAAATTAAACAAATATTTACAACACCTTTGTGTACGAAAATAAAAGAAATTGAATTGACTACACATATTTTATTTGATTCAAAGACAAAGTTTCAGCCGTTATACATCTTTACAGTTCTCAGGGTATAAAACAGCAACATGTTATCATAGAAATGGAGTCAGAAGTCGATGCCTCTATCTATGATAAAGAACTTTAAAAATGAAAGGTTTTCATCTAACCTTTCTTTTCATAAGTAACCATTAATTGCTTATATTATGAGCTGTTTCTTCTGTTTTCATTTCCTACATTATAAAGTCGACACGAATGTTGATATGATTATACATGATTATAATTTTTGATGTTCAATACTATTGTATTAGGCCTTGGATGATGAACATATTTAAATCATCTTCCGTTGAAATTAAAGAAGAATAAAGTAACAGTTACATAATAAATAACAGTAACAAAGGCGGTGATCTTTTGATATATCAATTTAACGTGTATACTATGATAATGTATCTGTATTGGATTATTGTATGCATATGTATACATTACCTTTGATTGAATTAGCTTAAAAATGTAACCAAAAGCTGTCATGGTACATGTTTTGTTTTAAATGTTTACATAACCATTTTTTTACTTGCTCATAATATTTGTTTGAGTTGACCAGATAAAAATTCCCCAAAACATTATTTTTTTAAATAATTTATTTTCAGTATGTGACCATTCTAACCGGTGAACAGTCACGGCGTCTAGTCAGTACCATGAAAATATTGCCGTGTGAGTTGCCGACTGTTGTAGATGGTCTGACAGCGATGGATTATCAGACCGTGCAATCAGATAGGTTAGTTAACCTTTATAAACATGTGTAGATGACATTCTGAGCCCCTGACATTCCATTATATATGCTCTCTACCTGTTTGATTATTGCTACGCACAATCGTGACTTTCCTATAAGCAAGCGAAGCAATAGTTATTTGAATATACTTACATTATATAGTCCTTAAGAATTATCTTTGAAGAAGGTGGCGCATCTTATGGGGTAGTGCAAGAGTCTGCTTCATTACAGAACAAAAGTTGTTTCTGCCACTACTGATGGAGTTTTTATTCCCCGAGGGTATCACCAGCCCAGTAGTCAGCACTTCTGTGTTGACATGAATAATCATTGATATGGTTTTAATTAATAATTAACTTTTAACAAAACTTTGATTTTTGAAATACTAAGGCTTTTCTACCTAAGGCATACATTAACTTAGCTGCATTTGGCAAAACATTTTGGAATTGTTGGTCACTAATGCTTTTCAACTTCATACTTTATTTGGCCTTTTTAATCCTTTTTGATTCGAGCGTCACTGATATGTCTTTTTTAGACAGAAATACAAAATTCCAATCCTGTATCTATGATGAGTTTATTTTCTTTAGTATAGGTTTTGTCCGATTTTCCAGCCTCAAATCCACTCCAATATAACTGTATTCACGACAGTTGATTTATAAAATCATATTGTAAATCATTGTATTAACACATAAACTGCAATTGTTCGGATTTTTTTTTTTTTGCACTAAACATTCGTATCTGAACTGTTTTGTAATATGCACCTCAGCTAAATTAAGATTGATAGATATCGAACTCTTATCTTTCCCTCCTTTTACATATCATCAGTCAGTAAGTCGCGGTATAGTTACAAATTATTTTTCCAACTCAATGTGTTTGTTTTACCTTCACAAATTAGATGAAAGTCAGTTCTAGTAACATCTGAGCAATATTATGGTTTTACTCAATGTTGCTTCAATCCTTCTTGTTATTTCAGAGTTTCCCACTATTCAAATAGCTGCTTTTTTACGTCGCCAATATTTTGACAATTTCTAAAAGTATCATTATCTTCCCCATATTTTAATATTTTTTAAAATTGAACTAGGCACTAGTGTAAGGAGACGAATAATAAACAACACTTTTGCGAATACCAAGTTGAACATTTGTTACCTTTACTAAATTTCCCAATGTTTTATTTCAAGTACTAACTCCGAAAGCAAAGGTCATATTAAACACATCAAGAATAAAACATGAAAAAGAAAAATTCGCTCTTTTTTTTTAACCAAAACAATTCGCGACTTTTTAACCAATAACTTAGAAAGCTTCCAAAACGCTTCTTAAAACTCTGATTACAAACGATTTCAGATTTTGTTTTCTGCTTTGTATTTGTGTCTGTATTTCAAGTTTGGTTGCTTCTCCCTCAATTTCATTCTTAAATGTTAAAATCTGTATTTTTCATATAAATAATGAGTATTTTGCACTTGTGAAGTTTATTGCTTTTCAACTTATATATGTTTGGCCCTCAAAATGTTTTAATTCTATCACCACTGAGTTCTATTCAGGTTAAATCTACGTCTGGTGTAATTAATTAAAAGCCTGGTATGTATGATGAGTTTTTACAGCAACTATTGCTGCTGGACGTTTCTTCCTCTAGAGTATCACCAGCCCAGTAGTCAATATCCTTTTTGTAGAAAAACTATTTATTAAATGTAACAATCCTTTGAAACATTAACTTTAGGTTTTTACACCAAGGCATATAAAGTATAAAGCAGGTCATGCAATACATTTTTGAACTTCAAGTTTTCAATGCCCTGTACCTTTATAATTGATAATAGTTGAAAATGTTTTGAATCAACTGCTATTGATGAGTCTTGTGATAGACTTAACTTGCTGTTGGTTACCTTATTACAAGCATGGTATCTTTGGTGACTTTTTATTTATTATCACTGGGTCGATGCCATTGCTGATGAACGTATGATCTGTGATGGTATCACAAGCACAGTACGTCTATGCTGGCATACAATATCATTGATAAAGATATGTTACTGTCGATTAACAATTCATTACAAGGTAAAATCAATTGAAACACTAAAGTTCATATACAGTCAAGAATAGAAAAATGTATCCAGATTTTGCACAATAATGGAAATTCTGGTTTTCAATGCTCTTTCAATTTGTAATTGATTTGACAAATGGGTTTTTGCTTTACGTGAATTTAGACAATACGTTAAATATATGTAGAAGTTCGATGTATATTACAATTTATGGAGACAGATGTTCAAAAACTACTCAATTACAAAAACCTCTGTTATTACTTTTTTGTGATTGAAGTGTAACAATTATCAATACTAAAAATGTTGTTTTTTAATATCTTTATATAGTAATTTACTGTTAATAAAAATATATTGAAAATCAAGCATGTGATAATGTCAATTACCAAAATGCCTTTTCTGTATATGTTAATATATCTTACATATTTTTAGGTATATATTTAATTGTCATGTGGATCATTTATGATTATAGATTTGTGGAGCTTGTGGAAATTCTTGCTACCTGTAATGAAATAGACACAATCATGTACCATGTGAAAAGAAAAGGATCAGGTATTAGTTCACATATGAAAAAATATTATCAATGAATTGGATCGTTTAATAAATTATAAATGGAAATGATAAATGATTTTCGAAAATAGCCTAGTGAACAATGAATTATTCATTATGAAAATTGTACTAAATATCATCATGAGGATATAAAAATTGAATCTTTTTAAAAATTCTTATATCCTAAATGTTATATGAACAATTTATATAGTTTGTATTACCTTAAATGTTTTCTTACCAAAATCCTTTTGTTTTGCAGCTAATATTGATCATCCAGAATTTTTCATCAGTGAAATTTCAAAATTGGATCACCTTAAAGACAGACTTGATTTCATGAGATTCAAAAAGAAAGTTCAGTGGCACTTATTTGAAATAGGTATACATTATCTAAATTTAAAGTTATTTTCATTTTTGAATTCTAACGGAGATATAATTTAACTTTATCAATCTTGCAAGTGAGAAGTTAAATAACATAAATACCGAAACATTCTATACGGAAAGTCATTAAGCAAATGGCAGAGTCAGAAGTTCATTCACACCAAACAAATGGATAATAACTGTCAAATTTCTGACTTGGAACAGGCATGTGCTTATTTAGAAAATGATGGATTAAAAATTTAATAGCTAGCCAAACCTCTCATTTGTATGAGACCATGCATACTATTTTATTTCACTACTACGTAAACTCACTTGAAATTGAAAGACACTCACCTTCATTGTTCTACAGTCTTTTTTGTATTGAAGAGTATGCGAAGTTACACGTTCTGACTGATATTCAATATCTATCTTAATAAACAGAATGATAACAAGTACTCAGTAATCTTCATTCTCCAAACTAAATTACAAAGAGGAGAACTCAAATAACGGTTTCTTTGCACAGAGCTAGGACTATAATATTAAAAGTACCAAGCTAATAATTTTGTTCTCCAGTGCACGCTTTGTCTTAAAAAAATGCTCATCATTGACAGCGAATGAAAAAATGTTTAGACCAAATAGAGTACACAGTTGAAAAGTATATTACATTACTAAAACATATTTGAAAAATATCTTGTCTCCAACAACAAACTTGGTTGTTGTTGATTTAATTAACATGCCCTTGAAGTTTGAAACAATTTTTTATGTATGATTTCAGATCAACAACTACGTGAACTTCATACAGCTTGTGATGAAATTTCAAACAGGTAAATATGTTGTTCTTTGAAAACATTATTCAGAGATAAATAACTGTTAAATCGTAAACAAAATGAGGAAATAAGATCAAAATTTAACTTTCTTTACTATATAGCATGTTTATGATTTGTTTATAGAATATTTAATTGTATGTAAACACTGAAAAATGATTGCCAATAATTGATCTTAGTATTCTAAAAAAATAACTTTACATATTTTTTTTTTAACGTAAATTCTGATTTTTAGCTTGGCTTTAAAGAACTTGATGGAAACATTGCTAGCAGTGGGCAATTACGTTAATGGGGGTACAGAAGAAGGACAAGCAGATGGATTTACCATAGAAACGATGAACAAACTTAAGGAAATACAAGATCAAGTGAGCTAACCTTACATGTTTTGCTGTAAGGTGAAATAAAACATAGAAAAATACGTTAATACGACAATAAAAAAGCGACAACACGGTGACATAGAATAATAACAAAAATGTAAAATATATATAAAAAGTATAATAACAAAAATGCCACACTCTGAGGAAATGTTCAAAACGAAAAAATCCCTAAGCAACAATGGCAAAATTAAACGCTCAAACCCATCGCACCAATAGATAACAAATGCCATATTGTTTGACAGTCATATAAAATTCCATTATACTGACAACTATGTGCGAACAAAAAGTTAAATGAATGTCACTTAATGAAATGATTGTATCGTATATTTGTAATCAAATGCTAGAACTGTCACGGGTACTCCATAACAAACCATGCAGGTTATTTTCATGCTATTTAGACAGATATTTCAGTGTCTTGGTCCTCTTTTAGTTGATGTGTTTCCCTCAGATTTTTTTCTTCAATTAATCTTTATGTAAATATTGAAAAGCTGTATACTACTGTTGCCTTTATTTCCTATTGCAAAAATGTATATACATATGATAGAAATAACAGAAACTATCACTTTTGAAGTGTTGTTAGGATCATGTGAATGAATGGTTTGTTTTACATATATTGCAACATCCCCAAATACTGCACCTAACTTTGTTTGAGCTATCTTTATTGTGGGCAGAAAACACCAACTTTACGAATGCTTTTATTATTAAAGAACAGTTAATTCAAAAAATAAATCGTACCAATGTCAGCACGAGATAAATGTATTCTAAGCTTGTGGTTCTTAGGGGACGACATGTTTGCTAGCAGTTTTATTTTATTAGTAGCTTGTTGCTCTTTTTTTTATGCCCCACCTACGATAGTAGAGGGGCATTATGTTTTCTGGTCTGTGCCTCCGTTCGTCCGTCCGTCCGTCCGTCTGTGCCTCCGTTCGTCCGTCCGCTGCAGGTTAAAGTTTTTGGTCAAGGTAGTTTTTGAAGAAGTTGAAGTCCAATCAACTTGAAACTTAGTACACTTGTTCCCCATGATATGATCTTTCTAATTTTAATGCCAAATTATTGTTTTGACCCCAATTTCATGGTCCACTGAACATAGAAAATGATAGTGCGAAGTTCAGGTTAAAGTTTTTGGTCAAGGTAGTTTTTGATGAAGTTAAAGTTACATCAACTTGAAACTTAGTACACATGTTCCCTATGATATGATCTTTCTAATTTTAATTCCAAATTAAAGTTTTGACCCCAATTTCACGGTCTACTGAACATAGAAAATGATAGTGCGAGTGGGGCATTCGTGTACTATGGACACATTCTTGTTTTATAGATACACTTTATCAGCCTTTTATGCATTATTTTCATTTCTTTTTCGTTTTTTATGATTTTGTTTTTCTTGATTACAGGATAATAAAACTAATTTACTGGAGTTTGTTTTGAAAATGTATTGTCAGCTTTATGAGACTGAAGTTGATGTTAGTTGTCCCACTAGGTTCAGACTTCCAGAACCATCAAATATGAGACATGCTGCTCAGGTTAGTAAACATTATTCAATTTCTAACATTGAAATATGAGGTAATGGTAGATAGTGTGAAAGAGTCAGTTGATAAACGTGAATTATTTGGGGTAAGAAATTTTGACGATGCAGTAGTGCTCGATGTCAAACAATAGAAAATGTACCTTCTGTTCATTGCATTCGTCTGCTTCAAAGTGAATAATGTTACTTGCAAATTTTTTTTTAGAAAGATCATCCCTTGCAAAGTTATGTCAAAATTTCTATTGATGTTGGAAAATCATGACTGCAACAGTCATCAGCAAACACATAGTGTATTAGCTGTAGGCTATTTAATTTTAACGAAGGTCGTGTAGTCAAACATCTTTTCTATTGTTATTTATATTTTTTCTTTCTATCTTTATTACTGTAATATTTTTATGTTTTTAACTATAACTAATTCTTTTTGCTGCAGGTTTCGTTTGAAAGCATTCAGGAAACTTTACAAAATCTTCATGGTGAATTAAAGATTCACAAGGAAAAAGTAAGTACATAAATATGATACTCTAATGACTTACTTTAAAACCTCTATAATTCATTTTCATTTACAAATTTTTCCAATAAGTTGTTACATTGAACTATACCATCAATCTCTCCTAGAGATATGGCAACGATAAGTGTTTGAAAAAAGCAACTTCCTTGGTGCCTTATTTTGATTTGGTTTCTTTTAGGTAAAACTTCTGATTTTCGTATCCAGATTGCAATAAATATAGGATTATGTTGAATCAAAGTTTTATACTTGTCTTGTCCAACAGTTTCATGGTTGTGTCGGTTTTTTTAGTTGCGCTTTTTTGTTATATATTATTTCCTCTGATATCTGATATGTCCTTTGTCTTTTAAATGTTTTCAACTTTTTTGTTCTTTTTAAAGGTTGCTGAGCAGTTCTCACAGAACGGAAATAATGAGAATACTTTCCAGATAAAATCAACAATTGATAACTTTCATACTTCAGGTATAACGCTCATACATTACTTTGTTTAATCTGCGAATTCGGCTTCACCATATTTGCATTAAATCCTTTTGTTTCTCGATATTTAAATGTTATATGTATCCTTTTTTCAACCTTTAATTATGGACTCAATGTCGATTGTATCATTCCCTTGCAATCCTATTTTCTAGTATGCTACAAATAATCAGTAGCCAAATTCAGTTTTAATAAAACACATTAAAAATACAAGGTAGTAAATTTATTTAACCACTGCACAAAAAGTTTAAATAAAACCGAAATTGTTAGACGCAACATTTAATTCACCAAATCAAATGTGTCTGAATACATTTTATACCTTTTCTCATATATCTGTTATAATTTGCGCACATTTAAAAGTATTACAAGATTTCTATATATTGTATAGAAAAGAAGATGTGGTATGATTGCCAATGAGACAACTATCCACAAAAGACCAAAATGACACAGACATTAACAACTATAGGTCACCGTACGGCCTTCAACAATGAGCAAAGCCCATACCGCATAGTGACCTATAAAAGGCCCCGATAAGACAATGTAAAACAATTCAAACGAGAAAAATAACGGCCTTATTTATGTAAAAAAATGAACGAAAAACAAATATGTAACACATAAACAAACGACAACCACTGAATTACAGGCTCCTGACTTTGGACAGGCACATATAAATAATGTGGCGGGGTGAAAATGTTAGCGGGATCCCAACCCTCACAGTTGTGCCCAGTACAGTATTATGTAATTATGCAAACTTCATTTTAAAAAATAAAATTCGAATAACTCGTGAAATAACTTAACCTCATTTCCTCACTTTGTTTCTTCAGCTATTGAGATGTTAACAGAAGAAGAAAGATTATTGCACGATACAAAAGATGTCTACCAGAAGACTTCGACATATTTTTTGTATGGTGAAGCACCGGTATGTAGCTATTAAACAGTAGAAATAAACCTTTCTCATAGGCTTCTATTTTCCGTTTTTTGAGCTGATATATTTTTTAAGCAAAAACAGAGAGAGAAGCTATCCTTAAATAAGAAACGATATTTAAATTCGTTTTTTGTTGGAACTAGTATCTAATTAATGGATGAAAAATAACACATAACAATGACAAATTGGAAAACAAAAGTCCATAAAACACCCTTACTTAAACTATAGCTTAAGATTAAGATTCAGAAAAAAGGGAATGAAATTCAAACAATGTATCTATGGTGCTTGGTTATTTTTAATTGATTTTCATATTTTATTCTTTTTATCTTTGTGACTTTAACCTCGATATATGGATCAACAGAAGTTAAATAAAAATGTCAAAAAAGATCAGTCAAAATCGCCAGGGAAGAACCTTTACTTTATTCAGGAGGAATTACACCTAAGTATCTATTTAAATTAATAAATTTAATAGCTGGGATCTTTTGAAAACGCTGTTCAAAATCGTTTTCCTTTGGGACTGAACGTCAGCCATCATTGATGATAAATCGAAGTAACGAATATGAAATTTGCTTAAACATATCGTTTCTTGTATTGTCTGTAGGATCTATCGCCTCGTTTTCCATATGCATGCAATTCAATTATGTTAAATTGGATGCAGCCTGATTGAACCATGGGGTATGATTTTGTTCAAAATATAACAAAATGTAGTTTGCATGTGTGAATCTCATACGTCTTATACATTATTTGTATGAATACTGATTTCAATTCCTGTTGTGCTCAATAAAGTTTGTGTATTTAAAATGTGTTTAAATGTTTTCAGAATAAACCACAGAATTTTTTTCAAATATGGGCAATATTTCTACATGACTGCAAATATTACTGGAAGCTGGCACATAGGCGAATCGCTAAAGAAAGATTTGAACTTGAATTTAAATATAAAGGACAAACGGTAAGTTAAAAAATCTGGATCAAGAGATGTAAAAAGTATTACCGCTACAAAAACTCAATCTCGTTTGATTTCCAGAATTAAGTTGAAAGTTGTTCCTCATGAAAGCATTATTAAAGTTATCGATTTCTGAAGAGAATATGATGGGTTTTTTTTTTTAATGTGATATGGTATGGTAATTCGGGATATAAATTAGTAATTATTTTTGGTGAACCACTGAATTTGATGCAAGCTATTTAGTGATACAAGTGTCTGAATACTCATTGAAGTCAACTTATTATCTGAATTGTGATATATTTCAGGCTTAAAATTTTTATATTTTTATTTGAGGGATAAAAAGTACTCAACAACGTTAATTTAATAATTTCACATTAAAATAATTAATCTGTTGTGTAATGGAAAATAATTGTATAAATTTCTACTTCATATAGAAATCTTTTCCCAGGGATGGAATGTATGGGTAAAGCAATCGAGATAAAATTAAAAAAACACAATCGCATTTCATCTACATAATGTGTGTTAGTGGCGCTCAAATCAATTTACATAAGTATTTCGTAAGACAAATCAAAAGCGGTGTTGTAGAGCATTGACAAATTCAAAAATAAACTGTCTATTCAGCATGTGTCTCAAATACTTTCGACATTTTGTGAAAAGTAATTATAAACTAGACATTTCAAAATATATTAGACCGATACGACAATAACAAAAAACAGACAAACATTACCAAAAACACCGCTTTAATAAAGTAATTTGTATAAATATAGTTCTTTCTCTTTCTGGTATGATTTTAGGACATATTAAGATTTGCATTTTTTGTTATAGTCAATGGGAGCTTCGCATGGATTTGACAACTACAGAGCAAATATGTTGCGGCACTTGACAACACTCAGGAATACCCAAGACCCAAAAGATGGTTCATTGCATGTAAAACATTTAAACAATTGGATGGGCACAAATGAAGTTCCTCTCAAACAGGAAAAGTCGGGGTCGTTATATTCGTCACATCAAATGGACAATAAACAGAAATATACACCGCAAAGAAGTACGTCTCCGAAGCCACTTACCTCAGATCCACCTGATTCAGCCAGTGTGCATAAACCTCAACCGATGAAAAATGGATCTACTCCTCCGCACTATGAAAATCAAAATGACTTTGAAAAAGTTGTGTATGGTTCAAAACATGAAATTCAAAGTGATGAAAGGAGTGGTAATTCAGATAAAACAGACAAATCTCAGTTTTCTTTTAAATCTTGGTTAAAGCGAGAACCAGGGAAGAGGCACAATAGCGGCGAAAGTAAATCTAGTGGTGAGGACAAACGTTTAGAACAAACAATTGAAAGTGGTAAACGTACATCAGGGGAGACAACCCTTTCTAAAATCAAACATTCAGTCGTTCAAAAATTTACTAGTTCAACAACAACATCGAAGCAGCGCCATCAACAGTCCGTCCCAAATACATATGTAACAACAACTGAAAAAGCTTATCAATCGCCACCCTCATATGTGCCGTTGAGTTTAAATGTTAATGACATTGACCCATACGAGACAAGCTTAGGGCGGGAAAGTCGGTATGGAACGATGTCATCAGAAATAGATTTGCGACCGAATGCATTTGATAAAGGGAATTTAAATGATTCCGATTTGCAGGTTAATTCTGCTGAACGCAGGAGCAAGTTCGATGCTTCTAAGTTCACATATAAAGGAGTGAAAACACGACAAGGTTCAGATATTTCTACAGAGTATGCTTCATTATATCACACTCCTCCATTTTCATCTCCGCCAGTGACCCATATCGATAAAGATGGGTACGCATCTCCCATCATTCTTAACTCTACATCGAAAAGCGATATTAACAATAATGATACTAAGTTGCGAGGACAAGGTCGAGATCCAAGAAATCGAGCACCCCTAGCTCTTGGTAGTAACATAAGTATTTCAGACGCTTATAAAAGATCTGATACAGAACATACTGACGCCAAGAAATTGCATTTAGAAAAGAAGGATAAATGTTCTAACGATTCCGCAGTGTATCCTCACTCATCACATGTTGCTCGTTCTGGTCATTATCCGAGTGAAACTCCAACGAGCAGAAGTTATAACCCATTAGAACATAGTGAAACAAATGTTAAATCAGCCTATCCATATTCAGATTCACGTGCCAATGAAAATTCACATCAATTATCATCCGTTAAAAAACCTTGGGAAATTGCACGTGATCCACCTGCAAAACCGGAAAGAGTGTTGGAAAGATATCCGGGCAGTCAAAATTTGTCAATAAACCCCGACAGTGCACATAGGGAAGTGAGAACTCATCAGCATTTTGGTATGTCCAATGATCAAATACCTCATAATAATGATAACAGGAAATATGTATCTAGAACTGCAATTAACCGTGCTCCGATAACATCACTGATCAAAAGATTTGAAAAAGACAACGAACAAGATTTGAATAAAGAACCTAATGAACAGCCTACTAAACAAATCATGTTGTCGACGTCAACACCCATTACACCTCGACGACCAATGACTTTGCACGAAAATGATGATGATCCGCCGCCACTACCGCCACGGTACGACTTTCATTCGTCATCTAATAAACAAGGGTTTGAAACAAACTCTCATCAGCAGTTTACACCACAGTTTACCGAAACAGCAAAATTACAAAGAACTCCTTTGAAACCCATTCATACACGAGAAAGCACAGGAACAAGCGAACAAGAGGAAGGTTATAAGGATAAATTGCGTAGAGCGGCAACTAGTGCGGTTTTTGAACGTTATAAATCTCAGGGTACTCCTCCGAAACGTCAAGGTGGTGAATCACAGACTCCTCAGTATGGTCGACAAAGTAGCAATCAGTCTCAATTCAGTCATCAAAGCAGCCTGAATCAAGCTGCAAATACTCCGTCAATAAGACAAAACCTGCCATTCGGGCGCCATGATGATGCGGCATTTTCAAATCCTTCATCACTCTCATATACACCTCAACAGCAAACTCCCCAATCTCAGAGCCGAAAAGCTGGACTTGGCCGATTTGCAAATATTTCAACACATCAAGCATCAAATTCGGATAATAGATCCTCTATCCATTTATAAAATGCATTAGTAAGATTTTCTTACCTCAAACCATGAGAGAATATATTTCTTTAACTTTATATTTTTATATAATATAATATATTAAATTTTATAATAATTATACTTTTGACTGATATACTGTATACCTGGGCTAAATAGAAACCTGTATCTCTTTACAACTGAATACAGTATAGAATTCAATGAAAATGAATTTCCCTGTTAAATATAAGTAATGAAATGTCAACTTACGGTTGGTAAACCAAGACGATATTTAAGATGTGTCAAGATTTACATGACATTTAGAAAGCCTGCCAACAAGAAATACGCCAAAAACACAAGTCAACAAAATTAGTTATGATTGATTGGTCATTGTTTAACGCTTTCTGTACTATTCAAAATAGCTATTTCGCCATTCAAGGAGATAGACGGAGTGCCCGGAGTGTACCACGAACCTTATCGAATAAAACTGACTTTCAATACTAGTCAATTACGATTGGAAACGAACACACCCGCCACGTGCCGGGTTCAACCTTGCAATCTCCTTGTTGGCAGGCTTCTAATACAGTAGTTAACAACATAGAAAACTCGGTAAAACAAAAGTTGTGAGGGACCTGTATATTGATATCGTATTTTTACAAACTATGTAGTTTATGATATCCAAATCTTTCTTTTCTATTCGGAAATTAAAATCGTAAATATTTAAGACATAACTTAAGAAGACAGTTTCACACAAGTATCCACCATAAATTTCCTAGATTCAACTGAATTTGAATAAAATCACTAAACATTGTAGAAAAACAAAATAGTTCTTGCAACTTCCATAAGTGACTTTCATCGAACAGTAGTATATGTATTCTACTTCAAAATATTTACATAAACAGTAATTTATCATCATTATACTCCTTTGCGTGAAATATAGTCAAGTAAGAAGCTGTAAACAATAAATCAACAAATACTTTTTACGACAAGACACTCAATAAATACAAAGAGAGAAAAATGGGATGTGGTTTGATGAGATAGCTATTCACCTGTCTGATTGACTTGAATGTACGCAGCTATATGTTTCTGTAGGCCCTTCAGCAATTACCAAAAACCCAAACGTATAGTTGGTTATTAAAAGCTCCAAACATGACAAATGCGAAACAATACATTCGAGAACACCAACGACAAAACAATGAACGAAAATCATATATGAATGTACGATTTCAGTGGTCATAGTTTTGTCATCTTTTATTTTAAAATGAAAGGATACAGCAGTTACACAACTTTAAAATTTGATATAACCGACAGGGAACACGTCTATAACACTCGATGACTAGCTTACAAGCTCAACATTTCTCGAACTGAAATCAGTGGGCCTTTCATTTTGAATGTATATAAATATTTTAGGACCAACGTGTACCATATGCAGTTTCGATGAAATGCACATGGAAAATAATTTTATCGTCAACACAATATACAACAAGCATACCCTATAATAGAATACAAAGTTTACTCAATTATACGCCGAAGTAATCTATCTTGATAACATTTCTTTATTAAGGTGAAGTATATTTTTCCTTTGTTGCATGCCGTTTTTAATGCCTACTTTCAAATTAATATTGAGTTAGAGACAGTAAAACTATTGCATCTATTACGATATCTAACAAATTCCTGGGATAAAGAAATGATGCCTTCTACTTATACTTC
The DNA here is from genome assembly GCF_965363235.1 of Mytilus galloprovincialis. NCBI lineage: Eukaryota > Metazoa > Mollusca > Bivalvia > Mytilida > Mytilidae > Mytilus > Mytilus galloprovincialis. The sequence goes on from NC_134843.1 coordinate 65,081,211, forward strand.
GGAACTACCAACTACCCTACTTAAAACGGCGAGTGATTGGTCCTTTCAAAAACATTTAACCGTAAGTTACCATACATTCCAAAAGTCGGTCAATAAGTAACAATAGAAAGAAAGCATGTTTGCCATACTAATGATTAATTTTTTATCTATTACTTTCAATAAATTTACTACTGCCAACCGATCATGTTAACAGTATCACGCAGTTTTTAAATCCTTCAAAACAAGCGCCCTTTTATGTTTTTGGTAGGAATGTTTTAAAAGGCCAAAGAATAAGACAACTTCATCTGTTTTCTTACCTCTCGCCAATGCAGTCTCTCCACTGCAGTATTTTCAGTCCGTCGCGTCTGTTATTTTTGTGTGTGACTGTATACATTTCTAGACAGCTATTATAATGTAGGATTTCTTTTATTTTCGAAGTGTAAATGGAATATGTCACATTGAACGTAACACATCGTGTAGTTAATTGTTACATTAATTTTACTAGTGAATAACATTGATCATTGTTTGTGAAAGTATATCTGTTATATAAATTTAATTAAGAGGAGAATACATTTACAACATATTTTTTTTCTCGTAAACAAAAATTCTATAATGCATTCGAATGTAATCACATTAAAAAAACTATATGACGGCATTCCAATTAAGCTATAAAATAACAAAGACATGGACACTTCCGTGTTGAATTCAACAATGAACACAAATTAACCATACATCCATTTAAATGATTACACATAAGCGCAGGAAATTCAAAAAGACGTTTACATTCCATTGCACAATCATTTGCCTCAATTTGATTAAGGTTCCATCTGACGTGACCTGAACCTATTATGCCAAGTTTGATAAAGATCAGATGTATGAGATAACCTGTTTTGAAGATATAAGGCATATACAGATTTAAACATTATGATATTCCTTGGGTGATTTTTATTGTAAGGAGGGGAGACAACGATATTACGACCCAACGCATCAGATAATGTTGACCTATGACCATATAAATAAGGTACACCACTGTTAACGTTCAAAGATTGATTGATTGATTGTTGGTTGCTTAACGTCAAGTGACAAATATGTCCTGCATGTTCAGGGCGAGAATAAGTTAACAAAAAATACAATAGTTAGTTCTTGTTAAAGAGGCCATCGAGGATGATGCTCGCCTGGAAATTTGGACTGCCACTGGAAAATGTGGGTATATTGGATAGGGACAGAGATTTTGCCTTGCAACAGACCACCTACGGACCCCTCAAAGAGTTGATGCCAAGGTTCTGAACGTGCAAAGAGCTTCTTTGTTGTGACTATCAAAATCTTTACAATACTAATGTTTTTGTCTTCTGTATGTAATTGTACACAATCGGCCAACATGTCTGGTTTTTTTTTCCCTTCAAAGCATAGTTTCCATTGAAACATCTATAGGCACAGTAATTGTTAGTATAATGATGTATAGGAAGATTTGGTATGAGTGCCAATGAGACAACTCTCCATTCAAGTAACACTTCATAAAAGTAAACCATCATAGGTCAAGGTACGGCCTTCAACTTGGAGCCCCGGCTCACACCGAACAGCAAGTTATAAAAGGCCCGAAAAATTACTACAAGTGTAAAACCATTCAAACGTGAAAACCAACGGTCTAATCTATATAAAATAACGAGAAACGCGTATGAACCACATCAACAAACGACAACAACTGTACATCAGATTCACGACTTAGGACAGGTGCAAACATTGCTTTTATAAGCATGTACAATTAATAATAAAAAGCAGTGTGAATTGAATAAGGTTTAAGGAAGTCTGGGCAATATAATATTAATCAATTATCAAATTTGCAATTTCCATAACACTAATTAAATCGAATATTTTTGCTTAAATGAATATTAAGTAAAGTATTCCTTAATGAGTAATTATGTTAGTGCTTTTACAAAGTAATTGGATTTTATTCGTAAAAAGCCAGGAAATTTTAATTTGTATGGTGATAAATCAATTTGTATTCATTTAATTATGAAATTTTATGTCTCCTTCAATTTTGACGAATTTTTAATAAGTCGTGTCAGAGTTATTGGACTTTAATCGTGAATCCAAACTAAAAAAACGCAATTTTTCATTCAGTCCAACGATAACTAATGCATGATTTGTTAATTCTTTGTGGATTTCAAAAAGAAGAGCTTGATTTTGAAGATTTTCAAATTAGCTGTCCCGATGTTATAACAACACTATGAGTCGACCAAAATTTGACAATTTCTTGTTTGCTTTCACTGAACGAATCGCATTTGATTCAAACAAAATAATAGTAAGCTTTAGTTGTGAAAATATTTAGGTTAGTGATTCCATAGTTATAGGAGATCAATCTTAAAACAAACTAGTCATATATTTTTATATCTGAAGTAGTTCGCTTTGATAAATATTTACACACTGATTTGATCATTTAAAGAAAACTAACGATTACATTTACGTACATAGTGACCGCAGTGTCCTTACTGGCCTAAATAGCGAGAAGCTGTTCCCTCTGTGCTTAGTATTTATTTTTTCTCAAGGAAGTAAATAATTTTTAATTCAAATTATCCATTTTAAATATTGGAAAAGCTTCTTCGAAGCCCTATAATACCATAAATCCAACAAAAGTCTTTAATTTGTTTATTTCTCCTTTTCATCTATAAACATGATCAAGGGTGTCCCTTTCCAGACTAGAAACTGTTCTAAATTGCCCTCTATCTTAAACTTGTATTTTTCTGTCCTCATTTCATACCGTAAACACTTAATTGTCCATTCACATTGATTTGTAGACGAGCATATCATCCACTTTATACGTAGCTAAATATTCTTAAATGTTTTCCATCGTCTCCTCCCATTTATGATTCATTCCCTGTTCCTCGGATTCTCTTGGATGATGAAAACAATTGTTTTTAAAATGATTTCCAGGTCAAAAAGAATTCCTTATAATTTTACCAAGGTTCACTGATGAAAAATTATGTAAAATAATTGTTTTTGAAAATGCTTCTTAATAATTGTGTTACGTTGTTTGGTACTTAAAAGAAAACTATTAAAGCAATGATTCTTAATGGTAAAGTTAATGTAACCTTTTAGAAAGTTTTACGGATGCCATCATGATCTTATCAACCGTTACGGCATTGAAGATCAGATATTGTACCACCTGTTCTAACCACAATTCGGTCTTCATTTGCTGGTTTATAAATTCGCTTTCTTCTTTTAACAGTTACACGACGAATACATATGTTTACCGTTCCGCAGGAACTCATTTCTTGTCCGGCCTTTGTTGGGTTCGTGTTGTTAAATCTTTAGCTTTAGTAGTAGTGTAGTGTTTTGACGACTAGTGTTTGTGTGCATAAGTTAGTTAAAGATTTTATCTGTGCTATGGTGTTGTCTTTTTCTCAGTTGTGTTTTTTATTGTATAATTTTTTCAGCATCTCAGTACACTCCTAGTTTTTCGTGGCGTTCGTGCTGCTAAGTAGTGTTTTGTGAACTTGTTAAGTCTTTTTGTTGTCCATCGTTTTTGGTTTTTTTTCTTTGCCATGACGTTGTCCGTTTCTCTCGACTTATTAGTTTTAGAAATCCCCTTGTTATCTTCTGTCTTTTTTTGTGTGTACTTTTTTTCCTTTTTGAGAACTAATCCCCCTACATTTCTCCCATAATGCAGTAGAAATACTACTGGAACCAAATTCATGACTTGTTCTGATAACTATATGCAAAAATGCTATTGCAGACCATACGGTATGGGTATTTCTTATTGTTGAAGGTCGTACAGTGGCTTATACGTGTTAACTATCACTTCATTATAACTAAGGTGAATAGTTGTCTCATTGGTCATAATACCACATCTCATTTTTTTATGAAATAACTTCCATAAACGTTGAACTTCTATAAATTGCAATATGAAACATGAAATCTATTGAAATTCAATATTTATAATATTCAACATTTTTATAAAAACAAATAAACTAAATGTTGTTTGGCATTAATTAGAGTGTCAAATCTCCTTTGACACAAATTGCAAAAATGAGCTCATGAATCAGTATGACTGATTGGTCCTAAAGGCACATCTTTTAACATTTCCCATGCATGTACTGTATTCTGTAATAATTCATTTCTATAAACCATAGTCCTGTTATCCTCAACACCTGTGTTAGCATCGTTTGGATTTAACCAATCCCTGTAATGATGCATGCGTGCGAATTCTGGATCAACAAAATGGGCTTTAGTACCCGACCGGTACCGCCAAATATTGTGGATTCCGACAGTATCTATTTGTTTCGGATCAACAATATATTTCGATCGATGGCTTTTTCCAAGTACTTTCGATTCTCGCTTTTGCTTCAATAAAGTGTTCATTTTATATTTTTGAGCTTTGTCTTTACCTTCAAAGTTTTTCGTTGTATCTGGCCATTCTTTTCGAAAGAAAAAACACCTGAATATATAAGCACCGGAACCTTTCGGAAGAGCTTCCATCATATCGGACCAAGTTAAGTGTTTCTTTGGTATAATGAATTCATCCAAATCTTGAAAGACAACGTATTTGCTGAGATACATATTGCGATATAAACAGTCATTTAAAGCTGCAAGTTGAGCAAAGTAATGAATTTCTACAGGCTCTTTTTTCTTTGGCCACGTGTCAACCTTCATTGGAAGATTCCATTTTAAAACTTCCACTAGTCCTTGTTCTTTATAATATTCTAGAACCCTATCCACATTAGAGTCTGTGCTATAATTGTAGAACACAAAGTAGTCTGCCCCTAATATTCTATTGAATTCTATCATTTCCACCAGTTCGTATGCTTTACTGTAGCGGTAATTCAAGGGAGAAACACAGACAGTAAATTTTCTCTGCTGTTGCTGAGGATAAACTATTGGCAATATGTTTGACGGAGATTTACAATGATCGGTTGACAATGATACGGCGTATGGACGAGTCGACTTTGGTAAAGGACATGTATAAAATGCAGCACTGTATCTGAAATAAGAAAAAAAATAGGAAACGATATTTTTCTGTTATCTTAAAGTATAATTGTAAGCATCATTAAGTATATAATTTAAAATATAAAGAGATGTGTACATGTAACAGTTTTATATTTAAGATTGTAGATTTTACGTGCAGTGTCATAAATGTACATAATTTTTTGTACATTTCGTTGCACATTATTCAAAAGTAGATGTATGTGGAGTGCACATGGTCTAAATAGATATCTACATTTGTACATATCATTGGATTTGATAAAAGAGGTTATCTCTACGTCTAAATGTTAGAATCATCACTTATTATTACATGAATACAACATTCACTTCGGTATCAACATTTTCAACATTTTATCAGTACACTAGCAATACTGATGCCAATGATGGAAGATTGATTGATTGATTGATTTGTTAATTGATCGATTGATTGATTAATTTGTTGATTGATTGGTTGGAGTTAAGTTAAAAAAAAGATGGAATAATCGAATTTCGTATTACTATAGGACGCCTATGGATCTCTTATAGAATTGTTGCAGAGTTCTTAAAGTGATGAGAAATTGACATATGCTTCCTTAAGTCATCAGTTTAAATTTTCGATTCAGCCAGACTTGACAGAACGCATTTATTTATCTAAATAGCCAAACAAATGCCCTGCTCCTCTGCATGGAATTAAAGCTTAATAGGAGGAATCCTGATCACATTTTCTATACCCATAGCAACCCAATTAAATGGGCAGATAACTAATAAACAAATAACAATAAAATAGAATCATAATGCATTCTGGACGTTAATCTTGCTTTGAGCTAGTATGATCGACATGATGAGTAGTTTTATTTTCATTTCAAGTCGGTCTACTCCTTAGCTATTTCTAAAAAAAGTCATGTACCTGGGTAAGAAGCAACAAATAAAGCTTTAAGAGCATGGCTTTACACGTGACGACTACGGTTATAGTCGGACAAACATGTTGTACCAACGAAAACACCTCATTCGTGGAAAACTAAAGTAAATTACAATTTCTATTTTTTTATATGACAAACCTTTTCCCGCGGTTTTCCGGCATTGCTTTCCTTTTTACTATAGTTTCATTACAAGTATTTAAAGCATTAGGAGAAAGTTCATTGAAGAATCGGCATTGATACTGCACGTTCCTATCTAACAAACTTTTACGGGTAGTTGTTGTTATTATACTTATTAGATCTTCACTGTGATAGAACGCAGAAAATACATAAGTCTTATCGCAAAAACTAACATTCTGCCATAACGGTTTAAGGAAAATAGTGGTAAATAAATTCAATAATCCATACGGGTTATTTGAAACCTTATTACAACCGTGATTATTGCTGGTAACACCACGATGACGCCATGTTTCCTTTGTAGTATCAATGAAATCGAAACTTGTTGCAGTATTTTTATGTTTTAATTCTCGTATTTTCACAAGAAGAAATCCAAGAAAGCAACAATAAAAAGTAACACCACAGAAAATTAGACCGTAAAATAAAGCTCTAAGGCGACGTCTGCCCATTTAAGATGATGTCGTCTGCAAATTAAATGCTTAAGTATTTCAGGAAAAAATATTCCAGGTGAAAAATCAATCACTGAGAATAATTTTAAATCATCATTGTATTCCTTTTGATTTGAATAAGGTTTGTGAATTTTTGTTCCAGAATATTTACATCCATTAATATATCAGGAAAACGTAATCAATATGATTTCCGAATTTAACTTGAAGCAAACATTAAGCCAATGTAGTATTGGTGATGTTAAGAACCTTTACTCTCTCAACCCTAACCAGATCAATTTACATATATACTTATTGTATTATTTGTCAATATAGGTTCCAAAAACAAACAGATATTGATATTTATATTTATTTAGGCTATTTTCTTATTGTGTACAATTATTAAAGGATTTCAAATAACACGACATTCAAAGAATGTTTGGGGAACAATTTGGGTTTAAACTCGGTATATCCCCGCAAAAATATTAAAGCCTTATTCATTATTGACTTATAAACGAAACTTGTTTTTGAAAAGTTATTTTAACCAGGGTTTCCGATGACCATTTTTCTTAAAAGAAAAATGATGGGGATCCAGTTTCCCCTTATACACCCAGATTGAACCCTATGTCATTAGATCTCGTCATCAGGATAGAATGATTTTACCTTGGATCCTAACCTACAGGTAACTTATGATATACCAAACAGAACCGATTCCTTTGTGTTTTTTTAAAAAGTTGTAATAAAACTTAGATTAATACATTTAATGGCGTAAATTGCTTTACCGGCTAACATGAATGAACCATTATTTATATTTACATAATAGTATTATACGAAATTCCCAACGAATTGCTAGGCTACAATTAAATCTCAGTTGTAAGAATAAGAAATTGGGATAACTAATGACAATACAGGGATTTTTTTTTTTTGTATTGTGTCATTGTTTTTATTCTTTTTTTAGGGTGTGTGTGTTTTTCAAGGGTCTTGTCCGTTTTGTTGGGATTTTGTTTTTTGTTTTTAGAGGGGGTCATTTTGATTTTTGCATTTTATCAAATAGTTTTGGTCATATTCTTTTTGATAAGAAATGAAATACATGTACAATAATAACATGCTTTCCTTTAGCAATTGCACTCTTAACAGTTACATTCCGTCTTATAAAATATAACTATGTTTTTGCTATCCTTACTTTCTAGATTTTTTTGTTATTTTTTTTTAACAAGCAACATTGCAATCAAACTCTCACCTTTTTAAACCAGTCAAAAACTTTTAAAAAGTAATAATAATTTGCTTTCTTATCCCTATTTTTTAGCATGTTAGAGGAAACATAGGCATTTTTAATAGGCCTTTTCGAAGAATATTTTCTTATTCACAAAAAGGGTCTACAATCGCCAATCACAACTCAAATCCATACCCAAAGCAACAACAAAAAGCAAAACAAAAAACAAAAAAATATCATCATCAAACAATACACTGAGATAAATATCTCGGACAGCTATTAAAAACCACTTAAAATTATAAATAACTTGGTCTGACATAAGCAAACTGTAATATGTATACCACCTGAAGTGAAATAACTTTATATTTAGATGTACACTTAAAGTGTAACTTTAATTTGTAAGTAACGTCTTTCGAAATTAGTGTTTAGGCGTTTTCATTTTAATTTTAATTTCAGAAAGAAAATAAATGTACAGTTCAATATAAATCGTGAATGAAAGGTCAATTTCGCTTCTTTGTAATACCTTCTGTTGCATAATTTGGTACAACGACAGATTCAGACTTCTTTTAAATTTAGTTCTACTGTGTGGATTGCTCACGGTGTTTACTAATTCCACATTGGCTAGTGATATAGGGTATTGCGCCTGTTCTAAGTCAGAAACTCGGGACTTTCTTATTAGGTCTTTCCACTTTTCTGTGGAAAGACCTATTGTATTTCTTCTGATTATTATTAAAAAAAATCCGCCACATTTTTAAAATTTTAGTTTCACAATATGTCGCTTAAACATTTCTTATATTGTATCGTAGTTTATGTGCTTTTAAATTTCACCCTGCTAAGACGAACAATTTTCTTTGTAAGAGTTATCAAATGTGTGCATCTCCTTCGTAATTACAAAAAAAAAGATATCGACAAAATTCTTTTTAGAAATTGTTCCTTACATCCTCAGAAATTTTTGACTTATGTGGATCGAAGCGATTCGATGAAATTTTATAGGAGTTATCTACCTTTACCAAATAAATTTGTTGGTATGTATTTTAAACTCATAAACCGTTAACTGTATAACCCTGGAATGTTTTTATTTGCGGTCCCTAGGTCCTAACTTAGGAAATGAGGTCAAGGTCAAAGGTGAAGGTCAAAGGTCAAGGTCAAGTTCTAAATTGTAACTTTCACTTGTTTTTGCATTTAACAAAAGGTAAGGTGACATATGACCTTGAAAAATGACAACCGAAAGTAACCTTGAGAAAACCGGAAGTAGCTATTTTGGCACTTTTTTCTTATAAAAGTACTTGGAATCCATATCTTTTGTAATATAGATACATAAACTTATCACTCAAGACTAGAAATGACTTTCCATAAACCGGAAGTGGCCAATTATCTCCCGTTCTACATACAAAAGTATATAGAAACTATATAGTTTTGGAATCAGTGTGAAAGAAGCTTTCATATGAGACCGGAAGTGACATTAACTTCACCGGAAGTAGCACATTATCTCCCTTATTTCACTCAAAAATAGATAGAAACCATTTATTTATCCTATCAGTACAAGGAAACTTATAATTGGATGCCAATTTTAAAATTGAGTAAACCGGAACTAGTTTCTTTTTAATAACTTTGATGTGGAAAGACCTTCAATTGAACAATTGGTTTTTAATTCTAGAATGGTTTTTTTAATCGTTTCATTTATATGTTTCAAAGTTTAGTGTGACGTCCATTTGTGCTGAACTTTTATACATAATGGCTCTGGGGGCAGTTGAAGACCGCCTCCGGGTGCGGAATTTTGTCGTTGTGTTGAAGACCTATTTGTGGCTTTGATTGTTTTCTGCTCTTGTGTCGGGTTAATGTCTCTTTGACACAATCCCCATTTCCATTCTCAGTTTTATAGTGAACTCACGAACATAAATCTATGCCCCCGCGTCTACGGTCACCAAGCAATCTAAGATATATATTGATTGGTTATTGCTTAAACTAGTAAGTTTCAAACTGTTTGTAGACAATAGATAGAGACTCAATTCTAACGTAAAGCGCTAAACCACACCACATCATATTTGAAATTTGGAATATATTTGAATTATTTGTATAAAAAAGATATTACATCTGTAACTGAATAATCAATCAGTCATGTAAAGTCAACGTGTACATTTTAGTAAAATACGTTTAACACTTTAATACTGGTCGAAAGGTAATAAAATTGAGAATGGACATGGGGAATGTGTCAAAGAAACAACAACCCGACCATAGAACATACAACATTTCTTTTACGGACTATTTATCCAAATACTCTTTAACCAAATCGGCTCCTAGAATTGACAAAATTGGATAAATGATATCAAATTTAATGCGCATAATCAGGTTATCACTATGAAAAACCTGTTAAATTGTAATAAATAGTTCAGCCAACTTTGTAAATGGTTTTAAATTTTAATCATTGACTTTGGTATTTGACGGTTTTTTTTTATGAGTTATACATTATTCAAGCCCATATATATTAAATGGTCCTGGGAATGAAACAATCGAAACTCGTAGCAAAACCTTAATTCATTATGTTTTGTACGTTCTGGGGGCAAAAAAAAATAATCGTCAAAAATAATTAAAACAGCTTCACAGTAAAAATAGAATTAATTTAGCTTTTTTAATTACATCTCTTGCTCAATTGGCAACAATCCTAGTTTCACATGTAATATATTTACTAAAATGTGTTTACATCGTAAGGTCACCTCACCAACATATTTGTAAATTCCGATTAATTTGGATTCTAGTATATTAACAATGGTGCAGTGAAAATACATGGTGGACATTCTTCTGTAATATTTCGATTTTTCTAATAGATTGGATTTGAGTAGGCATTGATATTTTCCTGGAAAACGTTCAATGTCCCATGCAGATTTATCTGTCCTTGAGAGAGAGCAAAGACCGATAACTATGTATGGGAGATTGCAAACGTTCTTGAGATATTCTTCCGCATATTTTTCACACTTTTTCTGTACGTATGCATAGCTATTAAAGATGTTTTACTTATATATAGGCCTATATTTCTAACGACAAAAATGTTCATATTATTAATTTATGTTTTAAAAAAATATTTTTATGAGTATCCATTGAAAAAAATTAATTTGTAACAAGCAATAAGGAATGTTATTTTGGATTCCATAATGTATCCAGGTGTAATGATAAGTCGTTATCCTAAGGCTATTTTTTTCTTATTTTTTCTGTACACTTAGCTTTCATTTTTTATTACCATGCATTGTCAAGCTTGGTAACTCATAATTATTTGTCAGTAACTAAATGTACGATGCTGTCCCATACTGAACTTTCTGACCTTGTTTGTTTACATTTAAATTTCAATGGCGTCAAAATCACGTGATGTCAATTCGTTCTACCCAATCAAATTGTTCTACTGTCAATTAGGGGATTTTCCAGTCTACGGCAATTACGTTATTTCTTTGTGGGATATTGCTTCAAAATAGTTTGCAATAATTTTGGGTTTTATTCAACAGGAAAACTCTTTTTTTGCCATCCCTTTTGACATCAATGGAATTCTGTATGAATATTTATCTACAGTCATGATGGTCAGAATATCGATCTTTTTATAATGAATAAAAAGAAAATTCTATGAAAAATAAACGTAAATTATTTTCATTAACCTACTCTATATTCCTGTTCAAAATTATGGCATGGGCATCGTTTTTTCAATTAGTTTTCCTTTCATTTTGGTTGGGCTTTTTTCGCGGGAAAATCGCGAAAGACGTAAGGAGCATGTCATTTTAAAATTCCTAAAAATACGATTTGCTTGACCTGTATTGCCTGCCACAAGATTGATGACGCTGAATGGAATGTACACAAAGCAATGGAGGCCGGAAGTGGGATTTTGTGAAGTTCTAGAATGTTTTTAGACATTCGGAAGTCGGGATTGAAACGGGCATTAGAAATTTGGCATTTTTTAGCAATAATTGAGAACAACAATGAAAACTTACCTTCAGAAATGTTTTTTTATTCAAAAGTGCAGAAAAAACGTATTCTACATTGTTTTTCTACGCCGGAAGTAGCGTAGTGACGTCAATGCGGAGTTTCCCCGTGTGTTAAGTTCAAACACAAATACCTAACGAACTGACAAGATGAACGATTTTAGACTACGGTAGGATATGCGTATTTATCATGTTTATAGATCGGTTACAATCCCAACACGAAAGTTACGTAATGGAAATCTATGTGACAGCAATACACCGGAATGCCCTCACGGTCATCCGATGTAAAAATTGACATCATTATTTTTTACAACTATTGTGGACATTCAAAGGTTAGGGGATGGGTGTTATCGACACAGGCAGATGTACCATACTTGCCGTTAGTTTAACCTGAATTCCGGTATTCTGAAATATTGCACTTGAAATTCACTATCGTTTAACAATAAAGTATCGTTAGAATCAAAGTAACAGCAATATGCAACTGGTTTCCGGTTCACTAATAAATCACATATTACGAATCGGGCCACGTTTTCGATCACGTGAACGGAATACATGTATGTATCACGTGTAACAAACTCGCGCCATTTATCTAATCTCCTGTCAGCATATCCAGAACTTCTAAAAAAAAATGTCTAAAGAACAACAGTCCTTGAAGAAATAGCCATTATAGATATATCCAAAGCCAAACAGATACAACACAAACAACGTCATCATCATAATGATTTGAACGTGGCTGCAGCGTTTCACTTTTGACATTATGATTCGATCCATTAGAATATGAACTGAATTGTTTAAACGTTTGATACTTTATAATTTCTTAAAATTTGATCCATTCCAATGTGAACTGAGTTATGTGATACTGGTTGCCAGAAAATACACGAAAATTTGGTCCGCATTTTTTTTTTATATCAAAATTGTATGCGTTGATATTAAAATTAAACTGCTAACACTTTGTTAAATAAATCTATTAAATTGTGATCTTAAATATCAGTTTAATTGGATAGATCATATCAAATTTAATCTTTAGAATACTCAGATTATCCCTATGAAAAACAATAACCCGTTAAATTGTAACAAAAAGTCAACATAAAATGTTCAGTCAACTTTGTAAATGGCTTCAAGTTTCAATCCTTTGTCTTTGGTTTATAATTGGCATTTTTATCTATAAGTCCCCAAATATATACTTGTCGTGATCATGATTCAATACAGCTCTTTTTAAAAATAATAGTTTTATTTCTTCAAGATTTTTCAAGATTTAGTCCCCAAATATATACCTGTCGTGATCATGATCCAATACAGCTCTTTTTAAAAATAATAGTTTTATTTCTTCAAGATTTTTCAAGATTTTTTAAGAAAACACTCAGACACGTTTACAATGTGTTACAAGAGGTCATTCTTCGGAAATACAAATACAAATTAAAATGACAAGGAAAATAAGAAAATTAATAGTTTTTCATTCGATCTCTTGCGCTCAACTGCAAGAATCATATATTCGAATGAAAGCTCATCTTACCCACATACTTGTACCTGAAATAATTCGTGTTTTTTGTTAGTAGAAATTGTACTTTCAGATTGATTATGTTTATCTTTATTGGTGGATGATGCTGGATTCCCCGGAGATCGAACCATCGACCTTCGGTAGGACAATTGACAATCCTAGTCAATTAATGTAAGATCGTAAAATTTGTAGTAGTTTGGACAGATTACAAAACAGCAAAATCAAGTTAGGTCAATTTTTGTTCTTTGTGAGCAAACTCCTTTGTGGCCAATTATTTCACTTTTAATATATACAGTATATAGTTTTGCTTCATGGAAATATCGACAACCTTTGCCATAAAGCAACACGAGTATAACATATTACATAAATATTGGACCGTTTACTGCCTACAAGTGGTATGTTAAAAGGTGAGATGCCTTAAATGTCTCTTTATACGTTGGACCAGCTATCGAGCAGTTTTATTTTTTTCTTCAAAAAAACATGTTTTTCATTGTAAACAAAATTGAAATGGCATAAGATTAATTTATTCGTGCTTTAAAATAATAAAATATGTTAAATCGTAAGTTCTTCGTCGGGTCAACGTTCTAAATCTTCTGACATGTTTTCGTCATATGTGCGCGAGGACAGGATCCTGTGTTGAACCCAAATAGTCTTCACTGCATTATCATAAAGCCCAGATTTTCCAATGTAAATAAGAGATTTCTACCAATGTACACCAATATGCCATATTTTACTCTGAACATACATGTTTACTTTAAACGCACAAAAACTAAGGGTTTTACATTTTTTGTTCACTTTATATAAAATCACCAAATTTATATTGAACATGCATTTATATAAAAAAAAAATAAAAAATTCTTGTATATTATTTATAGCAAGTTTAATTATGATAACATGCTTGCGAAACTCTTATAAATCAATCCACTTGAAACCTGAGTATAAAATATTTATAAATATTAAATAATAGATACATGAATAGTTTACCAAAGAATGCTAATAAAAAAAAGTAACACTACAAATCGATTTCTCCTATTTTTATCAGTGGTATCTCGAGGAGTTCTTCCATAAAATATGGATTATCCACTCGAGATAGTTAAATTTTAAAACTTTAAAATGCTAGGTTTATCAAGCATATATAAAATTTAAAATTGAGGAACTATCGAGAGTTTGTTAAATATTGTATTTCACATGGTTAAGTGGTTGAGTCTTTTCTCTATTGATTAAATTGGAACATGTGGAAATGTTGTATTGGATCCTAAATCACACTCCTCTTTTAAAAGTCAGTGTCGAACATAATATCAGGGTCCCAGGCTATGATATTGCCAATGTTCCAAATGGAGATGGTGCGAATACTGTCAAACACCGACACCCACTTTAAACATGTCACATAAACTACATGTCCTGTATTTATTTAGTTAATTTACAGCCGATTTCAATGAGTATGTAGCTAAAGGTAATAACTTTGGCTAGTTTGCTTGCTTACCGATCTATCTGTCTGTAGGACAAGACTACTTTGAAAGGCTGGTAGTATACCTTACATAGTAATGACTTCACTTTACAGCTAAAAAGCAAGCTAACCAAAGATATTACCTTTTCCATACACAATCAATCAGGCCACAATTAAAAATATTTTGGTTTGCCCAAACCCTACCCAAGGTTGAGACAGTGGGTAGGTAGGTAGGCATTTTTTTTTTTTTTTTTTTTAAAGAAATTTACGTATCGGATGTGTATTAGTCTTCATGCCTATCTGATTAAAAAAAACTTCTTCAAATCAGGACAATAAAAGAATTTGAGTAGGCAGTTTTTTTTTTGGGTAGGTAGGGTTTTGGCAAACAAACCTATTCTTTTTTATGGCCTCAATATCAAGATTTGTACACTTTTATGTTTTACTATTTCATATAGGTTATAATACATATTGTCTGGATTAATGTGTCAAATATAATTATGATTATGACTTGGTATTTCTATTTACAACAAGGCGTCATTAAGTGTAAATGGATAGTGCTCAGTCATCTACTCTGCTTAACCATAAAATAGAATAATATTGCTGAAAGACCCCCTCCATCCTTTTGCATTATCCATAATATCTGGGTGTTAATTAAAACACCATATCGGGCAAACGCCCTAACGGATGTGTATCTATAACATACATCAAATAACGAGTCCGACATAAAAAGAACAAAATGTAATAAGATCTTATTTCCACACTGACATTCTAAACACATTATATATATATATACATCAAATAACGACATAAAAAGAACAAAATGTAATAAGATCTTATTTCCACACTGACATTCTGAACACATTATATGTATTACGCACAGAAAACGCTTTAATAAAGTAATAATTTAAGTAATATTCCTTTATACACTGTTGTTCCGTTTTTACTATACTGCTTGTTCAAACATAACATAAATTGTTACATGGCGGAATACTTTTTTTTAAATGTTTACTTTAACTTTTTTCAATTTAAAGTATTTCATGTTGATTTCTTTAATTTTCACAAGTCTTTGTTTATTTTGTAGATATGTTCAATACAATAATCATGAATAGGTTGTAAAAAAGAACTCAAAAGCTGCATCGAAGACAGATGATTGGCACTTAAAAGAGAGACGAGAAGGAAGAAGGAAAAGTCAGAAAATTTATACATGCAACAGCTGAATATTTTATAATCTTTAAAATCTATCCTGTTTACCCCCTCGAACAGTCGTATAGGGTCTCGATCCGCTATATAGGCCATTAGCTACCCCCAAAGCCAATACATCTAACCTCGACCCAATATAACTTGTACACGATCATCAATTTAATAACATTATAATATTAAAGATCCGCATTCATTTCCTCTATCTAAACCTGGTATACCAGGAAATGACCTTACAAATAATTAAATTTAGTAGATAATACCATAGTACAAGATAATATGGGTTAGAAAATGAAACATCTTAAAGAAAATATGTACGCCCAACTCTTACGCACAATACTTTACTTTTTCTTTTATACATTGTATCTACAACCTGCATATCGCGACAACCCTAACCCCTAACTTATTGTTCTGTCAATTGTTGTAGTAACATCAACTATCAGAAAAAAATAGACCGATCGTGTGGATTTTTAAAACATGTTTTATTGCGAAATACACAAAAGATTAGGACAAAAGTTGGTAGGATGGTTATCTTCAGGTAATAAAAAAAAATGCATCAACAATTAATATATATAACGTCTATAAAAAGATTACAAAGAAGTTTCTGGTTTATAGCATTTGTATCTTTAATTAAATCTTTAATAATAAAGAAATATCTTAAATCTAAAAGTAATTAAAATGACAAATTTACTATATGAGCAAGTATACTATAGATCTAGAGTTACATTTGTATACTGAAAGATAATAACATTAAGGATGAAAAGATCAACTTCAAACAGAGAGAATTCCGAAGGGGTATCAGCGAAAAATTGTCATGCTAATTTACGTAAATGAATACAAAAATGAACGTCGCTGGCAATTCATAACATTTTCTTAAAACAACTGCTGTTTTTCTTCTTAAACAAGAATGTGTCCAAAGTACACGGATGCTCCACTCGCACTATCCTTTTCCATGTTCCATGGACCGTGAAATTGGGTAATAATCTAATTTGGCATTAAAATTAGAAAGACTATAGGGAACATATGTACTAAGTTTCAAGTTGCTTGGACTTCCATTTCATCAAAAACTACCTTGACAAAAAACTTTAACCTGAAACTCCCACTTTCATTTTCTATGTTCAGTGGACCGTGAAATTGGGATCAAAAGTCTAATTTGGCTTTAAAATTAGAAAGATCATATCATAAGCAACAAGCGTACTAAGTTTCTAGTTGATTGGACTTCAGCTTCATCAAAAACTACCTTGATCAAAAACTTTAACCTGAACGGACGCACAGACGGACGAACGGAAGCACAGACCAGAAAACATAATGCCCCTCTACTATGGTAGGTGGGGCATAAAAATACATTTAAAACATGGTCCCAAGTCAGTAGAAGCCTTTAATCCAATGGATATCCCTTGTTGCTGTATATTATAGTCTATTTGTTTTTTTTTTCTTTTATTGATTTGTACATGAATTGTTATACATTAGTCATTGCGGACCTTAATTTTTTTTAGCCGACTATGCAGTATGTGTTTTACTCATTGTTGAAGGCCGTATGTACAGTTGTTATTTTCTATGCAATTTGACCGTCTCTTGTGTAGAAATGTCTCGTTGATAGTGGCAATCATACCACATCTTCTTACAGTGGCGGATCCAGCCATTTTAAAAAGGGGGGTCCCAACCCAGAGTAAAGGGGGGGTCCAACTTTATGCTCCCATTCAAATGCATTGATCGACCAAAAAAAAAGGGGTTCCAACCCCCGGACCCCCCCCCCCCCTTTGGATCCGCCACTGTCTTATTTCTATATTACGAAGAACATCTATAGGTGCATGCAGTAAGTCAAATTTGTATTGTAAAAACTGAACAAACCATAAAACTGTTGTTAAATAGTATGAATTGCTATTAACAGTCAGACACACGTACTCTATATTATAATACATTTGTATTTAAAGAAAACTATATGTATAACATTTCCAATTATTTAAAACTACTATTATATTCGACGTACCTTAGACTTCTACCTTCGGGTATAAATGAATATTCTGCCCTTACTTTAGTAAAGTTTGACACTGGTGATTTAGAAGTGTAGATACAACAGTTTATGTGTTCCTTAATGGAAGTACTTAAAGATCCGACTATATGTACTTTAAAACTCGTCATATCGCCATAGGCAGAATAATAATAAAATTTCACATTAGTATTATCAACCGATCTCCAATATTGCAAATTAGTTTCTTCTGCATATCTCGATGTTTCGTCAGTTTTAAAATGAATGTGTGAATCTTGTAATCTCGTGTGTGAAATTAGTCTTGTTTCATGTATTTGTGACGAAACGTGTACAGATTGACTAATTGCATCGATATGAACACGAGATCTGGATGAATTTCCTAAAGTGTCACCACCCTTTTCATGCACATTATGTATTGTTTTCCATATTCTAAACAAACCAACAAAATAAACTGAGATGAAGAGCAATGTAAACTTCTTTCTCTCCCTCATGTCGTCATTTTACAGTCACGTTGTTTACATGTACGTTAAGGAATGAATTAGGACGTGGATAAGTAGTGTATGCGGATTACAAAGCCTTGACTCTCAACTGTTTAAAACAAAATTCATCTTTTTATCATAATATGTTTTTACTAAATATCCTATAACTTGTAAATAAGTTACACGTAAAACTTTCCGGTAGACAAGAAACAAGTTATCAATAATTTGTAAGCTTCTTGAATATTAATTTACATGATCTGTCATTGCATGTTAATTTTTAAAAGTAACGATTTTTATAAAGACAGCGTGAAAATTTCTTCAAATTCTTTTTTCTCATTTCACTTTTTGACGGGAAGCTTTTAGTTGGACTGATTTGAAATGCATAAAGGGAAAACGGTACTATTTATTCTGCCATAGGCGACAATATTAACATTTTCTAAATTTACAACTTTTTAAGATAGAAACCTGGATAAAACAGTTAAATATGTTGTGTTAGTACTTTATTATTGTGTTTTAAAAATTAAAGCCAAATAGTATCATGACCAACTTCCAACGGAGCTTGTTTATGTTATCCATGCCCACCGTAATTTTGCACCAAATTTGTGAAATTTTGCAAGTCTTTTCAAATAATTCTCTAGAAAATATTTCTATAGGTTTCAAAATTTATGTTGTAAATATACACACTGCAGTTATTCATAGATAAATAAAAAATATATTGTACCCTTACATCCAATCACAGCGCTCCTAATTTGACTTCCTTCACCTGCCTTGGGTACACAAAAGGCCAACCTAATGCTGGGAAAATTAAATACTACCGTTTTCCCTATAAAGAGATGATTCTTATCTATGACTAAAAGTCAGTCTGATAACGGAAACAAAATCCGGACACCTATTTTGTCGTTTTTCTCCCAAAATAACTCAATCTGAGTAATCATAAGAATGGATGACAAATGCGACGATGCACGTTACCTAAGAACACAGAGGCATGATGATTAATTTGTTGTGGAAGGAAGAGAAACGACACACAAAATGAGGTCTTCTCGTTTAATAGTATAGATAATCACATCGAAGACCTTAATATAAGGCTGTTCGACAATTTTTCATTTTGCAGAAAACACAAGAAATTTGAATGGAAATTTCAAAAATATATAGATATATACCGATGGTTGACAGTCTAATGTCTTTTTAATTGCTGAACAAATTAGTAAGTCGGAGTTATAATAAATTTGATTGTTGAATTTAGGAAACTAACACGAGGCCTTATAACATACTCCTATGATGCTGCATCTGCTTAAGTCGCATTTTGTGTCAATTTTAGCCGATTTCAAACGAGGCAACTAAAAATCTAACGAAGACCAAAAGGACGAGGAAATGAACAGCTACATTGTATGTCTTTTATGACAACAAAATATTTCATATAAAGCTGTTATTGAAATTTTAGTAAAAAATTCAAGATCTAATAAAATTGAACAAATCATGTGTTTGGTGTAATTTCGAGTCAACCGAGTTCGAGACATCTAGAGATAACTGTATATTATATAATCAATTTTTTACTGCATGTACTTTGTAATCATACCATTATATTTTAACTGATAAAATACACAACACAGATAAGTAGAATGAATGAAAAAGATTTTTTGCACACCTCAAGTATTTACAAATTGTATTGTTACCATAATGGGTTCATCCTGGTGTACAAAATCCGGTTTGACATAAACTATAAACTGGTACTGTATGTTAGTGTATGATACCTATATGATCTTATATTATTTAACAGTTAAAGCAATTTCGCCTATATACCACGAAGATTTTACTTTTTCTTTTTTGGTTCAATTTTGGATCATATCTTTTTTTAGCAGACGACAAATACTAAATTATGATGCATTTTTTAAAGGACACTGAAAAATATTTTGACTATGGAAACATTTATCACACGTTTTATGCATAAAGATGACTACGTATATGAAACGGCCGGGGCCGGGGCCTGGGGCCTGTCGCCACAGCAACACAATTTAAGCAGTCGATAAAACCCCCTCAAGGTCGTCTTACCCTCCCAAAGCACATGACATCACACTAAAAGTCTGTGTTGAATGTATGGGTCTTATTGCTCTTGATCGTATTATTTCTGCTTGATGTATTGGCTCTTGGTTCTAATTTCGACCTCTCATAACCCACAAGAGCTTAAACATAGTCGGGTTTATATTTTGTATTTGCTAGTTATATAATTATACCATCCTGTCGTGTTATTTTACGTGTTTTGATTTATTAACTAACCATTGTAAGTTTGCCAACAAGCTGATCATTATCTTAAAATGTTCACGTTATTTAGTCATTAGACAATGTCTTGGATTAGGGGGGGGGGGGGATTCCAAGAGTTGGAATCCTCCTTTTTTTGGCCGATCAATGCTTTTGAATGGGGACATGTAGTTGGACCCCCCCCCCTTTATCCTGTGTTGAGAACCCCCTTTTTAAAATGGCTGGATCCGCCCGTGCGCCCCTCAGCCTGACTGAACACTGATTGAATATTCCATAAGAAGTTTTCGATAGTGTAACTGTCTTGAGTTGAAAATGTATTGAAAAATTAAAAAAAAATAACATACTATTCAAAAAAAATATTAGTATTTGAAATATGTATGTATACTAGTTCTTTTATTTCTAATGAATGCACAAATCTTCCGTGTTATGTATAATAGTGACACTACGCTGGATCCGCCCGTGCGCCCCTCAGCCTGACTGAACACTGATTGAATATTCCATAAGAAGTTTTCGATAGTGTAACTGTCTTGAGTTGAAAATGTATTGAAAAATTAAAAAAAATAACATACTATTCAAAAAAAATATTAGTATTTGAAATATGTATGTATACTAGTTCTTTTATTTCTAATGAATGCACAAATCTTCCGTGTTATGTATAATAGTGACACTACTTAAGTAAGTTAATAATACGGAAAACTTTAAATAAATAGAACCGAAAGTTTGTGTAATCAAGTCAATGAGGGTTGTGGTAAACACTTGACTTTTCAATTGTGAGCATGTCGACCGATATACGAAACAGATCTAGAGTTCAATATTTAAAATTTGCCATCCCCGAAATATATCGGTTTGTTAGTTTGCTAGTTAATTCGACAAATCAGATATGAACTTTAATATTTAATATTTAGGTGACTTAAAGACCCATTGGGTCGGGTGTATATGTATATATTATGTTAAACTATGTTAATTGACACACTTAACTGTAATTACAAGTCACTATAATAAATAATCTAAGTTACTTACTTACTTACTTAGGTATACAATTTAGCTTCAACGGCAATTTTTTTGTCGAATGTGGATCAAAGCTTAAATTTTTGTTTACAAATATTTTTATGTCTAAATATT
The DNA here is from genome assembly GCF_965363235.1 of Mytilus galloprovincialis. Classification (NCBI taxonomy): domain Eukaryota; kingdom Metazoa; phylum Mollusca; class Bivalvia; order Mytilida; family Mytilidae; genus Mytilus; species Mytilus galloprovincialis. The sequence continues at coordinate 65,102,832 of NC_134843.1, forward strand.
TTTGAAATTTACTAACGTCAACAAAAGATTAGAACGTGATATAATTCGTTTATAATTATTTAATTTTATTTGAGGTGACTTATAGGTCCAATGGGCTGGGTGTATTAATATTTATAATATATTATATGTTTATAATCTGTAAATAATTTACATATGTCACTATAATAAATAATTTACTTACTTACTTACTTACTTACTAATTCCTCTCGTCCCTCCCAGTTATTAAAACTTAATGAATTGATGTGATCTGTTATGGTGCAAATTTATATAACTAGTCAATATGCATGCATGTAGGCTCTCCTGGGTAGCTCATGTACTTGCATGTCATTTAGTTTATGTATAAAAATTTTATGTCTGTACATATACATTATAAAATATTCATTGTGTGTATCTCTATACCAATTTAATTTGGTCTGTTGAGAAATAAATATATTATATATAAAGTGTTGTGTTATAAGTCTAGATCTGAATAATAAATAAAAGAGGATGCCCCGCCACATTAAAAGTTTCAATATTACTTACGTTTATATATTTTTTTCAGTATTACTAGAAAGAACGTGGATATTTGTGCAGATGCAAATTTAGAGAACGAAAGCTAGTTTACACACCCCTTTTCAAAGAGCTACGTACAAGGTTGTAATACAAACTTAGTTTAGCACCAAATAAAATCATGATACAAGTTAAAAGTAATTAGTGTACTCTATGCGGACAGGCAACTTTAACAAAACACAAACGTCTGAATTTGTAAGCAATACAAAAAAAAAGTATAACAAACATATACCTTAGCCCTTTATGTTCAGGTAACACAGTGTAATGAGCTCCAATATTCCTTTCAGCAACACTATCTCCTCTGTTTGTAAAGAAACAACACTCTAAACCATCTTTCAGACCTTTCTCAATTGTCCCGAACAATCTGATGACATTCGATGCATGTGCATATGCTGAATAATAAAAGGCTTTGTGCGGAATTGTTGTTACGTTCCTCCAGTAATGTTCGGGTACTTCTATTAAGCTCTCATTTGTCGTAGAATTATTTGGTTTTACAACCTTGAACACATGCTTTACGTTATGAACTTGTGGCTTGTTTGAGAAATCTTTCTGATGAAGTTCTGTCGACCATAAAAGAAATGTAAAACTGAAGTAGAAGCAAAAGGCACACACGAACAACCTCCATGTGGATTTTTTCATGTTTTAATCTTTTCGACGATCTAAATACATTCTTCAAGTACAAAAAGGTTTCTATAAACTAGAACACAAATAAACACAAAGTTAGGTAATCCAAAATATTATCGGTAGGTTTTTTCCAAGAATTAGTTCCTTTTTTCAATATAGATATATTTATATATGTTGCAATCCACGCAATAGTACTACAATGCCAGGTAAAGTTCGTCTAAACATGCATTGATTGATTGTTGTATTAGTATTGATTTTAGAGTTCCATCACAATTCCTATAAATTATAAATACATAATATGTTTAGATTCCATGAGTATATAGTGTCATAATTGCTCTGTATAATAGATCTAATTAATCAGTTTCGATCTAGTTTTCGGTCTGAAACGTATGGTGTCCCAATTAGTATTCCTATACATGTACACTGGTTACGTCGGGTGTGTTTAACAACATTTACCTTTAATAATGAAATGGTATTACCGTTGTCGTCCATGTTCGTTGTAATCCATAATACCAATAATCCAAGTTAGTATATTGTTTATACATTTAAATTCCTATGACATGCAAGTCCTATTTCGTTTCTTAATATAGTATTGTTAAAGTATTGTCACCGAGTTACGGGTCGTTAAACATCAGAAGATCAACACAGTTGCGATTGTTCTGCTAAGTTAAACGTGAATGTGTAGGTCATTCAAGTTTCAGGTTAAACATTAAAATATTTCCTTATTTTCAATTTTTATAACTATAATAATAATAATAACTATAATGTAAGTGACACTACATTTTTCATAAATGCTTATTTTAAGTTGTTAAACTGCAATCCGAGAACCGTGACACTATCTCAAACATGCTTGACTGGGGATACACACTAGAATGATCACATGGAAAGCGTGATAGTCATGTGAATTGAAAGAGCCAGTCCATTTCACGGCCGACACTCGGCTAACCGAGAGATTGGTCGGTTAATCTATATTGAGTATGTGGCTATATGGGCGATTGGTCTGTTAATCGGGTTGCTTATACGTCTGTTAAGAGTAAAACGCTTAATTTAATGTTAAACTCTATTAAATATACAGATTTTTGGCATGTTATAAGAACCAAATCAAAAAAAGAAAAGTGTCTGACAAAATGATATCTATCATAGAACATTTTGCACTTGTAAAACATGACATTTCTTAGTCTGCGCAGTTTTCAGTAAAACTAAAAGGCGTCGCGCATGTATGTAGTATTTATGCTTATACGCATAGCATTTTTTTTAATAAAAGGAGAAACAAACAAATTTAGATATCATTTAAAGGACAAAAAAAAATAGTACTGTGGTTCTAAAAAATAAATTGACATTAGTAAATATTGCATAATTGTAAAATAACGTGATTAATACCACGTTTTAGTGAAAATTATGGGAATAAAGTCTGTTAATGGGTTGGACAATTGAAATTGTGTCAGTTAAGAGTTATTTAGCCACGACAATATTTTTGCTACCTTTATATTTTCCCCTTGAAAAATTTAAGAATGAGATGTTCCCGAGTAAACAAAAATGACAATACGGTGCCACAGTATCATAGAAAGAGCATTTTTATTTTGACTTTCTTTGCATTTTATAGAAGGGTGTGTCACTTCATAATAGCGTGATATGGATTGGCCTCTGGAATATGCATGAATTTTTTATTGACGTTTTCAATCAGCCTTAATTTTTGTGTCTGTTCGAAGTAGCACGTTCTCAATTCCTACTGAAAGTGTCTTTCTAATACAACACAGGGTACATATAACGTGGTCTCGTTTACATATGAACATGATATTTGTCACTGGACGTTAAACCCTAATTCGTCAGCATCATCCAATTGGTTCTTTCTTCTATTACTTAATCATGTGTTGTTTACTAACCACTCTAAAGAAGTAAACGGAAAGGAGCGAATGCAGCTACATTTGGTTATTTTAAGTTTCAATTCATTTTATTCCGTTTAGTTCCTTTCTACATAAGTGCAGATGAGAAGTACAGTTGTCTATGGTGGCCGGTGAAGTCCATTTCGCGTTTTCGCGATTTCGCCTTTCATATTCTATAGGGCGAAAAGGCGAAATCGCGAAGTCGAAAACGCTAAAACGCAAAATGGCATTAACCTGCCACCATAGTTGTCCGAAAGTCAACTTCTAGAATTTGTCACCAATATAAGTACATCGCAATCCGTTACTGTTTCAACAGCCATCGGTGTTTCATATGTGTATACTTAAACAAGCATTATTTTTCTCTCGTTTTTAGCAATGTATCACTCTCTACTGTTCTTATATATTATTCTATATTCTGCGTTTCCATCCAGATTCTCGTGTATACCATGACGGTCCGGATTGTATTCTTTAAATTGTTATGTAATTTTTTTCTACATTTCATTTATCTTACTCATTATTCTTTCTTTATTTTTCATATTTTGTCACCCCAATATATTTTACTTACTGATGTTTAGTTACATTACGACTTTTATCTCTGATTTATATACTGGTTACCAATGTAGATGACAAATTTGTGTCATTCATGACAATTAAACAGAATCAACATAATATATGCGATCATTCTTGGATGAAATTAATATAACTTTAATATTATACTTTTTAAAACAATTTTTATCGATTTTCAATTTCATGTGTTGTTTCCGTATATGTTATGTTTCATTGCTCATGTGTTGTTTTCGTATATTTTAGCCGCTCGTCTTGAGCCTACTCATTTGATCCGATAACACCCCATATAGCAATAGAATTATACTTTTATTGCCATTCATAACTCTTAACAGTCCAATTAACAGACCGGGTTTTATACATCCGACCCATTAACAGACCAGGTTTTAAATAAAGATTGATTTATGTCACCAAAATACAGATTTTCGTGTAGATTTTTCCACACAATGATATCAATATGGTTAACAAACATAATGCCTTTCTTTTTTCGATGTTCAAAATATTGAATGCAAGTAAATTCAACCAATGTGTCATTTTGTGTACATTGTATGCGTGTAAAAATGTGTATAAATTTATTGATGAGTAACCCGCCTTTTCATTTTATAGATCGTACATCGAAGCTAGAAAAATAATAATTACACCACTAAATTCAGTACAATGAATTGTTTTGTTAGACATGAATACTTTTTATGATGAAAATATATTTAGAAAGTTATACAATGAAACATGCTGAATTTCAATGATTTTCTTGATAACACCTGATTAACAGACTTTAGCCAACCCGATTAACAGACCAACCGCCGATATAGCCGCATACTCAATATAGATTAACCGACCAATCTCTCGGTTAGCCGAGTGTCGGCCGTGCATTTGTTTTTCATATTTTCCATGTGTTAAGTCCTATTTGTCATTATCAGTTGTAAGATGTTTTGTTGTATTGAATTTGTTCTTTCTATTTCTGTTATTTCTATTTACCTTTAAGAGCACTTGTGTTATATGCTTTCATCACGATTTCCCCTCACACTTGTTCTGTGCGTTTTCCGAAGTTATAACTAGAGGTCTCGTAGTCTAAGTTAAGATCACTGTATGAGGGGAAAATATCGGCGAAATAGTGTCTGGGAAGTCAACAATTCAATATCGGTACATGAAGATGTTGTTTTAGAAAAAAAATCACGTTCACATCTTTTAGAATATAAGTATATAAAACATGTTCAATTTTTTTTTTAAATTTGAAGTTTTATGAGACTTTTAAGGGGCACTAGCTAAGTTCATGTTCATCGATTTGACTCAAATTTTCATATTTGATTTATAACAGTTTAAAACATTTAACCACACTATTGAAAGTCTTAAATAAACAATTGGGAGGTCATGCGCTCGATAATATGTTGCTTTGTTTCGTGTGTATTTTAGTCTTAAGGTTTATGTACCCTTCTGTAGCCATTTTTGTACGAATTTTTTAAACCTCAATTGTATCAAAACTAAAGATATAATAAATAATAGAGATAGGCCATTTAGTACATGTTCCAAGGGGTAACTTGATGCAAAGCATTATTTTTTACTGTTTAATTGCATTTGATAGAAAAAGAGGACTTTGTGGCAAATAAATCAAGATTTTTAAAGAAAATCCACAGCCTTTAATACAGAGATTTTTGTTATAAAATTTGAAACATAAATTACTCACTTGATTTTCTATGATGTGCTAGTGTTTATTTTTTACAAAAAGTTCTAAGTAACCTGTAAATTCCAAAACACCTCGTGCTGAGTCACTAAAGTCGAGCGCACCCTTAAAGGTGTACTTGATTTTGGCCATATTTATACTTGTCTTAACCAATAACTACATTTATAAACTTGTTTTAAGGAAAATAAATGCTAGCACTGCATGCAATAATCCTATATCTATCAGTCATCAAATTGCCAAATATGAGAGTACAAGGATAAAGGCTGTGGATTTTCTATAAAAATCTTGATTTATTTGCCACAAAGTCCTCTTTTTCTATTAAATGCAATGGAACAGTAAAAAATAATGCTTTGCATCAAGTTTCCCCTTGGAATATGTACAAAATGACCTATCTCTATTATTCATAATATCTGTAGTTTGGATACAATTGAAGTTTGAAAAGTTCGTACAAAAATGGCTACAGAAGGGTACATAAACCTTAATGCCATTTAATTAATTATCGAGTTGAACTGAGAACACCGCCGATCACCATATAAGCGATATAAACATAAATAAATATTTGAATAGATTAAGCAACTCGTGCAATGCGATTTTTCTAGGTCGGTCTTATTTCATATAATAGATAAAAAATATATCGTTTTTTACCTGTATAAGAACGTTTTTTGTGGATCGAATCAGTCAATCAAATGATTTACCTTTGTTTCAATTTCAATATTGACAGTCTTTTCCTTTAAATAACTTAACACGGACAATTCATGCGTTATCCATCTCTAGTTAAGTGGTTAAAATTGAAGTTCACATGAATACGGATCAAATGAGGTCGAATTATTCACTTAAATAAGGATATATATAATGTCAATTAAACAAAACTTGCAGCAATTTGCTTCCCCCCCCCATCCAAACTATTTAAATTAAATGTTCTATCCTTCATTGATTTGTTTATGTCGTCCCTTAAATGTTGTTGTTTAAAAAAGTGACATCCTGTTTCACAAGTCTCAATTATAACCGCTTATCTGCTTATCTGAAGCAAAATTGTAATGACTTCACAGTAAGTGAGTTTACTTGGTAAATGTATGTTAATACCTTTATGCACTGTTACCCCAATATAATTTTATATATATAATATTTATACACATTACAAATTGAGAATCAGTGTCATTTTAACTGTGATATAGTGTAAAGTTTCTAAATTTCGGATATTTATTTTGTTATCAAGATTGTGGTTTACAGTTGCACTTTGATTCTTAATTATTAAAATAGACAAATTCTAAGTAAAACATGCAGTACTTTAGTATAAAATGCAACAATGTTCCTTGATATTAGCATTTGAACTAATGATTTGAACATACTACTTTGTAAGCTAATAAACTATAACAATATTTCAAGGGTTTTTTGTACACTGATTATTTTAAATCTATATTACAAAAATACATAATAATAATATGTCAATAGCAAATATTTTGAGTTCATGTCAACATTACATTTAATTATCTATCACTTTGAAAATTCTAGATAGGTGTTTGACACTTACTTGGTAGTAATAATTTTTTCTCTCCCATTTCTATGTATATATCTATATTCTATATAAAACATCTAGATATTAAACAAAGATCTTTCTTATACGAGGGCGCTGGGTCGTATATGAGAACGGTTCTGCGCACAATAATTAAATTATATATATATATATATAAGCCGGGAAAAGTGTACAAAACGACATGCATAAATGTATAAGAAAAGGAAGTTCTGTATAAATAACTGTCTATCTTTATATATATATAATGAAATTCAAAACAGTGTGGCTGTGGCCATTGATTGACACATTAAATTCATCCATTGACTGGGACAATTTAGATGAACGTTTGTATGTAACGACCACTGTTCACTATGTACTTTTTAAAGACACTTAAACTATGGGGTCACCAAAGGTTCTCAACACCTTAATATAGTAATTCGAAAAATTAATCAGAAATAACATGATGTTTTGATTTAAATCAATTATATAAATCAAAACATAAAGGTTATTCCTGATTAATTTTTCGAATTATTTTATAATTAAAGGCGTTAAGAAACCTTTGGTGACCCCACAGTTTAAATGTCTATCGCAGGTATGTCGTGAACAGTGGTCGTTACAGACAAACGTTCACGTAAATTGTCCTAGTCAATGGATGAATTTAATGTGTCAATCAATGGCCACAGCCACACTGTTTTGAATTTCATTCTATATATACATATTAGTATGTGTGTCCATTAAGTAGTATATAAATGTATGAATCATTGATTCATAAAAGTGTACATCAACAAGGAAACAGTGATGTTATTTTTTTTCAGGAAATAGATTGTAAAGATAACGAATATTGTAACAGGATCCTCATTGTACAAATATCTTATCGTCTCCAAGCAAATTCTTCCTAGTGCAATGAACGAATGGACGAACGAAACTAACGAAACGAACGCAAGAATGAATCAATCAGTCACTCAATCAATCAATCAAAAAAATGCACGAATCAGTGAATTAATGAATCAGTGAATCAATGAATCAGTGAATCAATGAATCAGTGAATCAGTGAATCAATGAATCAATAAATGAATGAACCAATCATATTAAAAGCATAAAATCATTTCAATCATAAGGAAAAGGTTAACAAGATCACGTATTCATTAAGATTTTGTGTTTCTATTTTTTGGGGGTATCAGTTTGCTTCCTCAAATCTTATTTGTGATGCAGATTTTCCTTTCGTTTCATAGTGAAATTAAAGTTCTCTAAAACAATATTCGTCAAATGTCCTCGAATTTCGAGTACAATAAATTGAAAATTCTATAAACTTTAGCCGATCGGAACTACTTAGGCCTTTCTGGTTGCACACAGCAATAAGTCATTGTACTGCATAGCGAGAATGGCCGAGTAGTTACGATTGAAACTTAAGCTTCTCTGACAACAATGACATTCGGAACAAGTTGACTTGATTGAGATACTCATACAATGAAACAAATAAATACAATAACTTGAATAAGCCTTGGTGACATCGGAAATTGTTTTAACTCTTTTAAAAGTCATTACTATGATTAATTAAAGTCATTACTATGATTAATTAAAGTCATTACTATGATTAATTAAAGTCATTACTATGATTAATTAAAGTCTTATTAAACGAGTTTCTTGATTCTTTAGTAAATATGGCCGTTTTTACACCATACATTTCACTATGGGAACAGATAAATCAAGGCATCTGGAAAAGTTTTAAACATGGCAGGACCTAAATAATCATATATAAAAGTTGTATGTTGTCTTTGTTTCAGAAAATTCAAAACTTACCTAGTTTTTGATTGCATTTTTTTTTCCATTCATCAGAAGATAGAAAAATAAACAAATACATGAGTTACATTTGATACGGTCCACTCAGTTACACAGTTTAATTCGCCTCTTGTTTTCAGAAATCAACACTACTCACAACATTTAGTATAGGAGAGGAGTTTCTAAAACCTGTTTCCAAACATAGTTTTTTGGCCCCTTTTCAGGAATGATAACGAATGAATAGCAAATCCAGAAAAGTTTATAATTTTCTTCACCATAAAATCGATTTGAAATTTAATTATCTAGTTCCTGTCATGTCTTAAAACTTCTCCAGGGGCACAGGTTTGTCAAGGAGTAAATTTGTTGTATAAATACGGCCATATTATGGGGGGGGTCTATTATGATGCACCATAATGTTAATGAAAATATTGAACCAATGCATTGAAATATACCAAACTAAAGATTTGCATGTTTTTTATATAAATTTTTTACATCTTCTATAACATATTATTGACAAATAATATTTCATTCAGTGGTTGTTGATCGCAAGCTTTTTATATACTTTCCATTTTTTTACCGTCGAAGTTTACCGGAACGTGACATTTATAAATAACTAGAACAGAGCACGTGGAAAATATTGTTAATTTAACTAGTTGTTAAATGATTTGCTGTATTATTTTTTTTTATAAGAATCTGGAATTTCTATTTACTTTCCAAGATCACGCGTGTTTACATTCTTTTAACATAGGTTTCCCGTCGAAGATGTGCTGTGCGGTTGCCGAAGTTATAACGAGAGGTCTCGTTGTTAAGGTCAATGCATACGGGGAAATATCGGCGAATCAGTGCCTGGGAGGACTTCAAGTCAATAATTCAATATCGGTACATTCATGCAGATTTTGATGACAGAAATCATTTCTTTTAAAAAAAGATCATGTTCAATGATCTTCAACTTCAGAGTAAAACTTATCCCTTTTTTTTTTGAGTTAATATTAGCCTTTCAAGTAAAATGTATATAATATAAAAAAGAAGATGTGGTATGATTGCCAATGAGACAACTATCCGCAAAAGACCAAAATGACACAGACATTAACAACTATAGGTCACCGTACGGCCTTCAACAATGAGCAAAGCCCATACCGCATAGTCAGCTATAAAAGGCCCCGATAAGACAATGTAAAATAAACTTGTTCAATGTTGGGTTTTTTTTAATTAGAAGTTTTATACGACTTAAATTAACTTAATAATTCATTCTCTATAATGGATAAAAATTATTTTTAATGATTTTTTTTAATCCGATTTAATATTACACCGGCTTATTCATGTAGTATTTGTAGTTTTGTTTCGCGAAACAAAATCATGTCTGTGCAATGTTAACGTGTTAGTTTTTGATAAATTAATAAAAAAAACAAGTTTATTCTTATTTTTTTCCGTTTCGATTACGTAATGTATCATTGTTAAACTTGATCGTGCTTTTAATCAATTTGATATGACAACTTGACAAATCGTTAATTGTTTCATTGATTTAAATGATAATTTTTTAAATACTGACTTATAATTATATAAAATGTAAATAATTGAACTGCTAAAATAATCAGGCAAAATATTTTCAATCCATCTATACCGTATAATATGATCAATGGTACATGTGTATGACTGATCGTCTAAATTCAATTTCAATTTAAAATGATTCATAGATTATAAAGATATGGTTAAAGGGAATAGGACGACAGAAACACCCACATGTATACAGGAACATACATATTAGATATATACTGTTCCCAGATGTATATAATACTTCACCATAACAATACAAGATGGATCAAGACGAACGCGTACACATAACCTAAATCATATATATAATGTACATAGCAATCAAGGCAATCGATCAGTAATGAAATCAGTTAGACATATGGGAATTCAAGTAATTATTTGAAACTTACTCTTTTCAACTTACACAATTGGGTTACAAATAATCTAAAAGTAAAAGTTGCTTTCTTTAAAAAAAAAAAAAAGAAGCAATACGTGAACCAAAAACCGCTGATAGGTCACCAAAAGATTGTTGCTAAATTTGTGTTTGCTTTTGAATTGAAATAGATCTAGTTGACTGCGAATAGAAGAAGATAGTGATGAACTACCTTTACTAAAATGTTTAAAAGTGTCTATATTCTTGCACAAATCAGTTGAATGTTGGATAATTGTGAATAGAAAAGTGTATATACAGCTACTATTTGAATATTCATTTAAAGCTCGACTATTTCATTTATTACTTGTGATTGTACATCATTTTTTCATAATACTATTGCACGAATTTGCAATAGTATTATTTCTACAAACCGGGTGTATAATGCAAATTGCACAAACCAATCGCAATATAGATTTACGCACTAATAATCCGGATGCATTTATTTTATCTATTTTATATTTATATTTTGTTTCCTACATGTGTCATGTTGTAGAAATGCATGAAATTGTGAAGTTTTGCACTTGATTCTTTTTAAGTCATGTTTGGTATCAAAAGTCAATATTTCTTATGAGTAATTCAGTTTCAATATTTTTATTACGCTAGAAGTGCATTTTATTCAGAAAATAAGATTTTGAACTTTTTTTCAATAATTTTATAAAAGACATGTATTAGTCGTTTTAGCGTTACTATGAAATATTTATGGATTAAGATTAAGATTATGTCGTGAGAATACTTTTTGACAACAATGGTCATCAATGTAATTTATTTGTCAACACCTAAACTGTATATAGAATGAATAATGTCAATTAACACTAAGTCTTAATTTAATCTGCTTTTAAAATGTTTCATTGTTTGGAAACTATTTGTTTATAAGTACCTTTTTCTATTTTCATTGGACAAAACGTTTCTATGATCATGTTTTATAAAGGTTACGTGGAGAACGAAAGGAGATAAGAAATAGAGAGAACCATGTGACGCACCGGTTCGCCCCGCTCTCGATCTACGAGCAGCGGCGGGTTAATATATGTTGCCATGCTTACTGTTTTGTAAATATGCTTTTTGAACTGTGCTTGTATATATGTTAGATGGAAAAATAAAGTATGTGAACGTTCATGTATCCAGTCTCGTGTATTGATTTACAATAACTTTCCAGTACGGAACCTCTATCATCTCAGTAAAACGGGCCTAAATTGTTTGGATTGTAAAATACTGTTATTGATTTCCGACGGACTATAGAGTTAACAAAAACGAAACACACCAACAAAACAACCACATGTATAATCGACAATTCAAATTACGACAAACTAGGATTTTCTATTCACGTCAAATAATAAGGAAATTCTAAACGTGTCACATGGATGCCTTCATATTCTCAACTCGTTAATGAAGTTGTCTGTACTATGGAATATGTATTATAGATAAATTTAAAGTTCATTTTCCATGTGAAGTGAAACTTGTGGCATGCATCTTAAAAGAAGGTTTCGCATATTTTTCGTGAGATTAACACACCAGCTTCATTTGGACCTCTTATATAGAGACTCATTTTGGTATATAAAACATCTCATTTTAAGGATTACCTGATTTTACTTAAATAAATCCAAAAATTCTACAGGGAAACTTGGTTTTGTAGAACATCTTATTTTCAGAAGTTTTATGAATACCTGAACATACTCTCAAAAGAAGCAATTTATATTAAAAGAAATGTAGATATAAAAAGATATCAGGATTATTAACATGTTAAACGCCAGACTCGAGTTAAGTCTACAAAGAATCATCAGCGACGCTCGAATAAAAATAGTTAAAAAGGACAAATAAAGTACGAAGTTTAGTAATCTATTCCTTGGGTAGAAAAACCCATGGCATTTCGAAAATGTCAAAGTTTATAAAAGGACAGTGACTCGAAAAAGAAAACAAAAGAGAAACAACTAGAAGTCAGATTATCGTAAGCAATGCTGAAAGTCACGTGTCAAGCTCTTACTGCCGTGTCGAAAATTTCGCATTCGCGATTGAAATTAATATTTGTGCATGAGCGTGGTATTTTTTGCGCAAGAAATAGCAAGGACGTATAACTATAAGTCATATGAAATTGTAAATAGAAAGCATAGGCACTGATACTCTGGATAAAAATACGCATTTGTGTCATCACATATACTAAGTTAATAGTTGAATTCAGACGTCAAACTAGTACCTACCCAAGTGACTTGACCCAGGATTCACGGCTGACATATTAAACGGAATTTTAGTGAACGCAAAACGATAGTGTGCGTGTGAACGGGTTGTATACTGTGAATGACCCAAGATAGACGTGTAGGGTAGCTGGCCACCACACCATAGTACAAGTATTTAGATTCTATAAGGTTGAACTAATAAAAGAATAAATAAAAGTCAAGGACAATAACTTCGGATCATATACTGAGTCATTTGAGATTTTTGGACATATACTAGCCATGCTAGTAGACTAGTATACGGACAAAACGCCAATAACTCGTATAGGATTTGTCTTATTGTAGGTCTTTCTTTGCTTAACATTTTTGCTGTTCGAAGTTTTTATATCATGATAGTTTCTGAACAATACTTTAAAATTTGTTAGAAATAATCTTTCAGGGCAAAAACTCCTATAAAGGTCATAAAGGATCAATTTTTTGTTCTTAGACATATATGTAGAAATAACTTTACTGAACTTTTTTGTTGTTTAAGATTTTTCTTTACCCGTAATAGTGTAAAGAATAACAACCAAAAACCCGGCAAATTTCTTATAAATTATTATTTCAAGGGCAATGACTCCAAATTAGGTTGTCAAATACGTCTAAATAACATCACTTATAGATCTTGATTTGCTAATAAATATTTGCCAGCCACTTATTCTCTGACTGCTTTCCATATTGTAGGAAACACACAAAAACTGCATTTTAATCCTTTGATCTACTTTTAAGCCATGTTTGTATATTGATCAAAATGAAAAAAAAAAGTGTATAAACTACTTCATTCCATGTTTGCTTGAAAAGGGTTATTATAATAAGCAGTTTCAGAGAAGATCTTTGAAAAAGTTTACGACGACGACGGTCACCAAGTAATGGTTATAGCTAACATGGCCCTACCTTAAGGTGAACTTAAATATAATGGACTAACTTATAGACTTGTGCAAGACGACAGATGCCAAGTGATGCGGGAAAAAATACACGTGCCAGTTAGGCCAGGATAGTAAAAAGAGGCTTTCAGGATTTTTGAGAATTTTGAAATGATGTTTTATAAAATTTCTTGTTTCCTTTAAGAGGTGGGGTGTTGGGTGACAAAAGTGCTTCGTTTTGTTTTTAAATAGTGGCCATGCAATGTTGCTTGATTTTAAGGGTTTTCTTATAAAAGGGTGTTGAATGTAAAGTTGATCTGCTCATCCTTCAAAAGCATTAAGATCACTCCGGGTTTTTGTTTGATTCGTGTTGCTAAGTCTTTAGTTTTCTATGTTGTTTTTCTTTTGGTAGTTTTTTGTTAGCAGTCGATTTATGAGTTGAATATCCCTTCAGTATGAATTGAAACCCCTCTTCTCGATATTCTCATAACCTGATTTCTCTATGGATATTACTTGCAAAGGTGGGTTCCAAAGGCTAGATTTATTAAAAATGATAAATACATTTCTACCTTAAAACTAATGATACATGTACAAATCGGTACATTAGAGTTACTGTAGCAGATTGCTTATTTTCAGTTATAAAGGGAGGTCTTTTCCATAACAAAGATAACAATTGTAACTGTGAGATACTGCTCACTGATGATATCCCCGCCACAAGTGGATAATGTCAATAGTGTTAAAATATGTGTTCGGTAAACAGGAAGTTGTCAAGTGATGAATCTGAAAACGCATCACACGGTATAGCTGATTTATATAAACCCTGAAACCAAATTTCAGAAATCCTGAGAAAAATGCGACGAAAATTTTCAACTGCTTGGCCATCATGTGTAAAATGATACAAGTGTTCGGTAAACAGGAAGTTGTCGAGTGATGAATCTGAAAATGCATCACACGGTATGGCGAACTTATATAAACCCTGAAACCAAATTTCAGAAATCCTGGCAGTGTAGTTCCTGAGAAAAATGCGACGAAAATATTCATGGGACGGACGGACAGACAGAGACAGACAGAGGTAAAACAGTATACTCCCCCTTTTTCAAAGCGGGGGTATAAAAAATATGTAGTTTTAGTGCCTCATACTATCTCTTCAAATTTAAATGTTTCCCTAATAATTTGAACAAATAGAATAAATATGTCTTTGTACTTACATTAATCATAAATTTTGTCATTTAATAACTGCAATACTATTATATCTTTTATCAGTTAACTGATAAAAATTTCTATAAATAACTACATCAAGAGTGGACATCTTGAAATGTCTCAAATGTAAAAAAATATTCTAGGTCTTTGTGATAAGGGTACGTAGGAGTAATACCACTATTGTTTTTCTCCTTTAAGCACTGGATAATTTTTTTTTACATGCGCAGAATTGATGTGTTTACATAATGCAACAACACTGTGGAGTATCTAGATAGCCATCGACTCGGATATCAGAAAACACTTACGATAACAAGTTATAATAAAATGTGTATGACTTACATTTTACTCTTTAGATTTTTTGTGAAAAGAGCCAGTGTTGCCATTCTGAATCTAAGTATATCTCTTCAACTATGGCTAAAGATAGAATTCTAAAATCTTTTTTTATGTAGTTTATCTTGACATGTTCCTAGTAGTTTTCTGCACTAGTTTTGGTCAATACATAAAATGGTAAGAATCATAATTCAAGGGCTGAAACTCCTATTTGAGGTGAAAACTTTAGCTTTGATTCTCTCTTTATCGGTTAAATTTCTCTCTATCTTGAATGATTTTATTCAAAACACACAAAAAATCTGTTAAATGCATTATTCCTACAAAGAGTACACTTACAATTTTGTTTATGTTGACCTATTTGTAACATTTTTCTAAACATACAGAAATGTTGAAGAAAAAAACTAGAGGCTCTTAAGAGCCTGTGTCGCTAACCTTGGTCTATGTGCATATTTAACAAAGACACAGATGGATTAATGACAAAATTGTGTTTTGGTGATGATGATGTGTTTGTAGATCTTACTTTACTGAACATTCTTGGTACTTACAATTATCTTTATCTATAATGAACTTGACCCATTGGTTACAGAGGAATATATTTTGTTAAAATTTACCTAATTTATGAAAATTGTTAAAAATTGACTGTAAAGGGCTATAACTCCTTAAGGGGTCAACTGACCATTATGGTCATGTTGACTTATTTGTAAATCTTACTTTGGTGAACATTATTGCTGTTTACAGTTTATTTCTATCTATAATAATATTCAAGATAATTACCAAAAACGGCAAAATTTCCATAAAAATTACCAATTCAGGGGCAGCAACCAAACAACCAGTTGTCCGATTCATCTAAAAATTTAAGGGCAGATAGATCTTCACTCAATAAACAAATTTAACAACCATCCGATTTGCTCTTAATGCTTTGGTTTCAGAGTTGTAAGCCAAAATCTAGTTTACCCCTATGTTCTATTTTTAGCCATGGCGGCCTTTTTTTTTGGTTGGCTGGGTCACCTCCCACATATTTTAAACTAGATACCCCATTGATGATTGTGGCCAAGTATGATTAAATTTGGTCCAATATAAAAAATAACTTTGGACTTGATTCCATGTTCAGTTTTTAACCTGATGATTGTGGCCAAAACTGATTCCAATTGGCCCAGTATTTTCAGAAAAACTAGAGGCTCTAAAGAGCCTGTGTCGTTCACCTTGGTCTATGTGACTATTAAACAAAGGAAGCAGATGGATTCATGACAAAATTGTATTTTGGTGATGGTGATGTGTTTGTACATCTTACTTATGAACTTGGCCCAGTAGTTTCAGTGGAAAATGTTAGTAAAAATTTACAAATTTTATAAAAATTGTTGAAAATTGACTATAAAGGACAATAACTCCTTAGGGGTCAATTGATCATTTCAGTCATGTTGACTTATTTGTAAATCTTACTTTGCTGAACATTATTGCTGTTTACAGATTATTTCTATCTATAATAATATTCCAGACAATAACCAAAAACAGCAAAATTTCCTTAAAATTACCAGTTCAGGGGCAGGAACCCAACAAGTTATCTGATTCATCTGAAAATTTCAGGGCAGATAGATCTTGACCTGATAAACAATTTTACCCCATGTCAGATTTGCTCTAAATGCTTTGGTTTCAGAGTTATAAGCCAAAATCTACATTTTATCCTATGTTCTATTTTTAGCCATGGTGGCCATCTTGGTTGGTTGGCTGGGTCACTGGACACATTTTTTAAACTAGATACCCCAATGATGATTGTGGCCAAGTTTGGTTTAATTTGGCCCAGTAGTTTCAGAGGAGAAGATTTTTGTAAAAGTTAACACAGGACGACGATGACGGACGCCGGGTGATGGGAAAAGCTCACTTGGCCCTTCGGGCCCGGTGAGCTAAAAATAAAGTAAATAGATAACACACACCAACCGATAGGTATAGCTCATTTGACCCTATGTGTCAGGTGAAATAGAAATGTCATACATAATGGTTATACTGAAAATTTCTATATTAATTTTGATAATTTAATAAAATTTTCATATAAAATTCATAGTTCCAAGTCAAATATGCTCTGCATAAAAATAATAGGTGGCTGTTAACAACCAACAGCAAACTTAATGCATATGGACAAGAATTGATGGTGCAAGATACATACACAAGCCTGCTTTGTACAAGATTCACACGTTGAGCTGGATTTTTAACATGCTAGTTAACAGCATAACAGACTACAGGGAAACATCATTCTGTCTCCCAGCTGCTTACCTGTCCAAGTCAGGAGCTGCCGTTTGTTACTGTTACATTTATTTTTCATTTATTTTTTCGTACATTTATTTGGTCGTTAGTTTTCTAGTTTGAATTGCTTTACATTAGCCATTTAGCATGTTCAGGGCCTTTTAATGCTTACTGTGCGATATGGGATTTGCTTTGTTGAAGTCTGTAAGATGACCTACTGTTGTTAGCTTGTGTGTCATTTGTTCTCTTGTGAAGAGTAATCTCATTGGCAATCATACCACACCTTTTTTATATTTTGTCCTGCTCCTAAATGCATCTTGCTTTAAATTTTAGGGTTGATCAGGCCTACGACTGATCTCCCTCAAGACAATCACACTGCCACAAGACCATCATGACCCATGGTGTCCTTAATATGGAAGCTGAGCTAGATGCAACATTAGATAATAACTGACAAGGAGATATAACTACCTCTCTTGGAGTGGAAGTGAAATTTAGGTCTAGTTAATTAACGCCTATTTAGATGAAGATTAGTATCAAATATTGATGGAATTCAAATATTAAACTTCCACTATGTTGATGGGTCCATTGTTGGTTAACAATTAAGTTGTAGAATTGTATATAACATAAAAACAATGCATTTATCATATAAATATGTAGCACTTTTATTTTTCTCTCAAACAACCAATGTTTATAAAACAGAAATACATTCATAAATTTCAATTTAAATATACAAACTGTTGTTATCATCCTTCACAGTAAACTGAGATTGATTAAGTACTTGAACATTTTCTGTCTATGTTGCTATCAGACCAAATACAATTAAACTGATTTGTATGGCAGAGTCTCTTATTTTTAATGTGACAGTAAACTGCTACATAATAATAAACTTAAATTAAGTAAATAGCATTTAGTTCACAAAATTTAACAAAAAATTATTTCATATTTCAGCTGATTTCATTACAAGCTAGGTATTCTCGGTCTGGTTTCAATAATAAAATAAAAAAAAAAAAGCTTTCAAAAAAGCTTGATGTAGGAAATTTCAAGCAAAAACCCATATTCAATATAATTGTCAAACTTCAGAATATTTGATGTCTTTTAAACTAATCCATATTTCAAGTAAACATGCATATATAACTATAAGTACACTGATGAAAATGATTAAACAAAAAGCTCCCAAAACCTCTCTTTCTTCAAAACAATATGTTGAAGTAAAAGGAATTGGTGGAAGATATGTGATGCAAATGCCATTTTTGTCCTACATGGAAAATGACAGTGTCTTTAATCATAAATGTAAAAGTTTAGTTATTCTAGAAATTTCTACTTTGACATCTAAGCTTCATTGTTCAATAAAAATTTAAATGTTTTTGTCGAGCCTGCAACTTTTGTTGCAGAAAGCTCGACATAGGGATAGTGATCCGGCGGCGGCGGCTACGGCGGCGGCGGCGGCGGCGGCGGCGGTGTTAGCTCACTTCTTAAAAGCTTTATATTTTAGAAGGTGGAAGACCTGGATGCTTCATACTTTGTATATAGATGCTTCATGTTACGAAGTTTCCGTCAGTCACATGTCCAATGTCCTTGACCTCATTTTCATGGTTCAGTGACCACTTGAAAAAAAAGTTCAAATTTTTTGTAATGTTGAATTCTCTCTTATTATAAGTAATAGGATAATTATATTTAATATGTGCGTACCTTGCAAGGTCCTCATGTCTGTCAGACAGTTTTCACTTGACCTCAACCTCATTTCATGGATCAGTGAACAAGGTTAAGTTTTCGTGGTCAAGTCCATATCTCAGATACTATAAGCAATAGGGCTAGTATATTCGGTGTATGGAAGGACTGTAAGGTGTACATGTCCAACTGGCAGGTGTCATCTGACCTTGACCTCATTTTCATGGTTCAGTGGTTATAGTTAAATTTTTGTGTTTTGGTCTATTTTTCTCATACTATATGCAATAGGTCTACTATATTTGTTGTATGGAATGATTGTAAGGTGTACATATCTAGCGGGCAGATGTCATGTGACGTTGACCTCATTTTCATGGTTCAGTGGTCAAAGTTAAGTTTTTGAGTTTCGGTCTTTTTATCTAATACTGTATGCCATAGGTCAACTATATTTGGTGTATGGAAATATTTTATGATCTTTATATCAGTTGCGCAGGTTTTATTTGACGGTGACCTCATTTTTACGGTTCATTGCACAGTGTTAAGGTTTTGTGTTTTGGTCTATTTTTCTTAAACTATAAGTAATGGGTCAACTATATATGTTGTATAGAAGCATTGTTAGCTGTACATGTCTGCCTGGCTTGGTTCATCTGACCTTGACCTCATTTTCAAGGTTCATTGGTCTTTGTTTAGTTATCTTGGTTAATGTTAAGTTTATGTGACAGTTGTAATAAAGCTTAGCTTTATACTTAGGACTATCAACATAATATCAATGATTAGTATAGAAGGCGAGACATTTCAGCGTGTGCACTCTTGTTGTAATTAAGGACTGTACATATATTTTTATCAACACTGCAAAAAAGTGTAATATTTTTGTTTTTTTAAGTCCCTTAATCATGTTAATTGATCCTAATGTACTAAACAAAAAGTTTGGTTTCCAATGTTGAACAATGAGTGCCAGTTTTTTGTGCAAGATATCAGAGTTGTTCTTGCATAAAAATAATCTTCTATTTTCAAATGATTTACTGTAAGTGTCATTTATATAATCCTGCTTGAAATAAGGATTTTAATTAACAAATGGCCTAATGAAAATATCTTACATAATAAGAAAATTCTCATGCAATTAAGATTCTTAAAAATAATAAATAAATAACAAGATCTTAATAAATGTTTTTTCGTTAGCTTTCATTTCCCTCTTCTCCTTCTTTGGTTGGGGGTTTCTGGTCATCTGGTTTCATGGCTGGGAATAATAACACTTCCTAAAAAGACAAAATATCATCGTTTTGATTTTTGCTAACATAAAATAATCTATATAATACAACTGTAGATTTATTTCTTTTATTGGCATTTTAATTTATTGGATTTCAAGGGTACAATAAAACACAAAACAAAGAGACTTCAGATTTAAATAGTGCTTTTAAACCAATGTTACCTTCAGAAAACACTTTCTTCAACCATAAAATAGGGACCATTGAATTTGTCAGAATGAATTGAGGTTTATAGTTCAATTGGAAATCATATAACAATATTCAAGTATGTCTCTCATTCAAAGTACTAGCCTATAGATAAATAAACTGCTTTGCTGAGCGCAGCTGGATTATAACACCCTCAGAGGTCCAACCCTGAACAGTTGGGGCAAAAATGGACACAATATTCAAGCTTGATACAGGTCTGAATTTGGATTGTAATTAAATATTTGACATATTATAGGTTTCTGAATAAATGAAGTCAAAGAACTTGAAATTAGTTATATGAATTAAATTTACATTCAATTAATGATTTCTTGCTGTACAATACACTGTGCTGTTGCACAATACTAAGTAAATCTGTTGTCAGACTATAAACAAATAAAAATCAATTAATTCTCAATGTCATATCAGAAATTTATAAAAATCAAAAGGGAGCTTACATCAATAGTTATAAACAATTCACCAAAGATTCATGAGAACTGCTGACAGCATTTTTTAGTTATTGTCCGAAAACTGGAAAAAAAACCTTTTTTAATGAATAAAACCCCACAACTCAGAAATGTAAAATGTAAAATTTATAAAATTCTAAAGGGAGCTTACATCAATAGATATAAACAATTCACCAAAGTTTCACAAGAACTGCTGAAAGCCTTTTTGAGTTTTTGTCCGAAAACTGGAAAATCCCCCTTTTTTTATGAATAAAACCGTGTAACTCAGAAACGTAAAATCTAAAATTTATAAAAATCGAAAGGGAGCTCATGTAATTAGATATAAACAATTCACCACAATTTCTTGTAAGTTGGTGAAAGCATTCTTGAGTTATTGTCCGATAACTGGAAAATTCCCCTTTTTTTAATGAATAAAACCCCATAACTCGGAAACATAAAATCTAAAATTTATAAAAAACAAAGCTTTAAGGGAGCTCACGTCAATAGATATAAACAATTCACCAAAGTTTTATGCAAATTGGTTAAAGCGTTTTTGAGTTTATGTCCAACATGTTAACGACGGACGGACAGACGGACAAAGGTATACCATAATACGTCCCGTAAACGGGTGTATAAAAAATAAATCAAAACATGATTTTTAAAGTAATACTTATAAGTACATCAGAAAATTTCCAGTTATAAACATAAATGTTTTACCTTTATATTGTTTGAATCTGTAAGGAACATAGCCAATCTGTCAACCCCTAGACCCCATCCAGCTGTTGGGGGCAGACCATATTCTAGAGAAGTACAGAAATTCTCATCTACAAACATAGCTTCGTCATCTCCAGCTGCTTTATCCTGAAATATATTTATATATATATTAACTATCAATTTTGTATGATGGATGCAAACTTATGCAGAGCAACATGCACAGAAAAAAACACAGAAAATTCACTTTAGATTAAATCAGAAAACAAAGGAGTACCAGCTTATCAATTTATCATCCTTACAGTAAAATTGAAATGAAAGTAATTATTTAGTGTAGTTTAAAGATATTGAAAATTTATAACAGGAAAATACCGGTTCTTATCTCATACTAGTTGGCATTTGTGTTTTAACAATGTGCATTCTAACTGTTTAGTTATATTTGTTTAACACTTTTTTCTTTCAATACACAATACAATCTCGAATACCATTTTTAACTAACTTATTATACAATCTTGATCAATGTTAAATGTTACTTAACATGTTTATTTGGTTTTTTTTTTAACTGAAAGTACATTTTTACATATATGTACTTTTCTGTGGTGGTTGCATATGTTGCTTACATATTTCTATGGATTAATTTTTTTATTTTTGTTTTAATAATTGTGCACTTCCGTGTTCTTCTTGTCTAGCCAATGGAATCAAAGCGCTACTGCATCATTCTTGTATAGCCAATGGAATCAAAGCAATATTGCATCATTTTTCCTCATGCTCAAACAAATCCGTGCATTTATTATGTAATGCATAAAAATCTTTAGTATATAGTATATATTAGCGAAAGTGTAGGAAATTGATAGCATTTGCTTAGTTTGTATCAGCAACTTTTGGGACAGAATAAATTTGGATTGTGATTAAATAGTTGACACAGCATAGGTTTCTGACACAGAATGAATGTGGTCTAATAAACTTAAAATTTTTGTTTTGCCTTTGAGCAATTCACTATGCTGTTGAATATTAATCCTCTCAAAAAAATGTCTGAAGAAATTTTCTTTTTATTTATGAAATTTCAAATGAGAAAAATTGAACCCAACCCCCCCCCCCCCTCTCAATTTTTTTTTCATATCCCCTTTTCCTTTATTCCAAAACCGATCTCAATTCAAATTTCTAATGGAGTTTGCAACAATAATTACTCATTTAAATACATCATAAAATATTAAAATGTAAAAAAAGTGCTTGTTATCACTGAAAGGTAAAGATTGTTTTAATTTATCAGTTGGTAATAAAAGTGAATATACATTGTATATTGTATAAAACAATGATTTAAGTTGATTCAACTACTATTCTGGACAAAGAAAGATAACTCCAATTGAACTTGTGCAATTAGATATTTCTTGCTATTGCGCAATACTGTGCAATTGAAAATACTTGCTATTGCACAATACTGTGCAATTGAAGATTTCTTGCTATTGCGCAATACTGTGCAATTGAAAATGTCTTGCTATTGCACAATACTGTGCAATTGAAGATTTCTTGTTATTGCTGAGTACTGTGCAATTGAAAATTTCTTGCTATTGCACAATACTTAATATAATAATTTTGGATCCTGATTTGGACCAACTTGAAAACTGGGCCCATAATCAAAAATCTAGGTACATGTTTGGATTCAGCATATCAAAGAACCCCAAGAATTCAATTTTTGTTAAAATCAAACTAAGTTTAATTTTGGACCCTTTGGACTTTAATGTATACCAATTTGAAAACAGGGCTAAAAATTAAGAATCTACATACACAGTTAGATTCGGCATATCAAAGAACCCCATTTATTCAATTTTTGATTTAATTTTGGACCCCGATTTGGACCAACTTGAAAACTGGGCCAATAATAAAAAATCTAAGTACATTTTTAGATTCAGCATATCAAAGAACCCCAAGGATTCAATTTTTGTCAAGTTTGATTTTGGACCCTTTGGACCTTAATGTAGCCCAATTAAAATGGGACCAAAAATTAAGAATATACATACACAGTTAGATTCGGCATATCAAAGAACCCCAATTATTCAATTTTTGATTAAATCAAACAAAGTTTAATTTTGGACCCTTTGGGCCCCTTATTCCTAAACTCAGACTTGATTTTGATGTAAGAATAAAAAAGCTGAAATATAATTATATTGAAACAGACTGGGTCGCGAAGCGACCCAAACCACCTCGCGCAGCGAGGTGGCCTTCACGGCCGGGGGTCTGGGGGCCGCTCAAGGCCCCCAGAAAATTTTGGGATAAATGGTGCAAAATTATGCAATCTGGGCTATTCCTGGCACTTAAATTTAGTTTTAAAAAACATTGTTTTTATATAAGATTTTTCCCCATTTTTCAAAAAAATGTTCAATATGATATAACTTCTATCATTTTTAGATTTTAAGAAGAGAAAAAACATACTTTCTCAATTGCTGACAACTTCTGATAATAAATAAGAAAAGGAAATAATTAATATTTAATAAGGGTAAACATTTATGGTGTATAAATAATATATAATGGCAATTTCATTTCCATAATTCATTGATTTCATTGTCACTAGTGTCCTTTTGTCTTTTGAGAAGCTGAGGTAATGTGTCCTAATCTTGCTTTTTTGGCTGCTTTTTCAATCAATTCTTTTGCTTCTCTCTTGGAAACTGTTTTTTCCTGCGATTTGATTTGTAAGTTTGCTTTTTTTTCCTCATTGATTAATTTCTTTTTGAGCAGTTCTTCCTTGTACTGCTTACAAGCAGTTTTCATATTTTTACACAGGTGAGGATCTATCTTTGCATGTACCTAAAAATAAAACAAGTTAAGTATTACAACAACAAGTCAATCTAGTTAAAAGAGACTTGAGATGCATTTTGAAAAAATGTCTGACTACAGCATTAAAATGTTTTTATATTGTAGATTAAGTGGTAATGATTGCTTTTGTCAGGTTGGGACATTTAAGGGATATCCCTCTTTAGGGATTGTTCCCAACCTGTGTGTTGGTGTTCATCCCTTTGACTTGTACATCATTTGAAGAAATATTTGCAGAAAAAAACTAAGTCCAGACCTACAAAAAATTTGGGCATAGTAGCCCCTAGAAATTAAGAATTTATACCCCCCCTATCCCCAATTTCCCAGGCCTTAAAGTTTGGTCAAAGAAAGAAAAGCAAAGAGAGTAGGACAGTTCTCCTTATCCTAAAAGAACATACCTCATTGCTTAAAAGATAGATACAGAACATTTAGACAAATAAATAAAGAAATTTCAACGTACCAGACAGGCTGTGGTTTGTTTTTCTCATTTTCAAATTGTCCAGGTGAAGTTTTTTGGTTAAGTGTTGCTCCAAACTTTTCCAGCCTCTTCCAGCGTAATTGATGTCTTTTTGACATAACTCACATCTGGCAATTCCTCTTGAGTTAATTTTCCTAATAAACTGGCCTACTGGGTTGCCATAAAGCGAACGTTCAACCCAATCCCATTTCCAAGTTTTTGACACCTTTGTCAACTTCCAAATTGTACGAGTCCCTCTGAAGTACAACACGGGAAACCATCTTTCATCTTGACTTTGAAATCTCGACCAATCACGTTCGTCCTTTTATTAAAACATAGCTATGGCCAATCAAAAATGAGCTTATTTCCGCTTTTGGAAGTTTTTTTATATAATTTTTATCGGATTCGGAGAAGAGCGGAAAAATATCCGGTTTTGCCGTGATAAATAAAAAAACGGAATTCAAAGCAAGAAATCGGAAAAAAGTCGAGCGGAAAGCGGAATTCCGCTAAAAAACGGAAGAAAATCAGGTCTGTAAACTGATGGGACCAAAACTCCCAAAATCAATACCATCCTTCCTTTTATGGTCATAAACCTTGTGTTTAAATTTCATATATTTCCATTTACTTATACTAAAGTTATGGTGCGAAAACCAAGAAAAATGCTTATTTGGGCCCCTTTTTGGCCCCTAATTCCTAAACTGTTGGGACCTCAACTCCCAAAATCAATACGAACCTTCCTTTTGTGGTCATAAACCTTGTGTTTAAATTTCATTGATTTCTATTTACTTAAACTAAAGTTATTGTGCAAAAACCAAGAAAATGCTTATTTGGGCCCTTTTTGGCCCCTAATTCCTAAAATGTTGGGATCAAAACTCCCAAAATAAATCCCAGCCTTACTTTTCATACCCGTAGCCAGGGGGGGTTCGGGGGGTTCGGACGAACCCCCCCCCTTGAAAACTATTAAGCACTGTTAAAGTCGATGTTCTGTTCGAATTGTGACTGTTAAAGTCGAGTTTGTGAGTCAAACGAACCCCCCTTTGGAAATTCCTGGCTACGGGCCTGCTTTTGTGGTCATAAACCTTGTGTTAAAATTTCATAGATTTCTATTCACTTTTACTAAAGTTAGAGTGCGAAAACTAAAAGTATTCGGACGATGCGGTCGTATAAAAATGAAAACAACACGAATTGATACAAAAAATGTGCATGCAAGATTTAGCGTAGAAGTACATCTGTCTGCATGTTTTTAACAGTTTCATAATTTACTGTTACCAAGTGAAAAATTTATAAAAATCGCCAAAATCCATAACTTTGACTGAAAGATGAATAAAATTCATGGAGACAAATTCTTTTGCCAACGACAATTTTTTTTTAAATTTTGGAAATAAAGCTATAACAATAGTTAAAAGACCAAAATTAAAAGAAATAAATATCCTCACTATTCCTGGGAAGACTTTGAAATCCTGAATTTTTGCAAAAATTTCAAAATTTGACCTTTCTGCACTTCAAAGGAAAATTTGAGAGGTCAACAATAGCATAATCATTAGTATCATATTGGTTCATATTATTGATAAAATCATACTAGGGCTTAAATTAAAATATTGTTTGTTTGCCCTTTACCGACCGACCCTATAAATTCGTTCCGCCTGAAAATCTTTTATTTGTATTTATCAGCAAGATTTTATTTTATCTTATTTTTTCGTTCCTACCAAAAATCTTTTATTTGTATTTCCCGCTCAAAACTTTTTTACCGGAATCCTCGGGTTTTATCTTTATCGTGAAAGGTCTAGTCCATTTGGTATCACATGAGCGTTTGACATGAACACTTGCATTTAGAGTTTCAAAGCATTTGTTTGAAATCGATGTTGAACGCTTTGAAATCATGATATGACGTACGTTAACTCTGTATCTTTATACTTGAAGAGCAGGGTTCATTTACAAAAAAGTTTGTTTAATAAAAAATTATCAACGTGTGTACAAACTGTAGTATTTTGTGTAAACGGACGTTGTATTCTATGTAGGGATGGCCTTTGTGATCCGTAGATCAGGAAGATTATGTTAACGATGCCTTCGACCAGCATTGCTATATTATTTATATCTGACATGAACCAAAGGTGACAAAAGCCTGTGAAGTGAAGAATATTTGGCAGTAAAATCGCCCAAGTTTTCCATACAGATCATTTATAAATGCGATGTAAAATATGTGACAATTGAGTTTAAGTCTTGTAGCATTTTTATTAGAAACATAGGCACACACGGAAATTTAAACACTCTAGGGACTTTTTCTACTAGTAATGTATGTCTGCCCGGACATATTTTACCAGGACAAAGTTATCTCTTACAGATCACCTTTAGGTAGAGGTAAGCGTACAAGGTACGTTGTACAGAATATTAGTGCAAGTTAAAACTCTTCAAAGTTCCAGGCATATATAAACGTTGAAAATATGCGGCACAGCTCTATATTTTGATATTTGAAAACAAAATAGTAGTGCATATGAATTAACTTCACATTCTACATGATATTTTTTTTCGAAGCGTAGTCCCAGAAACTTAATAGCAAAAGCAAAACAGACAAAAATTACATTATGCAGATTTTGTATCTATAAAATAAAATATTATACCTACCTGCCTACCCATAAAAAAAAATATACCGAGCCAATTTTTTTTTTTGGGGAAAAAAATAAAATATTTTACCTACCTACCTACCCTGTTTCAAAACATAGGGTCGGAAAAGGGCAAACAAACAATATTTTAATTTAGGCCTAGAATGGCTACACAATATTCATTTAATGGATATCAAAGGCCCCCATTTTATCAAACATAAAATGTTTTTAACCTTTGATCTTGATAGAAATTCCATTTTTAGTAAAAGCCCCTCATAAGGTAAATCCTTGAACTTTTTGATTTTTTTGTTCTTTTCTAATATCATTACATGACTAGACCTTCCTTGTAACAAAATATGAAGATGATCATGTAATCTTGGTTCTGGATGACTTTGTATGGATTTATCTTAGACAAGACGCTTAATTGTAAAATGGCAAGTGTTTTTGAATGACAGAAATCAAAATAATGATGAAACCAGTAAACTTGTACAAATTTAGAACTAACTTTAGCTTGCTGTGCAAATCTCTCTCTCTGGACTACAGGATCATTTAACTCTGTGTAGGCATTTATAATCTCCTTTTTACAAACAAACATTTCAAGTCTTTCTGTTAAACCTGGTGTTGTTCTATGCCTTAAAAAAAAATATTAATTGTGAAATATTAAAATTAAGCAAAATACATCATGTTAAGTTTTTATACATTTTTTTTATATGTTACTATTCCTATGTCACCTATGCAAAGTATAAAGATCCTAAACTTTTTTGCTTGTAAAGATGCGGATTTGGTTGTTTTTTCTGTATTCAAAATTGTATTTTTCGTAGATCTTTGATTTTGTTGTTATACAAATGTCTGCATACACGCCTTTAAAAAAGTTGTACTTTGTTGAAAATTTGTTGTTTAAATTTTGAACCCATCAAATCCACAAAACTTGGTATCCATGAAATGATAATGAATCAATAGTTTGTTCTTACTTAGCAGATTTTAAATCTTAGCTTGCCATACACATAGCAAAATATCTTCTTTTTATGGTTTACAAGTATGAAGTATTTTTGAATACTTTTAAAACATATGTAACAATCATATATATGGCCTTTGTTAGTCTTGTATGATTTTTAATTTTAGTTTCTTGTGTATAATTCGGAGTTTAGTATGAAGTCCATTATCTCTGTACTAGTATACATATTTTTTTAAGGGGCCAGCTGCAGGATGCCTATGGGTGCGGGAGTTTCTCACTACATTGAAGACCCATTGGTGGCCTTCGGTTGTTGTCTGCTCTATGGTCGGGTTGTTGTCACTTTGACACATTCCCCATTTCCATTCTCAATTTTATATAACAATCCTGAACATCACACTTCCTCATATATAAATAATTGTTTTTAGCTGAAAGTTTAAATCGGGTCATAATCCATCAATATACTGAGATGTGGTAAATCAAACTGGGACACCTATTAATCATCAACATAAATTCTTATTAATTTTAACAACTTCTGTAGTAAGTAATACAGACATAATATGCAGAACATTTTTGAAGCTTAATAAAATTCTTACGGTTATAAACTCATCATCCCCTTTACAATGTTTTTTTCATTTAACAAAAGAAGGAAAAATAGGTTCCTTTAAATATTGTCAGCATTTTACATCTTTCTATTTATGTAATTGATAATGTACTGTTTGATCTTATCAACCCCAAAATCCAGAATTGAATGTTGTCACCATCACACCTCTGCCAATTGCTATGATTTAGGGTAATATTCACAATGACAGAATTGACAGCTTCCTAACTGAAGTCAATGGTAAGTTTTAGATATTTCTTACATAAGAGATAGTGTAAACAAAATACCTACCATTTAGCTAATGGACTCATAATATGTGGATGTTCTGTAATAAAGGCTGGACTTATACATTCCTCTTCTATATATTCACCAACTAACTAGAAAAAATAACATGGAAACAATATATGAACAGTTAATGACAATGGACTGGGCATAAAATCTCATTTAACTTGATCCACCATTAAATAAGTTTTGGATAACTTACATGATATATATATATTCTGTCCAAAAAATATTAAAAAAAATATACATATCACCACAAGTTTTAACTTCATAAAGCATTTAAAGTGTAACATTCCAAAAAAAATAATGAATAAAAACGTAAAGCCTCTTACGTATACATTCTACCAAAATAAAACATTTTTTGTTGCTTCCCCATAATTCGTCACCAAGGACTCAATCACAAATGCATTTTATATATAGTACATGCATGTAAATATCGGTCACCGGCAGAGAAAATGAAACTACATTTTTACATGAAACAACAATAAGACAGAGGAA
The DNA here is from genome assembly GCF_965363235.1 of Mytilus galloprovincialis. Taxonomy (NCBI): domain Eukaryota; kingdom Metazoa; phylum Mollusca; class Bivalvia; order Mytilida; family Mytilidae; genus Mytilus; species Mytilus galloprovincialis. Next base: position 65,132,688 of record NC_134843.1, read on the forward strand.
ATAACTTTATGTTTCCAAATATTTTAAGAGTTATCACCCTTTGAATAGTTCATAAATTTAATGAATTTAGTTAATAATAGAGCTTATATTTTAACAACATTTTTTTTTTACAAATTCCTTTATGTTTTACCGACAATAAAAGAAAAGGGTTTTTGGCATACCCTAGCCTGTTGTGTCTGAGAATAAAAAATTTTATTTGAAAATGGCAAAATTTAAAGGATAATTTGCTGATAATATTCAAACAAATTAACATCTGGTAACAGTATAACCAAATGATTACTATCCATAATAATTGTTTGCAAAAATTGTGAATTGTCATCTTGACCATTAGTAATTTATAAACGTATGAATATTTCAAATCCATTGGCAATTTTGGATGTTCCATTAAAACATACAAGGTACCCAGAGAAGGCACTTTCAAAAAGGGTTACTACATAGAGAAGCATATTTGGTCTGCAACTGATTAATAGATGAAAAATCATGTAGAATTTAAGGATCAGATAAAATGTTTTATCATGTTTATACAGATCCCTTATTTGAGTTGAACATGAAGATTGGCTATGAAACATCACCAGGAGCTGTTAATTATGTGTATTGGCATATATACTATACTTTTATGCTTTTACATTTTTCCACCCTGATACACATAAATTAATATGGCTTCTACTAACAAAAGCTCCATTTGGAATAATTGTGTTTAGAGACCACTTATGTCAGTGCACCTTTCCTATATTGCCTATACATGTACATACTTTGTCTAATAACCTGGCTGTTGTTCTTGGTGATGTACATTCTACTCCATGCTTTTTACATAGATCATCAATAAATTTTCTACTTTCTGAAAATAAAGAGAAATAATTCTTTTATGTCATCATCATCTCATGCTCTTGGATTCAACAGGGCAAAAAATAATCTGACCTTGGTGCTTTTAATATACTTCAAACACAGTAGAATTGACATTGAATCGTGCATATATAATGAGGGTTTGGTTCTGAGAACAAAAAATTAAAATTGATGATTTCCCAAATATATAGATATAAGATTTTTTACTCAAGATGATAGTTTCAAAAAGACAACACATAATGTACCCACCCTGTTATTTTCACTAAACAAAACCTACCCTCTTTGCCAAATTCTGTAGGATTTGGGAATTTAACTCCCAATTTTGACTCTAATTCTGGAATCATTTTAATCCTTCTGAATGGTGGTGTAAAGTCCACTTCCCAAACTGGTCCATCTGGACCCTCAGGATGATACGGTACTTTATAACCACCAGTCAATGTCTTTACCATACCTATAATGAAATGTTATTATCAAAGTATATGATACAGATTTCACTATTTCTTCAATAAAACAAGAGAATATATATTCTGGTACAAAATGTCATATATTTTAGTTACTTCTTCTGTCTCTTTGGTAAATGTTCACTGTATCACAAAGCATATAATCAGTTACTATATATTTTGTGATGTAAGTTATGGCCAACTTGTAATGAAAACTCACGAATTCCAATATTTTTTGGGAAAGCTGATATATTCAATTTATAAAATGCACTTTCAAAGATTGATAGATTTGACATCTTCAGTAAGACTGTTACCATTTATTGTTTGTTTTGTATATAGTATCAATGGTTCAACTGTAAAATATTTTTGTACATGTATATAATTTTGTTGTATTTTTAAAGTTATCTTTTGATTAGTATATATATACAATTGTTTCATTTTATTTCCTGTACAAATGTATCTACACCGTATAATCTTGTGCCTAAATACACAGTCCCATCTGTTAAGACTCAGTTTTGTTCATTTCTGAACTGGGGTTGATCTTTCCAAAACATCCTTGCAGTCAGATTACATGAACCCTAAGCTGCATAATTCCATAATCCTTTTGTACATTAAACTGAGTTAACAGTGCTATTTTCAGGGTACTGAATAGTATATGAAGCATTTCTATTGAAGTTGACCCAGTGTATATTGTACTCACCAGACACCAGTGACTCTGTTATTACCATAAGGTCTTGGTAGTCTGCGTAGGCCATATAAAATTCACATGTTGTAAATTCAGGGTTATGTGTTAAATCAATGCCTTCATTTCTAAACTGTCTCCCTATCTCATATACACGGTCCATACCTCCAACCACTAACATCTGGCAATTATAAATAAACACGTTTCATTTTAACTGTATAACAAAATTGATAAATTTCATTTTGAAAATAATCTACATTTGATAATAACTTTTCTCTTTATAATTTTCAGAAATTGTAATTTTTACAAGACAATCATCAAGTTAATAAATATAGCAATTTGATAAATTACAAAGATAAACTTTTATCAACTTCTCTGATAATTATTTTAAATGATTATTTTGATCAAAGATTTGACAAATTATAATTAAATCTATACTTAATAATTCATTGTAACCATCAAACATTTGGAAATAAATATAATCGTTTCTTAATTTGTGAGAATTTAATCTGCAGACAAAATTAAATGTCCTGATGTTTAGGACCACCTTTGTTGGAAACTTTTAATTTCATATCTATTGAAAAACAACTCCAACTGAATCATATTTATACTACATTTTTTATGAAAACATTATATCTTATAAAAGAATGAAGCTAAAAAAATCAAACTATATCTTAAAATTATAAATCTCTGATTAAGGGGAAATAATACTGTTATAATGATGGTTACTTACTTTGAGATAAAGTTCTGGTGCTACTCTCATATATAAGTCCATGTTAAGATCATTGTGATGTGTGATGAAAGGTTTGGCTGTAGCACCACCAGGGATCATGTTCATTAATGGAGTCTCTACCTGTAAATTCAGACAAATGATTAACAAAGAAAACATTATAAAGTATAGTAATTATTAATATATTCCATTTCAAAGTTGTTTTATATCTTTCTATGATCGTATGAGATTGTATTTTGTATATATTTATCTCCAGTTTCACACGTGAATGCAAGTTTTTAAAATATTCAAAGTATATTGTTATTGTTGTTTAAAAAGATTTGTTGTTCACTAATTGACCTCATTATATATATATTTAAATCTTAATAGATGTTGTTATGGGCCTAGATTTCCGTGTGTGGTAAGTCCAAAACAAATAATACATGTGAAAAAAAGAGTAATTGGCAGGCTTTATCATTTTACTTGACAAATGTTTTTTTTTAGCTTGTTTCTATTAGGGAATCATTCTGACTTACTTGTTCCAAAATGGCATAAATAGTGTTGGCATTGGCACTAAAATTAGAGTAGGTTGGGTTTGCAGAAACATGTACTATTTTTGTGGGCTTAATTTTGTTCAATTGTGGTTAACATATAAGTGTATATATATTTAGAGCAATTCTATTTCACGAATCAATTTTATTTCTTATTTATGGTATTCAAGAATTATCACTAACCAGTACACTTCTTTTGAATAAAATGGTTGTGGAAATTTTTTACAACTGTCATTCGGTATGTTTTTTTTTTCAATTTTCCAACATAAATACTCTCTATTTTTTAAAAATGATTTACCTCTAAGAAACCCTGCTGATCAAAGAATTTTCTAATGTAGTTTATAATTTTAGCTCTGGTTATAAATTTCTGTCTGACTGGTTCATTTATAATCATGTCTAAATATCTCTGTCTGTATCTTGTTTCCTGTAAAACAAATGAACAAATTTTCAAAATTAGTAAGAAACAATTAATCTGACAAATGTATATTACACTATTGTCTAAGTTTAAACATATTTATTTATATTGGATTGGGAAACAAGTTATTGTAACTTATATCAATCCCTTTCCAGTTTGAGGGTGCGAGGGCTGCCTTGTAGAGGCATTAGCCTGCTCTTTTTCGACATCTAAAAGGGTGTCTTTTAAGTGCAAGAGATATGGCTCTATCTTAACACGGGTCAGCCATTTATCGTTCCCTTCCGACAGACTATCATCTTTTTAATCAAGAGCATGCTCGTAAATAGTGTTAAGGGAGGAGGGATTGAACCAAGACCCTTTGTGTTAGTAGTCCAATGCACTTACCACTACACCACGGCTCTTCGCTTTTCTTATACAATAAGGTATAAGTGATAAATGTAGATACCTTCAATACCATGCAAGCATCTTTTAATTGTAAAATAGTGTTTTTTTTTTCAAATTGGCATTTTACGGAATTTACTGTCATTTCTCTGTTTTATTATTAGGGTATTAAGATTCAGCACTTGATTTTCAAAATCATTTAGTATGAAATGTATTAAATTTTAGGAACAATTATGTCAAGTACATGCAAAGATGGCAGTATCCTGCATTTTTTCACATCTAGCTATAGTTTCCAAACATATAATTTTTGACTAAATTTTATATTTTAACAAGATTTCTTGAAAATCTTTCAACCACAGGTCAATCTTCTGTAAATTTGTTGAAATGCACCTACAATGGTTTTTCCTCTTGGAGTCAAAAAGGTTTTTTTCTCTATAAAATTATCAGTTTGCAGAGTCAACATATTTTTCATTGGTTTTTAACTAAAGAAATGTCCTTTGCTACAAGACTCTCTTTTTTTTAATGTCCTTACCTGGTTTTTAAGACCATAATGTAAATGTGGCAGTTGATGTAAACATGGAGATAATAATGTTATTGTCTTTGGTATAATACTCAGCTCTCCTCTTTTTGTTTTACCTACAAAATAGCAACCATTGATAGACCTATATTCTATTCATAATTATTTTATTTTTCTTGCAAGCTTTCATACAAACTTCATGGTGAACAACAAGTGTTTGTTGAAATATCAAATTTTTTGTTATCATTTCACTATTTTAAATCTCGGACTATTTCTGAAATTTATTCTTACATACCTTTGATTTTTTAACCCTGTATACTAAAATTGTTTGTATGCACATTGAAATATATGTGATGTATCAAATTTTTTGAAGTCAGACACACAAATCAATGAATGTGTATGTAGATAGATGTTCTTGTGTTCTGTTAAATTGTTCCTTTTAAAATTGTTATACGATGATGACTGATGTACCAATAATTTGACTATTTTATTTATTATGTCTGTTTAGTTAACGCATCAATGTAAATATAATGGAATTTGATGAGACTGTCATCAAAGTGAGAGGGTTAGCGCTATAAAACCAGGTTTAATCCACCATATTCTACATTTGAAAATGCCTGTACCAAGTCAGGAATATGACAGTTCTTGTCCATTGGTTTTTGATGTGTTTTGTTATTTGATTTTGCCATGTGATTATGGACTTTCCGAAATTGATTTTCCTCTCAGTTCAGTATTTTTGTGATTTTACTTTTCACTGACAGGTATAAAATGTTTTTTTTTTGTTTTGTACATGAATCAGACTGTTTGTTTTCTGTTGCAATTAAGGGAATATGATACAGTAGCAGGGGCAGATAATAACGTTTTCAAAACTGTTCGTGTTGTTTTCGCGACTTTGGTACCCAGAACGTTGTAATTTCGCAATGTTTCTAATAAGAACGTTAACATTTCGTGACGTCGCTTTAAAAGAAGTCATATTTCGTGGAATATTCACTGACGTCATTAATTTCGGTTTCGCGAATTTAAAAAAAGTACCTGCTAAAAAAGTTGCCATTACTAAAAGACGGAGAAATCCGCCGAAAAGCAGTGAGATTAAAGGAAATACTTGAGATGAACAAAAATAAATCAAATACAATTTTGCATAACGAAATTGAAGAAATAGTGATAGACACAGAAGAGAGTATTGACAGTATAACATGGAAAGACGGAAGAAGAATTGTGGAGCTTTTTAGTCTGGTACTAAATAACTGTCAAAACTGCACGGCCCAGCGGAATCTGCTCAACGTAGAGAAAGAAAAATTGCAAGGAATCGGGGTCTATCTTACTATTCGTTGCTTAAACTGTAACATGCTGAAAAACATTTTACCAATAACACAATTCGGAACAAAACGACCTGCAATAGCTAATTATGAGTATTGGTAGCTGCTTAACGTCCAGCGGCAAATATTTAATTTCACATTTATGACATCCAAATGTTATTTTAATGAAACTTAAAGAAATAAAAAAAGGTATGAACCCGTGATTAATGAGAAAAAATTAACAAAATCTATATCGCGTAGGGTGGCCGAAACGGGTCAGGTGTTGAAATCCATACACAAAAGTTATTACTACGGCATGTTGTACAGCTGTGCAATATTTTTCATAACGAGAACAGTTATTTTAATTTATTGATAATGAATTCGAAGTAAATAATACTATCTTGAATTGAAAAACATCAGAATCAAAATAGTTAAGTTTGTGTCTTTTTTTCTTTTTTCTTGTTAAGCATTTGGCAGCCTCGGAGAATTGTCATTGTAAGGCCAAATTTAACAGACTATCAATGAAATAACAAAACCGACTTCATGTGCGAGACTCTCATTGGTGGACAAAGTCGTATAACACCCCTATTCGTAAATAAAATAATAAATAAAGAGAGTGTCTCATCCTGTTCTGGACTTGCCGATTCTAATTGATATTTTAAAAACATATAATATTGTATGTGTATGTAGAAAAACTGTCAATAATAGTCCGTTAAAAAGATTTCAAAAAAATATATTGGTGTCGTTTTTGGTTTGAATTTAAGCAAAATAGTACCAATAGATGCAGAATTGTCACACGTTAGTTTGTTTAATTGGTTGTATTCTTTTTGTATATGAAACTGGATGTTATAGACCAAAACAAGAAAAACGCCCGTACATGTACATGCTGTTAAAACGGCTTGTAATTAAATGGCGTCTTTTGGTATTGTTCATCATATTTGTATTTTGTTTATTGTTTTGTACTTAAATCAGGCCGTAAGTTTCCCGTTTGAGTTGTTTTGCATTTGCCATGTAGGGGCCGCTTTCATAGCTTACTACATGTATGTGGTATGGGGTTTACTCGTTCAGCAGGGCCGTAGCGTAATGGAGGCAACTGAGGCACATGCCTCACTTTTAAAACGACGACCAAACTTTAGAAGTGTCATTTTTTTTCAATTATGTATTTTACATTATCAATATTCGAGTTTCGAGTTTCAAATGATCTACCGTCACACTAAATACAGTGTATCCAATCTGCAGCACGTGCAGCTTTTACCATAGCGGTGACGGTAAAAAAAAGTGTTCCGAATACAAATCAAAATAACAAAAAAATCAAAAAAATCTTAATGTCGTTACTAAACTGGTTGAAGACGAGTTCTTTAAAGAGAAAAAAAAAGATGAAAAGGGTAACTCATGAGTATTAAAACCGCTTATAAGTATGCTGGCTTATTCCTTGGTTTATTTTTGAATCGATAACGCTACAGTTAACCAATGTCTACACTTTCAACTCACTGAACAACAAATGCAATATCTATGTAGCAGCTAGTCTATAGCTACACGTTCAATAGTCAAAATCTACGTAGCACTACGCAGTAGCTACGATATTCAACACAACCCTGGTAACTTGTGATATTAGTACGTCAAAAATATGGTTAAGTAACAATGTTGGTCTAGTCTTCTCTGTATACGCCGTAAAAAAGGTTATGTAACTTATCTATTGATAAAGACATCGTTCAATATTATTCTCTTATACCGGCTGCTGTACTTCCTATGAAATATTATATTACAACTTCATTTTCGGTCGATTGAGGCAATAATGGCATGAGTTAAATTGCACGAAACAGCTCTTATTATAAAACAAGAAGTACTGCTTATAATTCAAATTTGAAAGATGATTATCTTTTGAATGTTAAAAAAAAAATCAAAGTACGTCGGGACCTTTTAAGGGCATACGATACAGTTACAGGGGAGGTAATGACGTTGCTAACGTAAAATGTTATTTTCGCGACGTCAAACTGTGACATATCGGGAAAAGATGCATTTTTCGACTGATTTTTATCATTCAAACTGATTTAATTTGAAAACGAGTGCATGGACCCCTATTTTTTAAAATGACATTTGGTTTCATTTTGCATGGAGATTATGTGGACCAAATTTTATAAAACTGTAAATAGTGCATTTTTTTTAATTTTGATAAATAAAAAGCAAAAAATGACGTTTTTTTCTCAATTCATGACCATTTGATAAATATGTGTTATTTCTGAATAAAAAAGTGCATAAATTTTTATGATACTTATAAGATACAGAAATTACAAATTATTTAACAAAAAACAATTTGTGTTTATCTTTTAAAACAAAAAAGTTATGGCTTTCTTTCGAAAGAGAAAATACGGCCACAAATCCGAATTTTGAGCAAATATACAAAATTTCGACCTTATTTAACTCAAAAAGTAGCACATGAAGGTATATTTTTTATTACATATTTGATTTAATCAGGCAAAAAATAGCCTATATAGAAATTTTCATCAAACTGTAAATACGGAATCAAAACTGTATCGTATGCCCTTAAAGTTGACGATACGGTATCGGTTTTGTCATTGTTGAAGGTTATACTGTTGTCAATTTATGGTATCGCCTCACTTAATTTATAGTTGGTTCACATGTCAATAATGTTGTCTGATTCCTCTTACAGTATACATGAAGCAATTTAGAACTAATGTCGGACGGCGATGCACCTTTATACTTCTATCAGATTTTCTTTTTTGCCGTACATCTGACAAAGCAATCTGCTAGAATCCTTTATTATAGTCTTTTTTTTTATCATGAAAAGGTTCCTGTCCAAATTTCGTTTCGTAAATGTTTAACACAAATGTTTTTCCATTTTATGATTAACCATCTTATAAATTTTTATGATAAGTATCAACGCTTTGAAAAACACCTGCATATACTTGACAGCGAACTCGTGTACGGCGGGAATGATTACACCACGTTGTTGCGATTAAAACTTAATCTAACGTAATTTAGCGCCATACTGACAGACGTCGTAAAAAATTAAGGTATATGGCTATTATTGAAAAAACAAGCACATGGACCCCATTTTTTTTCTTTTGCAATCAAGCAAGTACTGTTTCAAGAACACTCCGCCAAAATTTCAGAAAAAAATCAACAATCAAATTTTTTCTGCACTTCCGAAAAGACGCAAAAATATGGTCAATTTCTTTATTTCGGATATAGCATTCTAAATCCGGAACATGATGATTTGATTTAACCTTAAACTTGTTTCAACATGTTGATGCCATGGATCAAGGGAATATTTTACAAAAAACCCGGTTAAGTTATGACTTTTCGTTCAAAAGTATTGTTACTTTCTTTAAAAGTCATAATTTATGAAATTTCAGGGATTTTCTTCCAAATATGCAAATTTCGAACCAAATTATCTCAAAAGGTAAGTCATGAAGGTACTTTTTTCTTTGCATATTTTAAAAGTACACATTAAAATTGACCTTCTATCAAAATTTTAAGAAAAAATCAACGAGGGATCTCTACTGTATCGTATGCCCTTAAGTTTTAACATTTGTCATAACAGATCCACTTATAGCTTGATATGCATGTTACTTATGAATGTTGTTGATTTTGCTCATTGTTGAAGGCTGATGGACGACCCATATTCATAAAACATCTTCTTATCTAAATATTTATCATACAGAACATTAAGGACGAACAAAAAAAAACTAGTGGTGCCCTGCTGTTACATTTTGTTGTTAGTCAAATCATTATATCTATGGTTTTACTATTATATTCATCAATAATGATAATTTAAAAGCCAGATATTTCAAGGGTGCCGTGACCCATCGGGATAGCTAGTGGTGCAAAGCAACGAATAGGCTTCAGATCATATTTTTGTTTTTTCTTTTCATTTTTAGACTTCATAAGTTTTGCAGTATAATAAGTAGTAACCCCTTTTAAAACTGCTGTACCTATACATTTTTTTAAGACAAGCAAACGAAGGCATACTGTCAAATAAAAAAATAAGTTTTGTGAATTCTGATAATCAAGTGAAACAATTTACCTGGTTTGCCTACAACACCAATAATGTCCCCTCGTTTTATATTGTCATTTATTTCATCAAAAGAATCTTCTGGTTCAAAAAATCTAAAAGGACAAAACATAACATAAACATGATAAACAAGAATGTGTCCATAGTACATGGATGCCCCACTCCCACTATCATTTTCTATGTTCAGTGGACCGTGAAATTGGGGTCAAAATTTTAATTTGGAATTAAAATTAGAAAGATCATATCATAGGGAACATGTGTACTAAGTTTCAAGTTGATGTAACTTTAACTTCATCAAAAACTACCTTGACCAAAAACTTTATTTACCTGAACTTTGCACTATCATTTTCTATGTTCAGTGGACCATGAAATTGGGGTCAAAACTATAATTTGGCATTAAAATTAGAAAGATCATATCATGGGGAACATGTGTATTAAGTTTTAAGTTGATTGGACTTCAGCTTCATCAAAAACTACCTCGACCAAAAACTTTAACCGGACGGACAAACGGAGGCACAGACGGACGGACGGACGGACGAACGGAGGTACAGACCAGAAAACATAATGCCCCTCTACTATCATAGGTGGGGCATAATAAAAAACATGTTAGACAATGTATGAAAAAACATTTACCAGTGCAGGGCTTTCCAAAGTAGCCAGTAGACAGCAGATTTCCGCCGTTTAGGGTGGCTTCAAGTGCTGTCTACTTCACTGACAAAAATATAATTCAAAAAGAAAAAAATATCTTTTTCAAATGTTTACAGGCAGCCGAGAGACATATTGTCGCAAAGTCGGGTAACGATAAACAAGGAGGAAAAGTCAGTGTTTACCTTGGGCTAAATATAGTTCACATGAATTCAGGTCACTGATTGGTTGCCTATTTTAAAAAGTCAGAATGAATCGTTTCTTTTCAATGATAACAAGAGAGACATTCCGGTGGTCATAGAACGATAACAATAGAGACGTTCGGATGGTCATTAACTCGTTGGTTTTGGCATTTAGAACGTGAAGACTATCATTTTTTATGTTCAATGAACCGTGAAATTGGGGTAAAAACTCTAATTTAGCATTAAAATTAAAAAGATCATATCATAGGGAAGATGTGTACTAAGTTTGAAGTCAATTGGACTACAACTTCATCAAAAGCTACCTTGACCAAAAACTTTTAACTTGAAACGGGACAGACGGACGAATGAACGCACAGACCAGAAAACATAATGCCCCTCTACTATCGTAGGTGGGGCATAAAAATATGAATAGAAATGCATACGTCGTATCCACATCTCATGTGGATATCTTTTAAGTTGGTTTACTTCAAGAATAAACTTTAGAGAGTTTGTAAATAAAATTTGAACATAACTAGAGGCTCTAAAGAGCCTGTGTCGCTCACCTTGGTCTATGTGAATATTAAACACAGGACGCAGATGGATTCATGACAAAATTGTGTGATGGTGATGTGTTTGTACATCTTACTTTACTGGACATTCTTGCTGCTTACAATTATTTCTATCTACAATTAACTTGGCCACGTAGTTTCAGAGGAGAAGATTTTTGTAAAGGATTACTAAGATATACGAAAAATGGTTAAAAATTGACTATAAAGGGCAATAACTCCTAAAGGGGTCAACTAACCATTTCGGTCACGTTGACTTATTTGTTAATCTTACTTTGCTGACATTTATTGCTTTTTACAGTTTATCTCTATCTATAATAATATTCAAGATAATACCCCAAAACAGCAAAATTTCCTTAAAATTATCAATTCAGGGGCAGCAACCCAACAACAGGTTGTCCGATTTATCTGAAAATTTCAGGGCAGATAGATCTTGACCTGATAAACAATTTTACCCCAATGTCAGATTTGCTTTAAATGTTTTGGTTTTTGAGTTATAAGCAAAAAACTGCATTTTACCCCTATGTTCTATTTTTAGCTGTGGCGGCCATCTTGGTTGGTTGGCCGGGTCAGGCCACACATTTTTTAAACTAGATACCCAAATAATGATTGTGGCCAAGTTTGGTTTAATTTGGCCCAGTAGTTTCAGAGGAGAAGATTTTTGTAAAAGATTACTAAGATTTACGAAAAATGGTTAAAAATTGACTATAAAGGGCAATAACTCCTAAAGGGGTCAACTGACCATTTCGGTCATGTTAACTTATTTGTAAATCTTACTTTGCTGAACATTATTGCTGTTTACAGTTTATCTCTATCTATAATAATATTCAAGATAATAACCAAAAACAGCAAAATTGCCTTAAAATTAGCAATTCAGGGGCAGCAACCCAACAACGGGTTGTCCGATTCATCTGAAAATTTCAGGGCAGATAGATCTTGACCTGATGAACAATTTTACCCACGTCAGTTTTGCTCTTAATGCTTTGGTTTTTGAGTTATAAGCCAAAAACTGCATTTTACCCCTATGTTCTATTTTTAGCTGTGGCGGCCATCTTGGTTGATTGACCGGGTCATCGGACACATTTTTTAAACTAGATACCCCAATGATGATTGTGGCCAAGTTTGGTTAAATTTGGCCCAGTAGTTTCAGAGGAGAAGATTTTTGTAAAGGTTAACGACGCCGGACGACGGACGACTGACGACGGACGCCAAGTGATGAGAAAAGCTCACTTGGCCCTTCGGGCCAGGTGAGCTAAAAATATATGGACTTCCAATTATATTTTGGTCTTCACCAAAATCATGTTTGTAATATTATGTATTTTTCAACACTATCAGGACTATCTCTCATTTTACTTGTACTGTAAGACTTTAAGAGTTACTTACTTTTTATTTGACATGACCTGGATTTTGACCCCTTCTGCTCTCAAGTCATAAAATATCAGTTTCGAACTGGACAATCTTTTTGCATGTACTCTTCCTGTAAAATATTAATAACAATGATTTTGAATTGCATTTTATGTACAAGTAAAAGGAAATGATCAAATCTAATCTTTTCAAATAGGTCTAAGAGCAATAACTCTAACACATTTGGGAAACTCCAGTTTTTACATCATGCAGTAAACTTGCATATTAGAAAAAAATAATGTCAAAATATAAAATGGTAAACCAAATGAAAATATTTCCATGCTATCATGATTGTTCAACTGACAGATGACACAACTGATTGAAATGGAAATACTATGGGAACTTTCAGATATACTCAAAAGATAAAACAAATGGACTTAAGTATCATCGGTAGAACAAACATCAGACTCTTACATGACCTATTATCAAATAAAGCAAAAGTGATGTCTTTTGAAACTATCAGAAGTTTATAAATGAATTTGACAGCTGTCAAGACTAAATGTACAAATTGTTAAGTGGTTGTACCAGAAATCATGTTGAAATTCATCTTACAGCTAATACATTAATGCTAGCAAGACAAATCTTTGTTTGGCTTGCTTGCTTTGCTTGTATCAATGTTTGCTCAAGCATGGCAATTAAGATAGGCGGGGCTTCAGCTTGTATACGTCATACTTAAATTTTATTGGACGGTTATGTTTGAAGTTAAGGACAGTCACACTAAATTTTAAAACATCACAAGCCCCGCCTATCTTAATTGCCATGCTTGAGCAAACATTGATACAAGCAAAGCAAGCAAGTCAAACAAAGATTTGTCTTGCTAGCATTAATGTAAAAGCTGTAAACATAAATTTTTTCCACTTATATATTAGAAATAGTAATGTGTAAGATGCTGAATATCTTCCTAGACCCTTTACCTTTCAGAATTTATTTTGGTTTTATTGCAGATTAAAGGTTTTAACCCAAAATTAATGAAATTTTGGACCAGGGTGCAAAGGGAGAAAATGTGGGTTTCCCTGTTTCCTTGGCAACCATTCAAAAATCTCTTACATTATTTTCTCCTTTTTTGAAGAATTATGCCATACTGATAATAAATTTTCAGAAAATATATATATTTTTTTTTTTTCATGTAATGACATATATATTTTTTTATCATGAAAGGAGACAGAACACAATACTGTAACATCTGCCAATATTGATCATAGAAACGCTCGTCTTCATATTTTTTTGGTTAATATGAGCTAGCTATCATGGGATATTTTAATGTTTTTGTTGTCAATGTCTGTTGTTAGATTTGGATCTCATTGACATGTGCCCAATGTCTCTTTCTATTAAAGTTAAATATTGACAGTTTTGGCTTTTCTGTCGAAGCAGTTTTAGGGTTTTGATTTTTTTGACCTGAGCATACAGAAGAGGGTATTGAGGATGCTGTATCAGAATTCAGTATTTTGAAATGTTTTGTGGACTAGTTATTGGACTTTTCCCTATTTAAAGCAACCATGTGGCTTATACTTTTCTTGTGTGTTTTTTTTTTTATTTTTACCACCCTTTGATATCTGTTTAAAAAATACTGGTCAATACACAACAAAATTTAAATACCCTGACTTCTTCACAATTATTAAGTGTCTGAGAACATGGAGAACCAGAAAATGTTTATTGCATGGCCTGTGCTTGTTTTAGAAAAAAAAAGTATTTCGACAATAGACAAACCTGCCACAGTGACTTCCTCCTCTTTAGTTTCTCCTATAGGTGTACTGTCATAAGTGTCAATAAATGTGGACAGAGACATCTGTACATGAAATTTGTGTGGATAGGGGTTTTGTCCCTTTTCTTTAAGCTGTGCAATAGACTTTGACCTGAGCTTGAAGTATTCCTGTAAAAAAACAATGTTATCTTTATTTCCATTTTGTAAAAACTAAAGGACAACAACAACTTTTTACTCAGAATGTGGAATATGCCAAAGAGGTTTGTAATCTTTGATATGAAATCATCTAAATTTACTGATGATTTCATTTCTGTTCTAAGAAATGTATAAATAAGAACTTGTATTTGAGAAAAATTCAGATCATTTTGCTTGTCAAGTTGTGTCAGAACATGTGATGTATCTGGATCCTAAAAAAAAACCTGGCAAAGTCAGTCTTTATAAATTGCTAAAAGTTCAACTGTTAAGCTTTGGAGGACAGCATGACAGCTTTAGAGATGTTACAAAAAGTTTTGTAGGTTTTGCATTTCGATATTATACATGTTCTACATGTACATCAATAATTCTTTGCCTAAATTTGGTATAAATATTTGGAATATTGTCTCATGATTTTCTACCCAGTCTTTTCAATCAAGATCTAGTGGTTATTACTGTAATCATTGAAGGTGTATAAGGTATATTCATATAGACATGCTATTCTAATAAATTATAATTGTTTTTGTCTATAATATCAAAACACAGTTAAATTAATTATTAAAGGGAAACTTCGCAAAAAAATCAAAAATTGATATTATGTCCATTCTGTATAAAAATGCTCAAATTTATAGATATTAAAGTTTTATTTCGCTAAATAAGAGATCACCATCGATTTTAAATTTTGAGTATCAGTTCTCTGCTCTCCGCCATCTTGTTACCTTCTCCGATGAAAAATCCCGATATGTCTATAAACCACAAAGGAACAAAACTACAGTAAACGATGTAGTCGTAATTGCGTGTCGATATCTTGTCAATCGTACGGTTGTTTTATCTGACTGACTAACTTGATACGAAAAATGGTCTTATATTTTTAAATAACCATATAGTGTGTTATTTTTAAACTGTTAATATTGTAATTAGTTAAAAAGTCAAAGTTCAAATCATAAATAAGTGTTCCGTGGAAATTGTTTTCGAAAATCTAATTCGTTCATAATTCTTTCAAGTAATAAACTTTATTTAAATAAATTCGGATCTTCCCTCATCGGATCACCAGCATGGCTAAAGGTATTACTCCCAAAGGTATTGGAAGGGGTGTAAGGTGACACGTCCAGGTATTCAATCGATTTCCTGTCCGGCGGGCTTGCAAGTTCATGCATCGTTTCACTTCTGTAGGTATTGATCAGTGTACACGACCGTTACTTATAACTTTCCATTTTGAACTATCAGGTGCATGTATAATATACATTTTTGTCTTGCGTGTCCGAAAGTGATATAATATACTAGTCATTACTGAACTCATACGCTTGTTTATAAATAACATTTCTGGTGTAAATAATATTATTTATAAAAAAAAAATAATACAAAAAAAAAAAATTGAAGAAATACAAATCTATTTACATATTTTTCCAAGGGTTAATTTGGGAAAATGTAATATATACTCGTTGTCAATAGTTTAGGACAGATTGGAACATACCAGAATTATTGATTTAAAAAAATGTGCGCACTTGTCGACGATTCGTGTATACATACGCCTGGGTAGAAAGTTACGGAACTATAGTCAGTAGCGCAATTTAAAATATGTATACATGTATACATTGAACATAAGAAAGAAACATACATTTTGTGTAAATTGTGGTAAAAGTTTTGTAAATAGACTAGTCCACGTATGCCAACAGTATGTAATCAACGAATTCGATAGACTATTGTATACCAAAAGAAGAAGAAGAAAAAAAAGAAACAATTTGATTTAAATACAGGTCAATTTATAACTTGCTTTGGTTCATCGAAGTTAAGAATATAGTAAACTCACAGATTTATATATCCATTAGATTGTTCTCGAATAAAGGACGAAATTCGTCATCATCACAATTGTTCCAACATTCATGTAAAATATATGCAACTGGACGTACACTAATAATCCCCAAGGGATGTGAATATTTTCTAGGAAAACTATTGAGTATCAATTTCGGGATTTATTTTCTTTCTTAATATTCAATGACAGCAATTTAAAGAATAAACTGATTGTCGGATATTTGTCCACTTTAGGGGTATTCTTGCAAGTTGAACAGACTTATAATAACATTCAAAAATAGGGAAAGATAACATTAAATTCGTTGTCTTTAATTTTAAACATCGTTGGTCAAATAGTTATTTAAGTATATATATACGATGGGAGACGACGATTATTATAGTAGTCTCAGATTTTAATAAGGACGTTCCCGATTATGAATAAATTTGGTCGACGTTTTTCACACTTGAAAAGAATATCTATTCGTAATTTTTCGATTCCATTCCAATACAAAAGTATTTTTTCTTTATTCGTACATATTATATTCCGCTTCGGTAGAGTTATCTTCAGATAGTTTCATATATTAATTAATACATGGCTTTCAAAAGTCTAAATGTAAGTGTTCTCGTACATTTTTTCGCCTAATAAAGACAAATAAAAATCATTTAGTAAAGCTATTTCTAATTTCTAAGTCCCCCTTTTTTATGAGACATAAATCAAGGACAAGACTTGTATATCATTTCATTCTGACATATGAATTAAGTTTCCCGTCTTTAACCGAAAATTGTGTATTTCTTAGTAAATTAACTTATTTGAATTCAAATAAATAATAGCACCAAATATAATTAAATAATTCCACGGCGACCAATTTTTATTTGTCACCAACTTGAATATGTATTTTTAATGTGTGTATTAAATGCTCTCACTGATCCGAATAGACAGTCACACCTGGCAAGGTGTGCCCTAGAGGCGTGGTTAAATACCGAAGTGCAAATAACAATTTACCTTTCAACAAGCCATCTACAAGTATTGCCACAGAACCGTGAATACACACATCGTATAAACCTAGTCATAGCAGAGATAGTAAAAGGTCAATAATAGTACACCAACATATTGTCTTGACAGATTATTGTACTTTAATTTGTTCACCTTATCAGTCCGAAAATGCATTTATTAAAAATAAATTTTTAACTTTTTGTGTTGTCTACAAAAATAATTCGAATATATACGTTTAACATAGATAATTTATCTCACGAATGAGTACAATTGAACGTCTGTGCGTTTTATCTTCTTATTATCGGATGGTTATTAGATAAAGCATAAGTCATCGGCGCGCTTACGATTACGTTAAAATATGATTAAAAACCAAGACTTTTAATGATTGTATTTTAAATCCCGGCATGCAAAAATCAGGAGAAAACGTCACGACCTACAGGAAGTAGTTGATATTTTTTCATTAATTATTGAATTTCTCCTTTATTACTGCACATATAGCGATAAAACTTTGTGAATATATATATTATGTCATAATGAACATATTTAAACCATAAGTAAAAAATCGTGAATTTTCCCTTTAATACACACATTTGCGTCAATTTCTTCATCATCTTTTGGTTTCACAGCTTTCTCCGATTCCTGAACTTGTGGTGTGTTTTGAGTTCCCTTTTCAGCTTTTTCTTTAGCTTTTTTCTCGGCTTTCATCCGTCTTTTAAGTTCACTGAAAATACAAAAATATGCATTGAACATTTTGTCCCTGTAATATATTTGCATTTATAAGCATTTACAAGATTGGCAGAATTTCTATCTATAAAGTTAAACAAATACATTAAATTCATCAGACATGAGAGGGACTTAAGGTGGTACCCAACACTTTCACTTAAATTAATTTGGCTCGTTTAACTTTTATAAAATTTTGTCAAAGTATTTACTTTGAGACTTTAATAAAAATATAAAAAAATAAATCTTTTTGAACCAACTGTTTTGTCAGAAAAAATACACTGGTTATATAGCAATTTGACAAACCCCAATTTTGATCATTGAGAAGCTTTACAACACAACATAATTAAAACGCTTAGCTGACTTTACAGAGTTATCTCCCTGTAGTGTAAGGTACCACCTTAAAACAACTATTATTAGATTAATTGATGGCTGCTTATGTTCCAGTGGCATTTATGACATGCATTAAGAATAAAAATGTGTTAATGGGGTTTTGAACATGCAGTGTAATAATTTTCTCCTTTCAAAATTAAAACTATCTCTACCAGCTTTTTTTCACCATGAAGACTAGAACTCAAGTAAAAGTAAAATTTTTGCAGGCCAAGCATTTCTTTTTTTTAAGTCATATGAAACCTAAAATTAAAAAAAAATATGCATATGTTTTTTTATTACTTAATGGATAGTTTTCATTATACAACTTATGTACATTTGTGTGTACATATACTCTTTTCTGAGGAAAATTCTTTAATTTGTCCACATTTAGAAAAAGTGAACTAAGCTTGCTTCCAGGAAGCAATTCACCAACATATTTTCCGTATGCATAGTGACCTGAGCGTAAAAAATGATAAAATCGTGCACAGAGTACTAAGTTTATGATATATGCATGCATTGGTTCAAGAATTGGATAAACATTATTTTTAACCACTTACTCGTTTCATATAACTTTATCTTAGTTACTAGTACCATCTTGAAATGGTAATTGTGATGTTGCTTGGGACTGTTCCATCATACATGAAACCCAGCTACATATGTACATGTAGCTATATATAGGATGCCATTACATTAAATGGAAACCCTTTAGAGGCAAATTTAGAATTTTAATCACAGTTTGACTGCGCTAGGAACCCACCATAGTAGACTTCATAGTGCCTTAGCTGTGTCCCATATATGTTTTTATGGAACAGCCCTCAACAAATCTTAATCAAGTATTGCAGTCTGCAGGGGTTAGCCACTAGTCTGATGTCACAGACTAGCAAAATTTCATTCGGACTAGTAAGTTTTTGCAAAACTTTTTTTGGACCAATAAGAAAAATGACATAATATTGTTGAATAAAGTTGAAGTTTTTGGTGCAGAATGGTATTGGTTTAAATCTGATTAAAATATAGATCCCATGACCAAGCTGTGCTTACAAAAGTTAAAGACCTTTCTGGATCCTACGGTTTCATCTAAAAATATATTACAGGATTAAAATTCATTGGCTGATATATAATATACATTGTAATTACCAGAAAAGAAAGTAAAACTGAGTTTTGGCAGTTAATCATACATGACATGTACAATGTAGTATGTATCATATATTGGGCAATAAAGTTGTGTCAAGATCTAAAATCAGACTACTTTGACATATTCGCCATTTTCATTCTCATTTTTACATTGTATTATATATTGGCACTTAAGTTTTGTCAATTACCTGCATTGAGCATATGTTAGACATGTGGTTCTTGTTGGTAATAGAAAACCATATCTTTGTCCGCCTAGCCTTTTAGAACATTGGACAAGCCAAAAACAACTTTTTCTCAATGCAGAGCTAAACATTTTAAATGCTTAAAAAAAATTATAGACTGGAGTGCAATTTTAGGAAAATACAAACATATTACTTCTGTAAACATATTCATAATTGATTTCGTTACAAAGTGCTCTTTGAAAAAAGCAAGTTTAATCAGGAATATTATTTTCAATTTTGAGTGAAATTTGTAACCTTAAAAATTGTTTGTTAAAAAGAAATGAATAAAATCAAAGTTAATGGTGTCCTATTTAAGTGGGGCGTAAAGGGTTATTTTTGTGCAATGTGATCACTGTTTTTATTTGACGTTCAGACGTGCAAGACAGCTGCCTCGTTCAAAGTGTTCTACTTATTTTATTTTACATGCATCTTGATTTTCAAATGCTTATTTTGCGTGCTCGGTATTTTCAAATAAAATTCTAACACTTAGCTTGGATCGTCAAGAAATACTTTTTTAAAAGCCATAAACCAATTACATCATAAATATTTATACTAAATCGGGAATATAAAGTAAAACAGAGAGTTAATATAAACAAGAAGACAGTGACTTTTAAAGTCACAACAGGTTCACATCACAGTATTGATTTTTCGTGCAACATTCATGACAGAAATTTTGTCTTATTTCACGTTTTTTCCAAGCAAGTACCCCCTTTTACCACCCTCATTTAACATTGAATTACTTTTCTGTCTGACATGAATTTTTCAACAAAGTATAATTATCAGAAAATGTAGCTGCTTTGGATTATTTGTTGCTGTCAGATTAAGATTTTTTTTCTTTTTCAAATCAATGACTAAACTGAAGACAGATTTTTCATGAACTTTATTTTTCATTAAATTAACCATGCAAATAAATTTACAATTTTTACATATTTCTGATTTTTCAAATTCATTGTAAACTCTATAAAACTTACTTTTTGGACAAACTAAAGGTACAAGAAGCCATTTACTTTATTTCAATGTGAGCTTATCAAAACAATATAATTGGGGTCAGTTTATCTTTAGTTTTTATACATGAAGTAAGAAAATTTTCTCAGCATTGCATCATACATTTTGTCATACAAAAAGAGATGATGCAACACATTTGTAAATACATGTACATGTAGTAGAAATTCAGTTTGGTAGGTCATAGAAAATATATAATTTTTCAAATAAGACACAGAATATTGGTGTACCAAAGAGACAGTCAAAACTTTTTAAAATTGAGAGACCAATAAAACCATTGGATCATAGACATTTTTGTACAAACATGACAAAGTTGGGAATATATTCTGTAGAAACATGTAACTTCTTTAATAAAAAAATTATCAATTTAGTGTTTCCTACAGGTGGTTTTGGCGTGTAATGGGGCCCTGCCATGATTTCTCGACGCCCTGCCATTTTTTGGGAAAAAAATTGGCGCCCTGCCCTAATTTTGTCGAAATTCCTGACGCCATGCCTTTATCGTCGTAATTAACAACCGGTACTGAAAGACATATTTTATGAATACCGCTCGAGTTATTTCCCTTCAAACGTAAACAAAAGTTCACTAGGTCGCCATTTTGTAATCGATTTCGTAATCAATTGAATAGTGAATACATACTAATCACGCGTCCTGATTGTATCCCCCAAGTCCCAGAAACATCGTTTTGCCTAGAAGATTAATGATAAAACATCAATGTGATGCTTAGATAAATTTTTTTGACAGCTGATAGATTTCTAATTTACATAATTTACATTGTTTGCATGGTTGAACAAGCCAATGAACGGCGATCATGAGACATTTGTCAAATTGAAAAGTAAAAATTCGTTGCAAACTATTTTTTAAATACAAATGCTTGACTGTACCTTAAATGAAATGAATAAAAATCCAAACTAAATTATAAAAAGCAGAATAATCCAAAAAATAAATTAATTCCTTGATCAAATGTTTTCTTTTGTTTACAGACATGTCACATGATCATTTTAGGCGTGAAAAATACTTGGGAAAACACCTAAGTAACAGACAACTATGTCTGGCTATTTATAGACATTTAAAATAAACAGCTGATATGGTAGTGCCATGAAAGTAGTAAAACTTGGTGTATCTATATTAATTTAATTTGGAAAAGGGTGTAGAGGGAAAGGGGTTAATTTGTAAAGTTATTTTTTTTTGTAATTTAATAAATTTTGGTTACTAAAAATGACCCTGGATATCAGGGAATGTGTCAACCTGTTTTTAGGGAAAAAAAGGAGGATTTGTCAATGACAATTGATATGACCAAAGCAATATTTTTATATACATGTATATGACATAGTTCTTTCTTGTTTTTAAACAGTTTTAAAGAACTGATTTTGTTTTTAATTGTGTTTATTGTTTTAAATATTTCATATATATATGTTTTAAACACTTTTTCTTGTTTAACAATTTGTTTTAATGATTGATTACAGATGTATATGTCCTTTTTATAGTATTAAACTAGTATGTTTTAAATGAATCCATTTTATAGAAATTGCCTGTTTATGTTAAGTAAGTGCCCTAAAATTGTTGTCCATCGCGCTTAATGTGCCCTCTGAGCTAACAATTACAATTACCCTGCCCTTTTTAAAAGCTGCAGGAAACACTACAATTATATAGCTTATACATGTACGTCATTATATGACAACTATCTTTTTTCTCGTCTATGAAAAAATAACATAAAAATAATGGTCCACAGTGACACTGAATAAGCAGCATACATGAAACTCATTATTTTAAAGTGTGCACCACATTATATTGGTTATTTTGATAAGCCTGAAAAATATTAGATATTTCTTATAATTTGATTATAAATTCCCTTTTAAGCTGGAGTAAATCATGAAAAAACATTGATCAGGTCATGGTCACATGACAAAATTATGTCTATGAGCTGATAGAAAATTAAAACTTTCAGCCAATCAGAAGACAAGTTTCATCTGTAATTAAATTATTAACTGATCGTTTAAAATCATGAAACTTCAATAAAAAAAGAACCACAAGTCTATAAACTGTTGGAATTTTATAGTCCGAGATTAATCTGACGTCCAACGGCTGTTTTGCCAGACAAGCTGGGGCCGTGGGACGTCAGAGCTCGTCCCATATCAAAAAGTGGATATTTGCCCACCCAAAATAGATGCCCTGCTTCATCACTTCTGGTGCCGACTGGCGGCCTTGGAATTATATAAATCGGGCATCAATCTGTTCATTTTTCATTTATCTCTTCATTTATGTAAGTTTTACCTACATTTTGTACAGTACTTGCAACCTTAGGCGTTACTGTTTGACGTGAACTTGACTGATCGGTGAATGATCGGTGACGGATGTTTGACTGATCAATGAGTGATCGGTGATCGGTGACCCATAGGATCCGTCAGATAAGTCAAATAACCTATGTGAGAGTTACCCTGACAACTGTCACCGATCGATCAGTAAATTAAATTTATGCACGGATCAGACGGATACGTATATATTTAAAATTCTTATGTAAACCGAACTCCACAGTGTTTACAATCGATGAACGTGGACCTCTACGAAGACACCTTAATTTACACGTTATAATTTGTAATAAAATTAGTTGCAATAAAAAAGTAAAAATAGTTTAACAGAATAAGATGCTTAGAGCGTTAAATTGTTTGTGTTGATTAATATTTTCGTATTAAATATTATAAACATCAGAGACATATAATACATAATTGTATTATATGACTCAGTTAACATGAACTTATTTCTACGAAAATGGTTATTGTTGACCGCCATTGGATTTTTGAACTTTTAATAGTTTCGAATAGGTTGTTTTTTCATGAAATTTAAAGAATGTCAAAGAAATGATATTAAAAGTTTGTTCCCATTGTTTTGATTTACCAAAATTAATCTTCTTTTTATCAAATATTGTACTATTTTATTTGCAATCAGTTATTTTTACCATCTTGAGACAAGTCTTCTAATCAGAATTCAGATATAATGAGAATTAAAATACATAATCTTTTATTTTTGTGGAATACGAATGTAGTTATTGATTTATTTTGATACAAATTATTAACCGTCATATGATTTCAGTACTTTTTGTACATCAAGATTGGCTGTTCTTCATAAAATATGCTTACTTTTAGGAAAAAGATATAAAATTTTTGTATGCGATCCCTAAAATGCAAATATTTCTTCATTTTACTGAAAATTATTGACCGCCATTGGATTTTTGTACTTTTTATAGTTTAGAATAGTTTTTTTTATAAAATTAAAAGAATGGCAGAGAAATCATACTGAAATTTTATTCGCAATGTTTAAAATAACCAAAATTATTCTTCTTTTTATTAAAAATGATACTATTTCATTTGAAATCAGTTATTTTTACCATCTAGAGACAAGTTTGAGATGTAGTGAGAATTAAAATACTTAAACTTTTATTTTTGTGGAATAAGAATGCAGTTATTGATTTATTTTGATGCATATTATTAACCGTCATATGATTTCAGTACTTTTTGTACATCATGATTGGCTGTTCTTCATAGAATAATCTAACTTTCAGGAAAAAGATATAAAATTTTTGTACGTGTTGCCTAAAATGCAAATATTTCTTCATTTTAATGAAAATTATTGACCCCCATTGGATTTTTGTACTTTTTATATTTAAGAATAGTTTTTTTTTCATAAATTAAAAGAATATCAGAAAAATCCTACTAAAATTTTGTTCGCATTGTTTAAAATAATCAAAATTATTCTTCTTTTTATCAAAAATGATACTATTTTATTTGAAATCAGTTATTTTTACCATCTTGAGACAAGTCTTCTAATCAGAATTCAGATATAATGAGAATTAAAATACTTAAACTTTTATTTTTGTGGAATAAGAATGTAGTTATTGATTTATTTTGATGCATATTATTAACTGTCATATGATTTCAGTACTTTTTGTACATAATGATTGGCTGTTCTTCATAAAATAATTTTACTTTAAGGAAAAAGATATTAAATTTTTGTACCCGTTGCCTAAAATGCAAATATTTCTTCATTTTACTGAAAATTATTGACCGCCATTGGATTTTTGTACTTTTTATAGTTTAGAATAGTATTTTTTCATAAAATTAAAAGAATGGCAGAGAAATCATACTAAAATTTTATTCGCATTGTTATAAATAACCAAAATTATTCTTCTTTTTATTAAAAATGATACTATTTTATTTGAAATCAGTTAATTTTACTATCTAGAGACAAGTCTTCTTATCAGAATAGAGATATAGTGAGAATTAAAATACTTAAACTTTTATTTTTGTGGAATAAGAATGTAGTTATTGATTTATTTTGATGCATATTATTAACTGTCATATGATTTCAGTACTTTTTGTACATCATGATTGGCTGTTCTTCATAGAATAATCTAACTTTCAGGAAAAAGATATAAAATTTTTGTACGTGTTGCCTAAAATGCAAATATTTCTTCATTTTAATGAAAATTATTGACCGCCATTGGATTTTTGTACTTTTTATATTTAAGAATAGTTTTTTTTTCATAAATTAAAAGAATATCAGAAAAATCCTACTAAAATTTTGTTCGCATTGTTTCAAATAATCAAAATTATTCTTCTTTTTATCAAAAATGATACTATTTTATTTGAAATCAGTTATTTTTACCATCTTGAGACAAGTCTTCTAATCAGAATTCAGATATAATGAGAATTAAAATACTTAAACTTTTATTTTTGTGGAATAAGAATGTAGTTATTGATTTATTTTGATGCATATTATTAACTGTCATATGATTTCAGTACTTTTTGTACATAATGATTGGCTGTTCTTCATAAAATAATTTTACTTTAAGGAAAAAGATATTAAATTTTTGTACGCGTTGCCTAAAATGCAAATATTTCTTCATTTTACTGAAAATTATTGACCGCCATTGGATTTTTGTACTTTTTATAGTTTAGAATAGTATTTTTTCATAAAATTAAAAGAATGGCAGAGAAATCATACTAAAATTTTATTCGCATTGTTTAAAATTACCAAAATTATTCTTCTTTCTATTAAAAATGATACTATTTTATTTGAAATCAGTTATTTTTACCATCTAGAGACAAGTCTTCTAATCAGAATTCAGATATAATGAGAATTAAAATACATAAACTTTTATTTTTGTGGAATAAGAATGTAGTTATTGATTTATTTTGATACAAATTATTAACCGTCATATGATTTCAGTACTTTTTGTACATCAAGATTGGCTATTCTTCATAAAATATGCTTACTTTTAGGAAAAAGATATTAAATTTTTGTACGCGTTTCCTAAAATGCAAATATTGTTTCATTTTACTGAAAATTATTGACCGCCATTGGTTTTTTGTACTTTTTATAGTTGAGAATAGTTTTTTTTCTTAAAATTAAAATAATATCAGAAAAATCATACTAAAATTTTGTTCGCATTGTTTAAAATAATCAAAATTATTCTTCTTTTTATCAAAAATGATACTATTTTATTTGAAATCAGTTATTTTTACCATCTTGAGACAAGTCTTCTAATCAGAATTGAGATATAATGAGAATTAAAATACTTAAACTTTTGTTTTTGTGGAATAAGAATGTAATTATTGATTTATTTTGATACAAATAATAACGTCACATGATTTCAGTACTTTTTGTACATCAGGATTGGCTGTTCCTCATAAAACATGCTTACTTTAAGGAAAAAGATATTAAATTTTTGTACACGTTGCCTAAAATGCAAATATTTCTTCGTTTTACTGAAAATTATTGACCACCATTGGATTTTGTAATTTTTATAGTTTGAAATAGTTTTTTTGTTCATAAAATTAAAGGAATGTCAGAGAAATCATACTAAAATTTTATTCGCATTGTTTAGAATTACCAAAATTATTCTTCTTTTTATTAAAGATGATACTATTTTATTTGAAATCAGTTATTTTACCATTTTGAGACAAGTCTGCTAATTAGAATTGAGATGTAATGATGTACTTTTTATTGTTTAGGAGTAGTTATCTTTTTTTATTAAAAAAAGACTATCAGAAAAATATAATGTAATGTTGTTTGCATTGTTTAAAATTATTTCTATTTCTTGTAAAAAAATACAGCAGAAAACTGTTATTTTTGTAATTTGTTATTTTAAATGCTTCGATTGTGACGAGAATATAGAAAGTCCGTGATAATGATAAGTTTTTTTTAAGAATTTTATGATGATAAGGATACAAAAATTTAAAATATTGAAAAAAAATAGACTACATTTTTCAATAACTGATTCTTTCATTTTGTTTTTCCCGAGAATGTTTGGAAAATAATAAAATAAAAACCGCGATGTAGACACCGTTTTAGAACTCGCCGGTTTTGAAAATATATAACCTAAATAAAACGAAAAAGACCATTCTTTAATGTTGATATTTTAATTTAGGGTTTATCTATACATTTCTTTTCATTTCAATTCATAAAACTTTGCTAAATAATTAATAAACAAAATGTATAATTGAACGTTCGATTTTCAAGAGTCGCCATTTTAATTAGATTAAACGAAACTAAGATTCCGTAATTTGTATTAGTTTATCATGTGACGTATTAAAGTTCAATCCGTCATCAAGGTCGATCGGTACTATCCGTCCGATCAGTCCGATCAGTCAATTACTTTTACTATAAGTCTGACGGATTGCTGACGTGAGTTTGACGCGAACTTGACTGATCGGTGACTGATCGATGACCGCTGACTGATCGCTGAAATAGTAACGCCTAAGGTTGCAAGTACTGTACCTGCCACTCTTTATTTTTTCATATTTAGACAGATTTCAGTGACCCATCGGTTCAGACAATTTTTCCTTTATTTTCAAATGGACTTCAAGTTACGAGGGATTTCGCAACCTCGAGACTCAAATATGCAAATAATCATACTTATATCACCTCCTTTATAGGAGATCGATATTTAACATTTAGTAACCAACCACAATTTTTCACCTCCTTTTCAGGAGATCGGTATTAAGCATTTAGTGCCAACCACTATAACAATCGGAAGCTCTCGGACATTTAGATTACTTGCATTCTAAATGAACGAGGTGTTAGAATATGGTCATTTGCATAAATCATCACTTGTTTTCTCGTGGTCACGTGATAATCTTTGAAAATGAAAGTCAAAATGCAGAAATCGATGGGTCTCTATGAAAACTGTTAAAATATGAAAAAATAAAGAGTGGCAGGTAGGTGAAACTTACATAAATGAAGAGAAAAATGAAAAGATTGATGCCCAATTTATATAATTCCAAGGCCGCCAGTCAGCACCAGAAGCGAAGAAGCAGTGCATGTATTTTGGGTGGGCAAATATCCACTTTTTGATATGAGACGAGCTCGGACGTCCCACAGCCCCAGCTTGTCTGGCAAAACAGCTGT
This sequence comes from Mytilus galloprovincialis, assembly GCF_965363235.1. Lineage (NCBI taxonomy): Eukaryota > Metazoa > Mollusca > Bivalvia > Mytilida > Mytilidae > Mytilus > Mytilus galloprovincialis. The sequence goes on from NC_134843.1 coordinate 65,160,884, forward strand.
TGGACGTCAGAGTAATCTCGGACTAGTATTTTCAATAAAGTATAAATCTCTAACTAAACAATCCCTCCATATTGACTATTGTATAATTTGTTTAACAAGAAACTTGCATACAAGGCATAACCTTTAATAGAGTGTAAATAACTTATTTCGTAAAATTAGACTTATAATTGTCAATACAATTAAGCTGAATTCAACCATATAAAAAAAAAGAGTGTTCATGAATGTCTTCTCAATCAATTTTCAGGTTTTACACAAGTTTTCACGTTAGATATCAGCAGATATGCAATTTCTTTGCTCTTTATTTGATATAATTCGTGTTCATTTCTGTTTTATATTGTATCTTTATATTCATTTTTGATCAAGGATTTGTGTTTTCTATACAAATCCTTGTTTTGGTGTAATGATGATGCAATCCCCCGTCGCATGAATTGTTCTGCTCTGCATAAGAAAAAGGTGAGGTTTTACAGAATAGAGATATATCATTAATATGAAACACATTTGGGGCTTCAGCATACTTTTTGCTTAAGTTTTCTTCTCCCATTCTTCTAGATAATTAACAAAAGAGCTAATTTTACACGTGCGCCAAAAACCGGCAATGAAGTCGAGGTAACCGGAAGTAAAGTAATGAGTTCTCTTTTCTTGATTAGTTTGTAACCAATATTTGTTTTAGAAAAAAATGTACAACAACGTCCGTTTTTCATATTTGCGGACGAGTCGGTTTGTTATCTAGAAAATGCGGAACAGTTTTGGAATTAATTTTTAAACTTATTACCAAGATATCACACAATCACTGGGGTAAATATGATCTCCGTAACTGCAGTTACGTATATCCAAAGATGGCGGACGATGTTTCTGGTCAATATTTCTTTTGTCAATTGTGTTATAATTCTGTAATATTCTTCGGTATTTCGTATCCTATCTAAAGTATTGCTAAGTTTGAAACTTACATACAACGTTTCTTGTCATAGTTCAACCGCTAAATGGAGAAATCATCATTTAAAAAAATCCCGAGGATATGGGTAACTGTAAAGGCTGATATCCGTAACTGTAATAAATGGTTATAGAAGGATATTCGTAACTGTTGAATTTTGTTGTTTCTGCTTCATTCATTATCCTCGATTAAATAGTTCGGACCATCATTTATTTCGGAAATAAATCTGTCATAAATTCGTCAAAATAGTTATCAAATGTACTAGGATTATAATTCAATATGCCAGACGCGCGTTTCATCTTCATAAGACCCATCAGTGACGCTAATATCAAAACAGTTAAAAGGCCAAAACAAGAACAAAGTTGAAGAGCATTGAGGACCCAAAATTCCAAAAAGTTGTGCCAAATACGGCTAATGTAATCTCACCACGCGGCATATCAAAAAACGGGTGCGATGAGAGATCGGGTTTTAATTAGATTGATGTAATCTAATTCTGGGATAAGAAAATCCTGAGTTTTTCGAAAAATTCAAAATTTTGTACACAGGAAAGTTATTAAAATGACATATAACTGATATTCATGTCAACACCGAAGTGCTGACTACAGGGCTGGTGATACCGTCGGGGACGAAACGTCCACCAGCAGTGCATGCCATGGCATCGACCTAGTGGTGTAAAATAGTTATCAAAGGTACCAGGACTATTATTTAATACGCCAGACGCACGTTTTGTCTTCATAAGACTCACCAGTGACGCTCATATCAAAACAGTTAAAAAGCCGTTTGAAACAAGTACAAAGTTGAAGAGCATTAGGGACCCAAAATTGCAAAAACTTGTGCCAAATACGGCTAAGCTAAATATATGAAATCATCGGGATCAAAAATAATATGTCCACAATGTTCTAACAACATTAGAAAAAAAATCGACTGTTTAAGATTTCTTCACACTTAATCCCTTGGATACGGGATGTGCATTAACTCATAAATTAGTCTTAGATGCATGATTTAAAAAAAAAATGGCTTTAAAATAGCTCTCAGTACTTGCGACTACTCCCAGATCTTAATTTAGTGACTGTTTAATTTTGGGATTTTGTTTTTGGGATGTACAAGTACCCTCCAATGTTCACTTTTTTTTTGTGTACAAATTATTTTTAATTGTATCTACCTGATGAGTTAAGCCTTTTCAACTGTTTTTTTTAGTTTTCTCTTATGTTGTACTGTTACACCACTGTCCAAGTCAGTGGAGGATTAAACGCCAGTTAACATGTTTATCATCGCCACATCCAGTATTTGCCTAGGCCTGACACCAATCAGGAGACTGCAATGCATTGGATGTGATTTGTTGCTGTGTTTTTCGTTATTTAAAAAAAATGGCCCCTAAATAAGGCCTAGGCCATTAGTTGACTTGTTTGAATTATATTTTATAGCATACTATGCGGTATGGGCATTGATCAATGTTAAATGTCGTATGGTGACCAAAATATTAATTTCTGTGTCAGTTAGTCTCTTGTGTCTCAATTACAGTGGTACCACATTTTCTTTATATTAAATATATGTTCAGGAAGAGAAAAAAATATAGATAAAGTAGGTAAGTCTTGCATCAGAGGCCGTCCCGGTTAAAGATAAAAGAAATTTGGTCTACCACGGGTATGGCAGATTGGATAGGGACGGGAGTCTGTCTTTGCCACTGGCCATTTATGGACCCCTCAAAGATTTTTTACAAGGGTTATTAACCTAGCTACAAAGAGCACGGAATTCTCTCAACATGTGGAATCTGAATTAACGTCCCCATTCTGACCAGAAGTGGATGCGTACTTGTGCATCCCGGACAGCAAAACTGATACAACACTATGGCTATAATTTAAAGGGAGGTAGACCAATGGAGACAATTTTTCCAACCGCAGTCACTCTTGGGGGTCTTGAAATATGGTGTTAATGTACTTGTTGTTTATCATCTGATGTACGTGATTTTGTGCTACTTTGTTTTGTCCAAATGTTTATTGTTAACCTTAACTCTATAGTACTGTTTGATTATTTTTTGGGGTGGCTCAGTATTCATACATACAGCCATTGTACTACGGTGCTATGGTCAATTTGTACTCTTGCACTCAAATTTGTTTTATGAACTCTATCTTTAACGTGTGTATATGCCATTTTGTGTTTCTCTGTTGAAATAGTTGTTAATCGTGTGATAAATTTTAAAATTATGTTGACTTAGATGCATCGTTCCCCAAATTTTGATTTCTGACCTATCATGTTTGTTTGCTTTGTATTATTGTGAATATAATGGAATCCTATGTGACTATCATACAAGTTAGGGGCTTAGCTAGTTATACAACCAGCTAATACTCTACCATTTTCTACTTAAGGAAATGCCTGTGCCAAATTAAGAATATGACAGTTGTTATCAATTCGTTTGGTGTTTTTTGAGATTTTTTTTTCATTTGCTTAAGTACTGTCCGTTCTCAATTTTACTTATATTTCATCTATAATAAGCTATCAAATCCTTTAGCTCACTATGCATGCATGCTGCTGACAATATAGAAATTAAGAATTGGAAGCCTGATCAAATTTTTCCATAATAATTTAAGACTTCTAACTTCGAGGATCATTTCTGATTCATATTTATTACACTTTTAATAACCGGAGACATTTATTTCATTTCAAACATGATTGAATTATTTAAAAATAAAATCAGTTACGGATATCAATACTTCCAGTTACGTATATCATTAAAAATTTATTAACTTCAGTTACCCACATCATCACGATATTTTAAATGGCTGTTTTCTCCATTTATCGGTTAAACTATGAATTAAACACTTAGTATTTCAGTTTCAAATATTGTAATACATTATAAAAGACACGAAATACCGAAGAATAATACAGAATTATAACACAATTGACAAAAGACATATTGACCAGAAACATCGTTCGCCATCTTTGGATATACGTAACTGCAGTTACGGAGATCATATATTTACCCCAGTGACTAGTGTCATAACTGTGATCCTGTTAAGTATGGTAGTTGCATTTTTAAGTATGTGTGAATCAATGACAGTCCTGAAGGTTGTTTTAAGTTGGCAAAATGATTCAAACCGTTTTGTAAAATTTCATATTTTGTTGTCACATCATTGTTGTATACAGAATATAGCAATCTGCAATCAACAAATTAGAAGAATAGAGTTTGTGTTTCCCTTTGCTGTGCCAAGCTCATAATTTTTTCCTGTACTAATGAGTTGTTTGATTTCATGTTATCAATTTATAATTATCCCACCCTACCACTTGCGATTCATACAGATGCAAATGCTCAAACACATCCAAGGAATGAATCACTATTTTGATTATCGGGTTTTTTTTGCCCATCACTTTTTTCAAATCTGTTATTTTTCATGTTTATTTTAATCACATTTTTATTGCCTTTAACAATTTGTTATGAATGTTATGAACAAATTCAAAAATATCGTCATAGGCAGTACTGGTCGGATGGGTAAAATTCCAATTACCATGTTCTTCATTTTGGCTTTTTATCAAATTTATCCAATCCCTTAAAGTCATGTGATTTGCTAAAGTGGAGTTGACCAGTGCGTCGAAAAAAACCGTCACTCAAGTCATTTTGAAATTCAAATTACAGTAACACATTGCTTAGACTGAGGATGACAAACATGACATCTTAAAAGCGACTAAGATCGAGCAAGAACGTAGTGGCTCATATTTCACAATTCCACCAAACAGAAACTAATACTCTATTACACTCTCAGGGGAAAAAAAGTTCCACAGCAATATTATTTACCTACAAAAACATGTTTAACTCCACAAGCCCCAGCTTATTATTAACATAGCTGAATAAGGATCCTCAGTCAGTAAGCTCTATGTTGATTTGAACTACTAGTATTAGGTACGGACCATTTGATCTCAGGGGGCAGTCGGAGATATTTGACAGAAAAAAATTATGACCCTGATTTTTGCCTTTAACATGATAAATACAAAACGGGCGATATTTTTTGGGGCCAGGGGTTTGCATGTGAATACCATATCTGACCGGAATGTCTGTGTCGCCCAACTGATATATTGAATACTTTTTTTCAAGGACCGACTGCAACATGCCTGCTTGGGTGTGGCCTTTATATCTCCATTTGTCGACCGTCATTCATAAATTCGTTGTTATTTCAGACTCACTCGTAGTCTTTGGTTGATTTGGAACCCCTCACTTCCCTTCTTGGGTGAAACATTTCAAACACACATTTCGATAAAAATTGCTTGTTTGTCTTTCTTAACTCGTGTCCTTCGTATTGTAAATTTCATTGAATAGTCCAACGTTTATCTTGTTTACAACAAGAAATCTATGAGGATATGCTAACTATATAACATACAACAAACGAGAATTTTCCATGTCCAATTTTTGCTGAAAACTGAGTCCTACATCTAATATATTAGTACATAGCTTTGGATCCATCCACTCATTTTATAATAGACAATTAATGGGGAGAATACGGCATTAAAACTTTCCAAACCTTACATTTTAACTATAAAATATGCATGCCCCACTTCAGGAAAAAAAGTATTGAGATTTCACAAAAGTAAACGCAAAACTAAAAATTGCACCACCTGAAAAAAATCTTCGACATATCTCGAGAGATTTTAAAATGAATGGATTCTCACTTAGACATGCACATAAACTATTAGTACTAAACCTTGGTCTAACATAATTTTATTATGAACATTTTTCATTTATTGCTATGTCCTTAATTCATACCTATAACTTAATGATACTTCTTTATCAGTCTGAAAATCATAGATATAAGCAGATTTTCCTTGACCACTTGTCATCAACAATTACGAAATGTTGTTTTTCAATATTCAAATTTGAAGCATCATTTCACTGCGACACAATTGTGTGACCCTAATGATTGCTAATTCTAGAAGTTCATCATTACTGTTGATGACTTGAAGTTCAATACGTTAACTTATGAGGTTTTTGTATCCATTGCTTACTTTCTATTCCCTTTATCTTGTTTATCTTATATCTAATTGATTAACATAGTTGATGTCTTATATAGCGGTAAATATATATGGTTCTAGCAAATAGACTTGCATCTGCATTTTACCATATAAAACTATCAAGTATCAAGGTATATAGGTAAAAGTAAACCAGAGACGACGGCTGGTGTGTTGAAGATTATTTTGTTATTAGTCGCCATATTTAAATATATCTAAAAGATGTCAATTTGATTGTGAATTGAAACCTACCTTTCTGTTATTATGTTTCTTATTCAATAATCACACATATATAGCAGATATTTACGCACTTGAACTTATAAAGCATTTAAACCCATTCTAATATACAAGAGATATAATTGGTACAAAGTATTAATCAGATGTTTACTTTCGTTTCTGTTTACGACAAAACATATCTATGAATATGCTGAATGTGTCTGGGAAAACATGAAACGGACACCTGGATTTATTACCAGACATACTAGTACCATATTATTCAAAGGAAGGCTTGAGGAATTGTCACCTGAAAGGTTTGGCAAATTTGTATTATAATAAAACCAGCAATTATTATAGATCAACTGATCGGCTTTGAAATACCGAATCTATCATTTCTGCTATAAAGGTGCTACTTTCTTCTATCTACAAAATAGAAGCTTTTCAATATCGTACCAACTGCATTTTTCTGCCTATGTACTTTGATTTTCACAACCATCAACTTGAAGACAATATCGTCAAGATTTTTACTTTGAAAAGAAGTGAGTCTCATGATTGAAGACCACGTACATGATCGTACAAGTACATAGTGTTCATATTGAATAAAGGAACACTTAGTTAAGTAGATCCGCTTGGATGACAACACGACATGACGTTATTGATTACACTTACATATATATAACAATTGTCGTATTAAAGTACGGGAAAAATTAAGCCAATATCAAGATATACGAGTTATGTAAATCTGACCGGAATGTCTCTGTCGCCCAACTGATATATTGAATACTTTTTTTCAAGGACCGACTGCAACCTGCCTGCTTGGGTGTGGCCTTTATATCTCCATTTGTCGACCGTCATTCATAAATTCGATGTTATTTCAGACTCACTCGTAGTCTTTGGTTGATTTGGAACCCCTCACTTCCCTTCTTGGGTGAAACATTTCAAACACACATTTCGATAAAAATTGCTTGTTTGTTTTCTTAACTCGTGTCGTTCGTATTGTAAATTTCATTGAATAGTCCAACGTTTATCTTGTTTACAACAAGAAATCTATGAGGATATGCTAACTATATAACATACAACAAACGAGAATTTTCCATGTCCAATTTTTGCTGAAAACTGAGTCCTACATCTAATATATTAGTACATAGTTTTGGATCCATCCACTCATTTTATAATAGACAATTAATGGGGAGAATACGGCATTAAAACTTTCCAAACCTTACACTTTAACTATAAAATATACATGCCCCACTTCAGGAACTGTTCTACACTTATTTTATATTTTTTAGTCAAAAATAGGTCCACATTTTTTTCCGCATCTCTTCGCTCGGCGAACTTTACAGCCTTCGCTAACCCTCCTTTCAAAATTCCTGGATCCGCCCCTGATAAGACAACCACTGACCAGTTTCATGACTTATGTGCGGCGGGGTTTAAAACAAATTTCGTTCGAAAAAATATATCCCTTTAATCTCCACAAGCGGAGTTACAAAAGGTTTATATAAAAATGTACGAACAAGCAATAAAAATTAAAGTGAAAGAATTTAATTGAAAAATAACCGCAAAACAGATAAGGAAACCACAAGTATATAAAATCAAAAATAAAACTCAACGAACAAGAAAAATAATCATACACAGACATCATGAGTGTAAAAATTGGAAATCTCGGTCGAAATTATTAGAGTTATCAGTCACAGACAAACTTAAGCTCCGTAACGACTGGAAATCTTGGGTGTATTGTTTTCTGTATGACATGACCAGGGACAGTCTATAATAATGGGACTGTTCACTTATAACAATGTCTATACACATCAGCAGAGAGAACTGTGCCGTCGCTGATGTCACGTGAAATATAGCAAGTCAATTCACATTTACGAAGTGTTCTTCGTAACTATATGTTCAAGTTAAATGAAGATACATTTTCATGTAATCTCATTTTTGTCATTGCAAAATGCTGTTTTCTTAGGGATTTTAGAAAATTTATCGGATAGTTTTTAAAATATAGACCTTGGATCTCAGAAGTATTTTTTTTTCAGTAAGCCGCCATTTTGTTCAATATGTAGCACCTTTTGAATGACTGGAGTGTTGCCATTGTTATATTATAGTTCGTTTCTCAGTGTGTTGCATTTAAGCGTTTCTGTTGTCTTGTTGTTCTCTTATATTTGATGTGTTTCTCTCCGTTTTAGTTTGTAATTTTTTTTCCAATCGATTTATGAATTTCGAACAGCGGTATACTACTGTTGCCTTTATTTATCTGTCGCAGACAAACATCAATCTTAACTCGTCTCAACTTAAGACTTGGAAATCTGAGATTAATCATATCAGTTATCAGTGTCGGAGAAATATCAGTAATGACTGGAAATCTAGATGTTGTCTTGAATTTGTGTTGGAGGTGGATTTCTAATGTTTCCGGTTATCCCTATACAGTGATAACATATTAATAAAAAAAAACTATTCCAAAAAAGTATTGAGATTTCACAAAAGTAAACGCAAAACTAAAAATTGCACCACCTGCAAAAAATCTTCGACATATCTCGAGAGATTTTAAAATGAATGGGTTCTCACTTAGACATGCACATAAACTATTAGTACTAAACCTTGGTCTAACATAATTTTATTATGAACATTTTTCATTTATTGCTATGTCCTTAATTCATACTTATAACTTAATGTTACTTCTTTATCAGTCTGAAAATCATAGATATAAGCAGATTTTCCTTGACCACTTGTCATCAACAATTACGAAATGTTGTTTTTCAATATTCAAATTTGAAGCATCATTTCACTGCGACACAACTGTGTGACCCTAATGATTGCTAATTCTAGAAGTTCATCATTACTGTTGATGACTTGAAGTTCAATACGTTAACTTATGAGGTTTTTGTATCCATTGCTTACTTTCTATCCCCTTTACCTTGTTTATCTTATATCTGATTGATTAACAAAGTTTATGTCTTACATAGCGGTAAATATATATGGTTCTAGCAAATAGACTTGCATCTGCATTTTACCATATAAAACTATCAAGTATCAAGGTATATAGGTAAAAGTAAACCAGAGACGACGGCTGGTGTGTTGAAGATTATTTTGTTATTAGTCGCCATATTTAAATATATCTAAAAGATGTCAAATTGATTGTGAATGGAAACCTACCCTTCTGTTATTATGTTTCTTATTCAATAATCACACATATATAGCAGATATTTACGCACTTGAACTTATAAAGCATTTAAACCCATTCTAACATACAAGAGATATAATTGGTACAAAGTACAAAGAAAACATGAAACGGACACCTGGATTTATTACCAGACAAACTAGTACCATATTATTCAAAGGAAGGCTTGAGGAATTGTTTCCTGAAAGGTTTGGCAAATTTGTATTATAATAAAACCAGCAATTATTATAGATCAACTGATCGGCTTTTGAAATACCGAATCTATCATCTCTGCTATAAAGGTGCCACTTTCTTCTATCTACAAAATAGAAGCTTTTCAATATCGTACCAACTGCATTTTTCTGCCTATGTACTTTGATTTTCACAACCATCAACTTGAAGACAATATCGTCAAGATTTTTACTTTGAAAGGAAGTGAGTCTAATGATTGAAGACCACGTACATGATCGTACATGTACATAGTGTTCATATTGAATAAAGGAACACTTAGTTAAGTAGATCCGCTTGGATGACAACACGACATGACGTTATTGATTACACTTACATATATATAACAATTGTCGTATTAAAGTACGGGTAAAATAAAGCCAATATCAAGAAATACGAGTTATGTAAATCAGCAATCTGATATTTATGCAAGTAATGTATATATGTTTAGGCTATTAAGATGCTGGAATTGGTCGTCCAAATCAACAGTGTATTTCCTTGCTGGCATACAAATTCAACCAATTGCAGTAAAGCATTTCAAAGAATGAGAAAGAGAAGTTGACAAAACAATAGAAATTTATTTATAACTTTTATGAACTATGTACGATTTTGAGCTTGACATATTGTGCAAACACCCTCCTGTCTTTGAAGTGTTGTTCATTGACGTACATCTCTTCCTTACTTAATTAATCATCTTCCTTCATGTTTTTTTAACATATAAGGTATCAACAAAGGACGCACCGGAGGACGTACATCTCTCACTGGTTCAACAAAATTATGAATTCAATATTGATTTCATATTGCTCTCGGTCATTAAATTAGAAGAATAAGTCATAATCAAATAAACTCATCATAGATACCGGGATTAAAATTTATTTTTACAACAGACGCGCGTTTCGTCCATAAAAAGACACCTTTACGAAGCGACTGTTGATTTGTGACATTATTAAGTTGGCAGAACATGATAATATGGAACACCAAAGCTGTCTTCTGTGGAACTCTGATATTACGTTATGCTGTTTTAATTATTACTTGATGATATTTCGTCTTTACATAATATGGTTTTGACATTACGTAATGATGTTTTGATATAACTCAATATGGTATAGTATTGACATGATATAGTTTCGTCATTACTTGATGTTTTATTTTATTACTCGATGTGGTTTCAACATTTTTTAATGTGGTTGTTTCATTATCTTTGACGACTCACTCAATTTTTTGTTTTTGTCTTTTTAATGAGAACCTATTGTCAAATGATTGTTACTGAAAAGTAATAGTGTTGAAAAAAACCCATTAAATTAAATTACTAACAAACAAAAATACTGTGATTTGATGTAATATCGCAATCGATATTTTAAAGGGTTTCGATTGATTGAAACATTCTTGTGGTAGTAAAGTAAAATATTCAATATAGTTATGCGTTGGAACACATATAAATCAACTACACTGATACCGCAATGATCCTTAAATCTTATGAATTCAGTTATATGATTCGTTGAACAAGAATATGTCTATATATCTATACTATTAAACGAGAAGACCTCATTTTTGGTGTCGCTTCTCTTCTTTCCACAATAAATTAATCAACACGACTCTGTGTCCTATATGTACAGTGCAAAGTCGCATTTGTCATCCATTCATATGATTATTCAGATTGAGTTATTTTGGGAGAAAAACGAGAAAAAGGGCATCCGGATATTGTCCCGTCATTGGACAAAATTTTAAGTCAGATTATACTTCCGGTTTGCGTTTTTCTGTATACTTTGAACAAACAAATAGTACGAATAAAGTGTATTTTAATTATGTTCAGAGTTTATTAAATGGAGAGAGTCTGTATACTTTGTCAATTGACCACCATGGATCGATTACTAAACTAAGAATTGAAAGTAAATACACTTAATTTATATAGTAATATACAGATAAGCGCTAAAATTATTCATGTGAACTTTTGATACTTTTTCTGAAATTCTCCATTCATTAAATATTTTACAAAATTCATTGATAACAAAAAAAAAGATGTGGTATGATTGCCAAGTTGAGACAACTCTCCACAAGAGACCAAAATAACACAGAAATTTACGACTATAGGTCACCGTACGGCCTTCAACAACGAGCAAAGCCCATTCCGCATACTCAGCTTAAAAAATTCAGACGAGAAAACTAGCGGCCTTATTTATGCACAAAAAAAGGAACGAAAAACAAATATGTAACACACAAACAAACTACAACCACTGAACTACAGGCTCCTTACTTAAATGTTCATAACATACTAAATGTATGTTCATATTGAAATTGATAGAAAACCAAAAATTGGGAATTTTGGAAATGAAGGAGGAGGTATAAAACTTCTAACAACACTTTACATACTTTTAACTCCGCTCTGAATGCCCGCGATTTCGCGGGTGTGTTCTAGTGTCTTATAATAGGAGAAAGTTTTAGCTTAACAAAAAATTAAACGCAACCAAAAGATTTTTTAAAGAAAACATCACTGTCAGATAACGTAATGATAGGTATGAATGCTCTTTTCTCAGTTTCTGTAGCTATTCGTTGTAAATAAAAATGTATATCCCTCTCAGATGGAAAACAACTCGTGTAAATTGATCTTTGATAACACGGTCAATAACAGAATTAACAAGTAAACGAAGCACGTTGTGCATAAACTGGAGATCCTCGGTAAGAATGCAAACAACCTTCTCTTTGACCGTTTTAACCAATATACTAGTATAGATAATTTTCATTTAGATGTGTGATATTTCGAGGTTACGCGCTCTTCAGTTCCAGACCTTATTTTTAGACATAAAGAAGAAAATTAGGTAAATGTAGGTTTTATCGGGATACCCATCCAATAACGCGAATAGCTAAAAGATATCACAAAAGACAGGTTTCTACACAGAATGAATCGTTCCAAGCCTATATAAGTTGTGAATAGATTAAACTGAATCTGATAGACATCTGCATGCATGAACACCAAATTTTACAAATATAAAGATAATAAGATGTGACATAAGAAAACCCCTCACAAGGTTCATGACTTATGTGTGTCGGTGTTTAACACAAGAGAAAAATCTGAGTGGAAATCATGTAAGTTACAATGCACTCTCTGATAAACCTCAGTAATTAAAAGAAATTTAAGGTGTTCTAGAGTTCCTGGTCGTCGTGACTAACGAATTACAAATCTCAGACAAAATCATGAAAGTTACCATGCAGTCTCGAACAAAACTCAGGAATGAATGATAATCTGAGGTGTTTGAGTTTCCCGGTTTTCTTGATTTATTTTAACTGGAGTCTTAATGTTCAAGTACTAGTAACATCAACGGTGAAACATATCGATATACACCGTATTCCAAAGTGCTTAGATAAACTGCATTCCTCTCGTTCATCTACCATGTCTTACTTGCTGTACACATACAACATATCTGTTTGCTTTCTTTGACAACTGCCCATCACCAATAATGTAATGTTATTATTCTATATTCAAATACGAAGCATAATGCGACTGCAAATTAAACATAATTATTTTACCCTAGGATTGGTAATTCTTGATATTATCATTACTGTTGATTTCTTGAAGTTTAGTAATAGAATTTAGGATATTTTTGTACAAATAGACATAACTTATTTTCAATTTTGTGTGTCTTTTTGTTTATCTTATATCAAATTGATTTACATAGCATCATTTGATGTCGTATATAGACAATAATAGTGCATTGACTTGACATATCAACGATATAAGGATGAGGCTTAGAAACGGAGAAATGCGAGGCTGTGCCGAGTCAGTGGGTCAGTGACTGTATATGACATAGAAATATACAGTCAACGCATTTTGACTGCTCAAATAGAACGAGTGCAGTATAAATAGTGATAATCATATATGTTTCTTGCTAAGGAGCTTGCATCTGATTTTTTTTTATATTTATATACATCAGTAATATATAAAGATTTATACTAAAAGTAAAGCGTATACAACAGCCTGTGGATCGTAACCTAATTTGTTTTATTAGTCGTCAGATTTAAATGCATATATCTAAACGATGTTAATGATTGTGAATTTAAATTTACATATTTGTTAAACAATCTTAATTTATTCAATAATGCTAGATGATAGATATTGCAGCTCATAAACATATAAATACACTTTAATATACAAGTGGAATAATTGGGACACAGACTTATTTCTGAAAAGGAATACATGTATTCTACTTAGTTTTCTGTTTAAGGCAAACATATTTGTGATTATGCTTAACGTGTATGGGGAAAAATGAAACGGACAGCAGGAACTATTACCAGAACTACACGTACCGTATTATACACTGGAAGTCTTCAGACATTACCACCTGAGAGGTTTGGCAAATTTGTTTCATAATTAAACCAGTAATAATTTAGTTGATCGACTTTTAAATATTTAATTTATCTTTCAATGGTTTCCTTGTTTCTCTAGAAAGTGTCACGTTTTCTATCTAAACAAACAATCAGATTGAATATCATATTACACAAATTAAGAAAATATAACCATGGCTCTACTCTGGAAAGAAGTGACCTCATTTGATTATAGACACCATCATGAAATTCTTATTGTAAAAATGATGACTTGCAAAACAGCTTATATGAAATATGCATTGACTAACTGGTCACAGAAAACAGATAGTCCGTAATTATAATATATTTGTTTATATTGATGAAGTCATTCCATGTAGATGAAGATATTAACAATATATTTAATAGTACATCTTACTAATACGTTTACGCTTTTGTAATGCATTGATATCATCGATACTAATTTAACAGCACTAATTCGATAGTTGGTGTCTGTTGAGTGATGTTCAGGGTCAATTTGAATATCTACAACGCTATACAAAGATTGATAAGGTAAAAAAGGACAAAAATAGCTGATAACGAAACATAACACGCATAAGGGAGATACATCACCCAATTTAAAGTGGTGAAGTGAAACCATCTTGTCTTAAACATTTAAGGAATTAATAATCTCAAACATCTTAAACAATCATGAAAGATATCAGTCTCGGACAAACATCGGTATTGACTGGAAATCCGATGAAAAAACAATTATATCCCCCATTTTCAAAGTTATTTGGATTTCACACCGCAAGACTAAAAAATGCATCTTCAAAATATATCTGACATATCTGGAAAGAGTTCAAAATTGGGTTTCACTTTGACATAGAAATAAAAGAGGGACGAAAGATACCAAAGGGATAGTCAAACTTATAAATATAAAACAAATTGACAACGCCATGGCTAAAAATGAAAAAGACAAACAGAAAAACAACAGTAAACATGACACAACATAGAAAACTAAAGAATAAACAACACGAACCCCACCAAAAACTAGGGGTGATCTCAGGTGCTCCGGAAGGGTAAGCAGATCCTGCTCCACATGTGGCACCCGTCGTGTTGCTTATGTGATTACAAATCCGGTAAATAGTCTAATTCGGTAGGTCACATTCATGAAACTACACGACTTATACCTAGGTAACTCATCGTTTTAAAATTATTTAATTTATTTAAAATTTATATCTAAAACTCAAAACGACAACTTGATGCTACTTGTTCATCTTTAAAGTAAAGCATTCTTATGTGTTAGTCTCAATGTACTGTTTATATATGTGTTGAATATATTTTTGTATTCTTCATCATCATCAAAAACGAAATGCTATTATTTTTCATTTGAATTTGTAGCATAATTTGACTGCAAATGCAACAACATTTCATGATCTCTATGATTACTGCTTAATCATAAATTTTTATTTATTGAAGTTTAGTTCGACACTTAAAAGATATTCCCTCTCTTTCTCTTTTTGTATTTTTGTGTCTTTCATTCTTCACTCTTTCTTATTTCTTATGAATTTATATAAGAGGATTGTATTTAAAATAGTCGAAATGAATATTGTTGTAGTATTAGTAGTATTTTTATTGGGTCGCCATATTTAAACATATTTAAAGATGCCAAACTGATTGTGTATTTAAACCTACACAAATTATCTGTACATATATCTTTTAACATATTTCTAATTCGTTACTCATGCATAATAAACGTTTCGAATATTCAAGTCCTTGAACTCAAAAAGAATTTGCTTAGTTTGCTATTTGCAAGCGGAATATTTGGCAAAGGAAATATGTCTGAAACATATTTTATCTTCTTGAAAAATAGTTTCTATAATATAGGACAAAAAGATTTGTAAATAGCTATTATCGCGTATGAAAAACATGATTCGACCATATAAATTTATAACAAGAAGCACTCGTACCAAACCGCATATACGAAAATGTAAAATCACAAAAATACCGAATTAAAACGGAAAGTCTCTTATCAAATTGCAAAATTAAAAGCTTAAACGCATCAAGTGGATTTTGACAATATCACCAGACATATTTGGCAAATCTTGTGTTGTGTTGTAGTTGAGCCTGTAATTGTTGAATTGGTCTTCATTTAAACGGCGAATTAAATATCCTTTTTACATAATAAGTGCCACGTCGTTTTACATAAGAAATTCAAGATTATTTATCATCTATTGTTAAATATAGTAAGACAGTCGCAAACATCTTATAGTTATCTATTGTGTTCTAAAACAAGAAATATGATACTCAAGTGTAATTTCCTGGACGCATATACTAATTTGAATAATGTTTATTAAAGCTGGTTGACAAGAATGACTATGTCTAAACAAAGATTGAAACTTTTTAATCAAATCAAATCTTAACAAATATTTGTAAATTTGGGAATTGATAATCGTTTTAAATACCTTTGATGAAATTGAAAATTCAATAAGTTCTTTTAAGTTTTGTTTTTCGAAATTTGATTTGGATTCGGTCGGGAATAGTTGATTCAGCTATAATACTAAAGATGCTCATCATTGAAGCTTTTACAAAAAAAAAATCCTGGATCATTGCTCTTAGATCCTTGAAAATGACACGTCTAGTACTTAGAATTTTGAACATATTGACTAATATTAAATGGTCTCGTTCAATTTTCAAAAAACTTTGACCTTTTGACGAAAAAATTAAAAAAAACTTGAACCAACTACTTTTTCACAAAAAATTCATTGGGTATATAGCAGTTTGACAAACACTAATTTTGATCATTGAGAAGCTTAATAGTTCCATTAACAATACATCGTAATAAAACGTTTAGCTGATTTTTACAGAGTTATCTCCCGGTTGTGTTAGGTACCGCCTTAATATAATCTAGTGAATTTAATTAGATGTTTCAAAAAGGTTGGGGAAATAAATCCTTGTGCTTTTTATGGTCCTTTATTGACGAGTATTAGAATAATCATGTTTTTTAGGGTCTCTCCGATAAGTCTTAATGAAAGTATAGCTTCAAGTAATGAGGAGAGCGGTGCAGAAAGTACAGATTCAGATGATGATAAACTGAATGACTTCGAATCAGTCAAATCCGATGTAGATGATAACTTGCAAGACTTTGCCTCATCATTTGGTAGTACTAGACCTAGACCGGTAAAAAGAACAACTGTTACAGGTTATAACAAACATAATGACTCCGGATCAGTCAAATCCGATGTAGATAATAACTTGCAAGACTTTGTCTCATCATTTGGTAGTATTAGACCTATACCGGTGAAAAGAACAACTGTTACAGTTTATAACAAACATAATGACTCCGGATCAGTCACATCCAATGAAGAAGATAACTTGCAAGACTTTGCTTCATCATATGGAAGTATTCGACCAGTGAAACGAACAACATATTTCAATAAAAAGAACAACAGGAGATTCGCTTGGGGCAATGAGAACAATTCACATTCCAGTTGTCAAGATAAACGTGATAGGCAATGTATTGTTCCTTTTAGCAACAACAACCATAACATAATGCATAAAGCAGAATTGGATATGGGTAATGATATCAAATTGTCGACGCTATTGCAATATGGCGAAGCGTTAAGTCGTTTTACAACAATCAAGTGGAATATGCAGGATAGAAATATGAATTCATTTAAAAATCTTTTCAATAATGATAAAAAGTTTTCATCTGATATCTTCAAAATAATATCGAGGGAAAATCTAGAAGGAAGAGAACACAATACATCCAACATCTTTATTGTCAGCCAAGCCATGACAGAGAGTAGTATATTTAAAGTACGCGTCTATGGAAATAACGTGCTTGCCAATTTGTCAACCAATTTCTATGTAGCTTACAGTATGGGAAGTGGCAATGAAAGCATTTGGAAAGAAGCAGAAGCACAATTTAAGGTATTTCCGATAAGTTATTGAAAATTGTCATTCGATAGCTATATCAACAGATACCGAAAAGAATACGCGACAAATTAAGTTAGAAGGAATTCTGATGATTATAAGTCCTTTTCCCTTTTAATATTTTTTGTGGGGAGGTGGAGGGCGTGTTTTGTAAAATTTCTTCCAACTTTGGGAACTATTTCTTTTTACCACTAAAAGTGTCAGTTTAGAAGTATCACAGAGAGAGAGGTTTGTGTGATCGTAAAACTAAATTAATCCCAACTACATTTTTTTTATGGTACCATGTCCAGATAAATAAAGTGTTGTTTGTTGATATTTATTTGGGTTTTCTTGGAGTTGTCGGGTGTTGGTGGTCGGTGTGGGCTAATGTATCTCAAATATTCATTCACATTTTAGGTTTCAGGAGTCTCTATCAACCTACAACTCAAAATTATTCACAACTTGTATGACTCGGACCGATACATAGATTGAATTGATATACACTCAAATGTCTTCAAATTTTTTATTTGAATGTTTGGTTGGTGACAATGAACTGTCATCATGAAAAAAAGTACAACAATAGCTTATTTCGGTTAATTCAAGGTCACTTCCGTTTCTTATTTTGCACGGTAATATGTCTAAAAGTTTGACTTATGTCTTTATCAAGTACCCTGTTGATGTGATAATCTCAATTTTCATTAAATTGAAACATTCCAGGAACAATAACTCCCATTACATTGGATGTTTTCACAGGAAAGGTGTCATACTTTTATCACATTAAACAAACATTTATAACTTGTTCTTTAAAAGTGTTAGAAGAGAAACAGTCAAAATTAAGAATATGACCTTAAAGTTTGACATCGTATTCAAATACCTTTTTTTTTTATAGCATATGGACCTCAAACTAATCTAGGTCTATATCACTTTCCATGTGAAATAAAAGGGTCAATAACTCTCATATGGAGTCTCCATATCGCTTTTGTTAAAATTGAACAAAACAGTGTTCGGCGAGATAACGCTTCAAACGAAAAGTATCCAGTTAAGCATGGTCATTTTCAAAGGTGTATAACTTTGCGATGTAATACACCACATATCTAACAACTTTACTATGATCAGTTTTATTGCAGGACAACTTTGTCATATTTCCATGCTACCAAATGAGCAGTTTCTGTATTCTATCAGAACCAAAACAAGTATCTCAGAAGATACAGCAATGCGGTTCAACTATAAAAACAGGCACTGATGATAAATTAGTAATACAGTGTCCCCCAACCAACGTTAATCAGAACAGGGATATAACTTATCAGGTAACATTTTTATCAAGCTACATTGTATAATTTAATTCTGAAAATGGCAATTAATGTGTGTCTTCTCGGGTTATTTGTTGTTCTTAAGTAAAACCATTGTTAAAAGGGCAGCAAGTTCAAATGACATTTATGCATTCTTGTGTCTGGTGCTCTCACTTTTATTTTACCGGTCATATTTTGTGCTAATTTCCAATAAATTAATTATCACAGTTCAAATAAGCTAATGCGAAAACAGACAATATTAAGTTTGACCTACTTTTTGACATTTGTTGGCTAAACTGAAACGATCCAATGAAAGCAATATCGAGCTCAAAGTTTTCAGTTTTCACTTTTTTTCATAAATTAAGCACATGTCTCCTGTGTATGCGAAAAACAAATGCATTCATCAAATCAAACAAGTACTTATTAATTGTACAGTAAGAAAATATGAAAAAATATACAATAACATGTGAATTTACATGTACTATACATGCTATATGCATAATTAAGTAAGTAATAAGAGACACTAAATTATCATATAACTGATAGAACTGTTTCAATATTTGGATGACAGAGCGAACATCACTGTAAAACAATGTATTAAATATAAAGAAGGTATATTTTTACTCAGATTAAAAAAAAATCAAAAATGTAATGAAATTCGTCCCAAATTCATTCCACATTACACAGATTGAATATCCTGTCATCCCGCGTCACTCTCACAATAAATTTTTTTTGTAATTATTTTATTTTTCATGAAACATGTGAAACTCCCACAATAATTGCTTTTTGCGATTTGGAGTTTATGATTTTAAATGCTCTCTATTGGTAAAAAAAACCCAACACTGGTAATAGTAAAAACTATTTTTTCCAGATTTTCCGACCAGCAATTACTAGTGTGAAAATATCTCTACCTGAGTGGGATCCAAAGTTGTTGATAGCAGTCAGCGACAAGATATTCATGAAATTTACCAGGACTTCTTTGAATACACCCATATACATATCTTTCCATTTACCAGAAAGTTCGAGAACAGCAGGTGTGGAGCCTCGCCTGATTGGCTTCAGAGATAAACGTCCATTTCTAATGAGAATGGTTGTCAAAAAAGTTAACGACGAGCTATTGTATGAGGTAAAAGGATGTGATGGGTAAGTTGTTTTGTATGGTAGATTATTATATTGTTACATTGTTACAAGAGTTTAAAACTTTTTTTTAATTCTTCTGATGTTTCAGTATCGTTGAAATCTCGTTCGGGAATTATTTCCCAAAATTTGTGATACACATGGAGATATCAATGAATTGGAAATACATTACAATCAAACTAGACTATGTTGAAATTGTTTATTTAGAATAAGTAATTTTAAGTATTGTTTTAATATTCTTTAACTACTCCGGTCAGTGCCACCAGCCAAAATTTTGAGGAAATGGGTAAGGGGTACACATTAATTGGTTTTTTTTCCAAATCTATTCCTCTTTTTCACAATTCTTAATGTATTTTTTCAATCATGTATAACAAATAAGTCGAAATAATATGCTTTTTATTCTAGAAAAAAAACGGAGAAAAATCCCAAATTTAAAGATTTGACAGCATGGTCAATTTAGCATGAAAAAAAACAACAACATTTTATAAATGTTTCTAATATAAACAGCAACCTTTAGTTTTTAAAGTTAAATGTATTCTGATTGGTTGTTACTAGTATTCATCATTAATGAAAGTATGGACAATGTTTAATTGTGTACCGGTGTTTTTTTTCCATACTTATACCCGAAAAAATTTGAATGAAAAATTCGAAAATGATAAAAAAAAAGTTCATTTGAAATACCCGTAGCAAAACAAAGAAGAACACAACCATATCATTTTCTTCACCATTGCCTTTATCATATTCATTTAAATTCAAAATTCAGGTAAGATAAAAAAAATAAAATTCTATAAATTTTTAATCACTCAGAGGTGTACATGTCTAATGTTTTCCTTGCTTATTACAAATTATACCAGAAACAGTGTGCATCGCAAATATGTTTTGAAAGAGGTATATGTCCTCATTATTCGTTAGAAATTATAATATATCAATCCTTTGCACCGCTCTGAGCGGACTTGTATACAGTAACATGTGTATATATGGATATGTCACAGACACTCGTCCCTGAAAAACATTCCAATTTTGCGTTCATTTTCCAAATGAAACAAGTTATTTCGTACATCTGCGTTTCATTATCTATAAAATGGTGTATGACACTCCCATAATGCAGGCCTTTTGAAGTAGGTCAACTGTGTATATTTTATTGGAAATTTTGATCCTCAATGCTCTTCAACTTTGTACTTGTTTGGATTTATAAATATTTTGATATGAGCGTCACTGATGAGTCTTATGTAGACGAAACGCGCATCTGGTGTACTAAATTAAAATCCTGGTACCTTTTCTAACTATTATGTACTAATTTACTGCTTAACGGCGATTGCTCTTCTGTATTAACATGTATTGAAAACTCATGAAAAAAATGGGACATTACGCAAAAGTAATGTTTACACCCGTCTATATAATATTTATAATCTTATTATTTTTATTTCAACGAAAAGTGTTTTAAAGGTTATTAAGGTTGTGTATCAAATAATTTGACTTTAAAATGAACGTTTGTATTTCTTTTTCCGATTCATTGATTATCAATAGTCCTTGATAATTATACCTTTTTGGTTGAAATATTTCAAATCCTGTTTCCTGTTGATATAAAATAGTCCAATGTTTTTATAACTTTGTTTATTATTGTTGTTTATTCATATCCTCAACAACTATTACATTGATATTCAATTGGCTATTTTCTGATGGATAGCAGTCTGGCAAACATTTTAAAAAGTGAATACGAAATGTTATGATTGGTATGTTACAGTATAACCATAGCTTAAAAGTATTCTCTCTTGCTGAGCCGATCTATACAAACTTTAAAAGCACCCAAACAAAACTTCTCTAGATCCTGAAATTGTGAGCTGATTCAGATTATCTAAATCGTCCCCTAGACAATGATAAAAAGAATTCTGACTTTTTATTCAAATAAGTATGATGGATCAATATTGTTTTGAATGGCATGATTTTAAGTCTATATAGATATTTGTAAGAATGACACAATATTAAAAAAAAATACTAAAGGAAAGGACATGTTTACCGCATTATATTACACACTATTTTTTCACGATTCTTTCAGGGCTGCCTTAGCTGTTGTACGAGTTGTCAAGCATTTAGATATTAATATTTTAAAGACAGAACTCGACATTTTTTATGGAAGTCGCATTCCCTGCAAAATTATATTGTTTGCAAAAAGTACGAAGGAAGGTTCAAGAGACCTTGGTCAATTGTTTGCACAATGTGTGGTTAGAGCAGAACTTAACAAAACACTTGAAGATTCAATTTTAAACAGACGTTACAGATGTATCTATGTTACTGACACCTTATTTGTGAAACCTCTACAGAGAATTCGCATTCAAGTATCTGGTGGCATTTTGTGTCTAAACGGGGATGGAATTCCAGTTCAAAACCATTTCTTGACATTTTTATGTGGATCTAAGGAAAACGAAATCGAGTTTCCAGTCAACTTGATAAAAAGCGGGATTCCTTACGCCATTGTGAAGTTTTTGATGGATAATATGTCACGTGGGAAAGTATCAGAAATTCATTTTGAACCATATATGCCTTTTAAATCTTTTTATAAAAAGACAAGTTTGTATGCAGAATACAGCATGTGATATTTAACAGATGTTTGTTGAGAAAAAAACGCAAACGCTTTGTCTTGGTTATTTTGTGTTGGTTGGGAACCCCGCCTTTGTTATATATACCACAAACGATAAATAAAAAAATATTAAAATAGTTCAGATAGTGTTTACTGAAATTATTTTAACTGAAAGAAAATTGAAGGATAAAAACGAAAAACTAAAATATATAACATGGCAAAAAAGAAAACAAACGACAAAACGACAGAAAAAATTGAACATCTGTGATGATTCGGGTGTAAGAGTAATCATTCTCATTGCAAGTGTATGACAGCACTGTAGTTCTATTTTTCGGATGTTAGAATAATAAAAGGCATATATATATATACTTACCATATTATGCGTTTAGTTCTTTGTTTTTTTTTCTAAAGATTTTTTATTCTTGTCTTTCATTTTTTATAGTGAAATTTGTCTATATGTCTTTTTGTGTTTCAGACTCTTTGTTACATATGACGTGGCTCTTTAGTTATACATCTTGTTAATGTGCTATGGTAGATTTTCGTATTTTTGTCTTTCATGTTTGCTCATGTGCCTTGTCTATATTATTTTTTGTGTTTCTTTGTTAAATATTTGTCTGTGATTATAGTGATTTAGAATATACCACAATGTTGACTGCTGTACACGGGTTTTTGACATTTTACCCATTGTGTCTATAAAAACAAAACAACTATTTCAACAACGAAAACAAAACGGCAAAGAGACTTTTTATAGACATAGCTTGTCAGCAAACTTAAAGACAACAATACATAAAAGGAGTAGGTCCGGTAAGGGCCGATTTCGGCCTCAAATTTCAAGTTCATCTAACGAAATATTTTGGACACTTTTTAAACTTAAAAGTGTCTATTTCAATTGATTCAATTAATTTATATGAACGATTTTAACTGATTAAGATGAGGGAAGTTTATAATTTCAAAATTAAAATCGTTTTTTTTCATAGATTTTGATACTGAAATGACCGCTTATGTCAAATTCGAGAACAGAACAGAAAGTAGAACGAAGTGTTATAAAAAAAAATCTAGAAAATCCCGCACCAAGATGCGGGGTTTACCTGCCCCCCAAAAAAATGTGTTCTAGTTCACTGATAATGGACGTCACACTTAACTTTAAAACATATACATGAATTGAAATTTAAAAAAAACACACACAAGACTTACAAAGACTAGAGGCTCCTGATTTGGACATGCGCAAAAATACGGCGGGGTAAGTTCATTTATTTTGCATATTTCAACATAACTTCATTTTGTTCACTTTAGACTTTATTATGAAATACTCGTTATTATAAAAATAGTAATTCTCAAACATTCGAAAGGCGTTTTTGATTGAATACAAGTCTGAAAAAAACCAAAACGAAATATTATCAGAAGGGATATAAGAGAAGAAAAAATACAAATGTGTTATGATCAACTTTTCATCAGAGCTTTTATTAAAACTTAAAAAAATTCTAATCGATTATGTAATAAATGTTATAATATCAGCAACAAAACAGTGAAATTAGTTAAAATATAGTCAACCAATAGCGATATCGACATGTGCAACTATAAAAGCATTTAGAATAAGTGTGTGCCCCACAGATGCTATTCTAAATATTCATACACCCGGAATGCGTTAACCCATGTCTTTAAAATCCAGAGATTAATTAGTTGCGATGTTTCAAGTAAAAAATGGAAACAATACGTTGCAAATGTCATACTTCCGACGTTCTCGTCTTGATTTGCCACTTAAAAAGTATGTAAAAGAGGCGAAATAGTTGAAGAGCTATATAAACAACTATCTGCACTTCTGTGTATCTGTTATTTTGTTGTTTTAGTTTTTAACCCAAATATGTTTTCTCTCAATGGATTAATGACTTTCGAACAGCGGTATACTATGGTTGCCTTTATTTACATATAAAGTCCATCTGAGTTAGTTAGAATTTTCGCTTCTAAGTTTATTAAAGATACAAAACCACAAAGACCATGATTACAGTTTGTCTTGCTAAGCATCTATACTGGTAGTATGACAGCTAGAAATATGAAAGTTCCAATTTTACAAATTGTAGGCCTTGCTGTGATCTGCTGTTTCATATGATAACTTTATTAATTAATTGTTAGTGGTTTATTCTGAGCCTATCAAATACACCTACCTTCAACACTTATTCAAAACACAATAACAGTCTTTTAGAAAACCAATGTACACATCTTAGAACATCCAGGAACCGGGACAAAAATAATCACACATGATACGATTATTCCTATGTAACCAATATAAACGGCACTAGTTCGGTCATCTGCTGCCGAACTTTTAGAACGTATAAACCGGTTAGTGTTTGTCTTTCGTACTCGGATTTTCATTTGAAGCGCTTCTAATTCCGGTTGCATGAGCTCCATGATTTCAAACGTGCTGAGGTTAGCATTTTTTAAATACAACCATTTGTTATGTCCAACTTCCACGCATGGGCATTGGCACGAATTAATTGATAAGCCAGTATATACACTTGTCGAATCAGGTAACGTTGTGGTATCTTTATTTGCAGTTGACGTGATGTCTGCTAACACTACAAAGTGAAAAAAAAATATGTTAGTGTACCATGAAATATTAAATGAAACTTCAAACTAGTGCATGATGTAACTATATACACTTCATTTGCAGGAATGTTCCTTCCTCAAAAACCACAAAGACAGAGTAACGAAGAAGAACGACTTCAAATTACATCAATACTTAACTGAGGTTTACGGTTGACATCTCAATTTGATTGACCGACACGATATGTCTATGTCTCGACTCACTACCGACTGAATTTCAAAGTTTTAAATATCAGAACATATAATTTTAACTATTGTGTCTTACTCTAGATTGACATTTGAGTGTGGATTCGAATGGCGGATTATTCATATATATCAGGAGAAACCTACCCTATTGATGTATACGGTTTCTAACCTTATTAAAGTCATGCAATTACATTAGATGTTGCTTTGTGAGAATTTAACTCTATAATCTGCTGTTTTTGACGTCTAACTTACATGTTTTTTGCTAAACGCATCATTTTTTATACGTTAAACTAATACAAACGTTCTTCTTGGTACTGATTTAATGCCTTTTGATTGTTTTAAATAGTACCTTTAAGGAGTTATTGTATACAATAACTAGAATAGTCCAGTTGCTAGATAACAGTGATAACATTTACTCTATGAATCGGGAAAGTTCAAAACAGACACATATAATTACCCCTTCTATATACAGACATTCTCCAATAACCTCCACAAGTCTGACGTGTATTCCCCTTACACGCCATGTTACACTCAGCTTCTGGTCGTCGTGGGTAAATAGTTGGATCTTCACTCGAGTTTCCACAGAAACACTCATCTGTTGCCTAAAATATGCGTTCAAAATTATTTTCAAAGAGGTTTTTTATTCTTTTAATTCTTATTCAGTAGGGATAGAAATCATTTCATATCTGGAGATGCTTACAAACATTTATTAATTTTGTACGTTTTATTAAAATTTATTCAGTTTCAATAACGGTATATATGTTAGCGGCAATAAGTGAAATTAGGCATTAAGCTTAAATCCTAGGCAATAAGCTAACGCCTAGGCAGTAAGCCTATTGCCTAAATGATTGTAGGCATTAGTCTTAAATCCTGAAAAAAGTGTGCAGGCATTAAGCTTAATACCTAAAATATAAATGCGAGTAAATAAAAGACATTTATTCATATTAATAAAAATATATTTGTTACATAATAACATTATGAGAACTGGGGCCTGTTTATCAAAACTGTTCTAAGATCGCTCCTTTTTAAATATTCTTAGGGACAGAAATAATGATAAGGTTAGGTCCAGCTTACGACATGTCTCAGCATGCACATTGAAGCTGTCTAAGGATTATCTTAGCTATGATGTTATAACCGCTGTCATACGTATTGTCGTAAAAGAAAATAGCAAATTAAAAAAATGAAATAGTGTCTCAAATTTAATCAACAACTTTAATTTAAAAAACGATTAATTATTAGAAAATAATTATTAGTTTTAAATTTAAGGTAATAAATAATTATGATATTTTAATTGTAGTACTACATTTAAACTCTTTGAAACAAAACACACCTAAGTAAAAATATATAACTACGTTTTATATTAGAATTGACAAAATAATTGTAAAGAGTTAGAATAAAACATGTTAAATATGTAATCGGTAACATCAATATATGTTTTGAAGGAGCTGGATACAATCAATTTTTTTTTTAAATATTTTTAATATTTTTTGATACCACACAAACATGAAAAAGTATGAGTTAATTCTGTTTTGTAACTGCTAAAATTACTAAATAAACTTACTATAAATTTGAAGATCTGTCAAATGAATGTACAACTATACATGTAATATTAGAAATATATTTAAGAAACGACTTTATATCAAGAATAAATCACCAAATATGCATAAATTCCAGATTTTACTTATTGCCTAAAATTATGTTCGATTATAGGATGAATAATCATCATCAGATTTCAGGAAATAAGCTTTATGCCTGAAAATATCAGGCGATAACTTAATGCCTTGGCGTAAGCTTATTGCCTAGGATTTAAGCTTAATGCCTAATTTCACTTATTGCCGCTAACATATATATATAAGATGATGTACTATACCTATTTCATGATAGCGTCTGCCTTTACTTTTTGTAAACATTCACACTGCGCATTTATTTAATTGTGCATTATATCTTATTATATGTATCTGTTTGAAATAGATATTTTCATTTTGTATTCGTGTTTGTTTTCTGTAATGAGTTAATACTTCAGTTTCATTATGTATATCTGTTATATTCATTTGATAAAATTTACTGTTTGCAATAGCATTAATTGTTCTAAATAATAAGGATGTTCTTATCCCAAGCATAAAAACATAGCCGTATTTGACACAACCTTTTGATCTTCAGTGCTGTACAACTTTGTACCCTTTTTTTCCTTCACTTTCGATCTTTTATATCTGGGCGTCACTGGTGAGTCTTGTGTGGACAAGGCGCGTTTTTGGCGTATTGAATTTTAAACCTGATGTTTTTTGTTATCCATTAATCATGTGTTTCTTTGTCTAAAACGTTCTCCTATTTATTTGTATTGTAGTCCTGTAATATTATGTTGTCATTTCAATGTTATATTTAATATAGCCATTAAAGTGTGAGGTTTGGCATGCCACAAAACCAGGTTCAACCAACCATTTTTTCCTTTAATAATGTCCTGTACCAAGTTAGGAATATGGCCATTGTTATATTATAGTTCGTTTCTGTGTGTGTTACATTTTAACGTTGCGTCGTTTGTTTTCTCTTATTTTTTAGTGTAAATTCACATTGCGATAAGACGTGTCACGATACTTGTCTATCCCAAATTCATGTATTTGGGTTTGATGTTATATTTGTTATTCTCGTGGGATTTTGTCTGATGCTTGGTCCGTTTCTGTGTGTGTTACATTGTAGTGTTGTGTCGTTGTTCTCCTCTTATATTTAATGAGTTTTCCTCAGTTTTAGTTTGCTACCCGATTTTGTTTTTTGTCCATGGATTTATGAGTTTGAACAGCGGTATACTACTGGTGCCTTTATTCGACCGTTTATTTAAAATACTGTTTATCAATAGAAGTAGCTCTGATATTCAAGTACACGAAACATTAACTTGATAACGACCTAACAATCTAAAAACCAAAATATCAAAATACCTTACCCTATCAACTTAAACCACTTCCTAAATATTGTTATTTGATAATTTCTGTATTTTTGTCTTTCGTTTTTTGCTAATGTGATTTGTCTGTGAGCCCTTTTGTGTTTCTTTCTTGGATGTTACGTGGCTTTGTACTTATACATCCCGTCATCGTGTTATTGTGTCATGGTAATTGTTTGTTTATATATCTGTTTTTTTAATAGTGATTACGATGGTAACAGAACGATGACTATTGTATCCCTATTTGTTGACATTTCAACTTATTATGTCTGGTTTTTTTTTCACACATTGTTGTCAATATAATAGAATTTTATACGACTGTCATACATGTGAGAAGTTAATCTAGCTATAAAACTAGGTATAACCCACCATTTTCTACATAAAATACCTGTACCAAGTTACAGGAACATTACAATTGTTTTCCATTCGTTTGGTGTGTTTGAGCATTTGATTTTGCCATTTGATGAGGGACTTTTCGTTTTGAATTTCCTCAGAGTTCGGTATTTTTGTTATTTGTTATTTTTTATGGCTATTCTGAATGTAGTTTTCCTCTTATATTTGATGTGTTTCCATCAGTTTTAGTTTGTAACCCGGATTTGTTTTTTTTTTCTCAACCGAGCACAGGTACTTGTCTCGGAAAGAATTTCCTATATACCTTAATATAACACTTAACTTGCATTTTCGAAAAATGGCAGGCGGTGACGAAATTCCGTTGTATTGATTGAGTAAAGCTTCATATATGAAATTATCTAAATGTAAATATTTTCGAATTAATTTCATAAATTTTTGTTGAGATTTCTTCATAAATATCTGTTGAACATTGTTACTGATATTGAACTGAAATTATTTGTTTTATTTACCGTTTTTATTTTGATAACAATTATAATGCAAATTATGTGTGAGCAGAGTGTGTCTATTATTTTTTAAAGTTGTTGTATATTTCTCGATTTGAGGTCAATTCGTCTACCTTGGAGCAATTTTAGCCACATGTGTGAATTCAAGCATACACAGGTATGAGTGTTGTTATTTGGAAAAGATAAGTAGAAGGAGTACGTCGTATTTAATATACTAAGATTTGATACACAACGAGAATAAATATGCAACGATTAAATTAAGTAAATTAATTGGAAATAAAATTAAGATTCGTGATTCCGAAAGTGTATAAAATCAAATTGACACAAATTTTTGATTACTTTCTTTGAGGCAATTAACACTGGGGTAAAGCTGATGACCGTAACTGCATTCACGGTCATCCCAAGATGTCGGATGGAAAATTAGGTCAGTTTCTGTATTGTCTGTTAAAGTGTTTCTATATCATTTTCTTTACAAATCATACATTGAAACGATGTAAATTTATAATAGAATCACTCGGAAATCACTAATTACTTTTGAGAAATGTGCATGAAACGGGAAATTCGATTTGAAAAAATCGCCAAGATGACCGTAAATCACAATCGAGATGACCGTAACAGAATCAGCGATTCATAACAAGGCTGACCGTAACTGCTTTTAAGATGATAGTAATGTGTAAATAATGACCGTAACTTTTAAAGGATGACCCTCAATTCTAAGAAATATCCGTATTTATATAACTATGCTTTTGTATCAAATGATTATTCGTGTTGGTATACACATATTAATATGAGAGTTTTATCCTATAGGTAGAAGAAAATAAGACGTGTTTCAAATGCAAAGATTACCATATGTATCTTTTTTACAGTAGAGTGTTTAATTTTTAAAATGAATTTGCCAAAAGACATGCAAATGAACAGGAATGGAAAACATGCTACAAAAGCGCGATGAAATGACACCTTACAAGCATAATGAAAAAAATGCGGTGCACAGTTCAACTGCTCGACATAAGATTTTTGTTTGTTTATGGGATTCCTTTTAATGACATATAATAAATACACATTTTTAAAAATGCCAAAAAAATGCATGTACACCCATTGATATTATATCGTCTTTCATTTTGTCGTGCAAATAAAATAACAGAAATATTTTGAAAATATCATTCGAATAAACTAGTGAAGGTGAGCTCCAGCAAAGTAGATCCTTAAAATAGTATTGTACGAAAAGCGTATCGCAAGGCGGAACGTTGTCAATTTGTATATACAATGTATACAGAAATGTTATTCATACAGTCAGGATTCTACTTCTTCAAAATTATCTCCCCATTACGCCAGTTCATGCTCACAATCGTAGAAATGGAAGCCATTATAGGGATGACGCTCTGCCAATTTTGCTCTTGAAAACTGATAAATTTATCCACATAGCACCATTACGATCGATCGTTATATGTCAGTTATATTTTAAAAGACAAATGTATCTACTAGCTAATGAGCATTAGTTAATGATCTTGTCTGCATTGATTCAACTTAAAAATATTGTCTGTTCGGATGTCAGATGGAATTTTTGAAAATTCTTAAGCATTTAAAACAATTCTAATTAAATATTTCGTGGAAGGGCAGACTAAACAATTTTAGTGGTTGAAGATTATAAACCCTAGTTATCACACACAAGAAAATCATATTTTTTTCGAAGATATCCATTTTCATCATCCAAATTAAAAGACTGTCGTCAAGTACTTTTAGAAAAAAAATAGCTATTCGAACACACCTACTCTGTTTTTGTGATTCTTTAGATAGGTATCTCACTTGACCCATATATTTCATCTTTTCGTACTGTCATTTTTTTACGTTATAAAGTCAACCTGTAGCTTTGATATATAATAACGATAGAATCTGAAGCGAGATGCTATATAAAATACTCTTGCTTTGTACGTTTTAAAGACAAAATATACACCCAAACATGCCCTAACATAAAAGGTGCACTCGATTTTTCTCTTTTCGATACAATCGTTACCTGTTTTGGGGAATTTTTCCTTGATTCACATAATGGAAGGGCAGACACGAAAATTTCTGAACTATAAGATTGATATGTTCTCCGTCCGTGATAAAAAAAAATCGGAGGTTATGCATTTTCTACATGCCACTTATAGATACTATATATAAAAAAGAAGATGTGGTATTATTGCCAATGAGACAACTATCCAGAAAAGACCAAAATGACACAAACATTAACAATTATAGGTAACCGTAAGGCCTTCAACAATGAGCAAAGCCCATACCGCATAGTCAGCTATAAAAGGCCCCGATAAGAACCATGTCGTCGACTTGATATCTTATTGTTTTGCATTACTATGTAATAGAAACATTGAAAACTTATGCAAATGGTGTTTTTAAAATAAGAAAATTGTCGTTTTATTTGTTTCTATTAACTTTTTAGAATTTTGTAACTATATCAAACATTACAGTTAACATTTATCGCTTTCTCGATACACACAGAGCTTCGATTCTTTTGTTCTATTTCAAAAGTGTTTCCGCCTGCATATACCAAGACAAATTTTAAGATTTTAATCTGCTTCCTCTGGAACCATACACATGGGCTCGATTACCAAATATTCGTATGTATTATTAATGTTTTTAATGCTCCATTTATTGGCATTATGTTTTTCTGGTCTGTGCGTACGTTCGTCCGTTCGTCTGTTTGTTTGTCCAGCTTCAAGTTAAATAAAATTGAAACTTAGTACACATTTTCCCTATAGTATGATCTTTTTAATTCTAATGCCAAATTACAGTTTTATCCCATTTTCATAGTCCACTAAACATCGAAAATGATAGTGTAGATGAGGCATCCGTGTACTAGGGACACATTCATGTTTCTTCAAATTTTCGTCGTATCGCTGTCAATTTGTGTTAAAAAAATTTAACGTCGATATCAATAAATATTTCATTGTTTACGAGAAATAGGCAATTTACTATCATTGTTATAAATCCTAAATATGGCCAATTATATTATAGTTTAAAAAAAGAAATTTATGAAACATATTTATATCCGCTAACCGTGCCCCTATTGAGATCGACAAACTCAACAAAAAAGCTTTGAATACAATACGGATATTTCTCAGAATTGATGGTCATCCTATAAAAGTTACGGTCGTCCTATATAAATTACAGTCAGTCTTTACCAATCACGGTCATCCTTGTTTTATGTAACGGTCATCTTGAAAATATTTTGATTATGATTTACGGTCATCTTAACGATTTTTTCAAATCGAATTTCCCGTTTCATGCACATTTCTCGGAAGTAATTAGTGATTTTCGAGTGATTCCTGTATAAATTTACATCGTTTCAATGTATGATTTGTAAAGAAAATGATATAGAAACACTTAAACAGACAATACAGAAACTGACCTAATTTTTCATCCGACATCTTGGGATGACCGTGAATGCAGTTACGGTCATCAGCTTTACCCCAGTGAATTAAAGTAAAGATTCAAATATGAAGTAAAAAATAGTACTTTAATTAAAAATAAATGTTTTATTTCCCAATTTGATAGGGAGATACCATTGTACATCTATTTAATATACTTTACCGGAATTCCTTAACTTGTGTTTAAATCTGGCGATGTTTAAATGCTAACAATAGTAATTTTAAAGTTTTTGATTTAAAAAAAATACAACATGAAACACGCATGATTTTTTAAAGTTTCTTTTTAACATTTCATTCTTACATAATTGAATTCATTTGACAATCATTTAATACACGAACTATTTCTGAAAAGAATACAAATTATCGTTTATTTCATTAACGGATATACATACAATATAAATCTAAGCCAATACATTATTTTGTTTGAGGATTTAAAAAAAAAAATGTTTTTAAATTCTATGATAATATGTTTTCAATAATGAACAGGATAGCCATCATTAATCCAAATTAGTAATAAAGTAGTTGTAATAAAAGGCATATCCGGCTTAGGTATGTATAACTTCTATTGACGATTTTAGAATAGTTAGTCCCTACTTCGTTGTTCTTGCCTGAATCAATCTTTACTAGTATACATGTAAGCTTCCTGGCGTTTAAACGCCATTGAGGATGAGCTCCATAGAAAGCAGACTAGAAGCGTTTCGTTAGTTTGTTTTTTTTGGGGGAAAGAAGAGGACGTGCAACCACTTGTACAGATAAACGACAGAATCACCATACAAACTTTTATAGTCAACACTATCAGAAAGAGTTCCCATCGTCGGATAGGGAATATGAAGGCTTCCAAGAATGAACAAATGACATGTCTGCCTCTAAACAGTCAGTAAACGGACTTAACAACGATCTATGGACATTGACCGCCTGTTCTTGATATTTGAAACTGCATACATATATACGTTTATGAGAGTGATAATTATTTGTGTGTGACGAAAACTAAATGCCTGCATGGTTATATCTTGCCATACGTTTATATTGGTTTGTTAGGTGATCACTCAAAATCGTTATTTAAAAATCCTGTTTGTGAGATGTAGATTCACTTCAATACCGAATTTCGTCTATTCGTCTATATATTTCACAAGTATATACCGCGGGGAAGCTCCGATGGTACATTACTCTCATTTTGTTTGGGTGTGCACCATCGATGTTTTAAGCAATATTAAATAATAAGATGATTATGGTAGAAAGAACTATGAGCGTCATGTGGCAAATATTACATGCATATTTGACCATGTGTTGTCAATCTGTATGAAAATATTTCCAATACAACTATATTGAGAAGGAATGTTTACATGCTATACTCTAGCTCGTACTAGTATGACAGGGATCTTGTGTCGTTTAACTCAGACACACATCTTTTTACAAACGATGTTTTAAAAAAAAAGACAGAACCAATTTAATGTCATCTTACTCTATTTTTGAATAACTATAAGTCTGTTAATTTTACCTGGCAAGAACACCCCTAATGCGTACAAGCAGTTTATTCTTTCTGTTATTGAATACCAAGAAAGAAAATAAATCCCGAAATTAATTTGAAACTTTGATATATATATACTCAATTGTTTTCCTGGAAAATATTCACATCCCTTAGGGGTAATTAGTGTACGCCCAGTGGCATATATATTACATGCTTGTCGGAAAAGGAAATTTGACATAAAGTATTTTCAGAACCATGTTCACATTATTATATACATTATACCCAACAATTGTGACGATGACGAATTTCTTCCTTTGTTCGAGAACAATCTTATTGAAATATAAATCTGTGATTTTTTTTATGTCCACAACTTCGATAAACCAAAACAAGTTGGATATCGACCTGTATTTTATTCAAATTGGTTCTCTTCTTCTTTTGGTATACAATAGTCCATCGACATCCGATGATAGCATACTATTGGCATACGTATAGACTAATCTATTTACAAAACTTTTACCCCAAATTAAAGAAAATGTATGTTTTTTTTCATAAGTTCAATGTATACATGTATATATTCTAAATTGCGACTATCTATAGTTCCATAACTTTCTATCCAGGCGTATAAACGAGTGATCACTTCCTATCCATACGTATAAACGAGTGGTCGACAAGTGCGTACATTTTTGTTAAATCAATATTTCTTGTATGTTTCAAACTGTCCTTCACTATTGACAACGAGTATAATTATACTTACATTTCCCCAAATTTACCCTTGGAAAAAATGTGTAAATAGATCTTTATTTTACCAAATATTTTTGGGGAACTACTTCGATTTTTATAAATAATATTCTTTACATCAGACAAGCGTATGAGTTTAGTATAATGACTAGTATATCACTATCGGACACGAAAGACAGAAATGTATATAATATACACCTGATAGTTCAAAATGGAAAGTTACAAGTTATCGGTCGTGTACACGGATCAATACCATCAGAACTGAAACGATGCATGAACTTGCAAGTCCGACAGGAAATCACTTGAATACCTGAACGTGTCACCTCACAATACCTTTGGAAGTAATACCTTTAGCCATGCTGGTGATCAGATAAGGGAAGGTTCGAATTTATTTGAATAAGTTTATCACATAAATTAAAAGAATTATGAACAAATTAGATTTTCGAAAATAGATTTCACGGAACACTTATCTATGATCATTTATGACTTTGACCTTTGACTTTTTAACTAATTCCCATATAAACAGTTGAAAACCGACTGACCATGGTTATCTAAAAAAAAAAATTACATTTTCCGGATCAAGTTAGTTAGTCGGATAAAACAACCGTACGATTAACAAGATATCGGCACGCAATTACGACTACATTAGGTTACTATCGTTTTGGTCCTTTGTGGTTCATAGACATATCGTGGTTTTCTAATCGGAGAAGATGGCAAAATGACGGCACGCATTGAATTGATACTCTAAGTTTAAAATCGATCGTTTTCTCTTATCTAGCAAAATAAAACTTTAATATCTATGAATTTGAGCATTTTATACAGAAGGGACATAATATCAATTTTTAATTTTTTTGCGGAGTTTCCCTAAGCGTAAATTTAAACTTAAACGTATCCTTTGTTTACAACTTATGTACCAATGAACATTCATCTATTTGTTTAGCGTTGGTCTTTTTTCTGTATGACCATACCAATTGTAACGATTTACAAGGTCTCAAATACTTAAGACTGCATTTTACGAAAACAACAGGTTGTGACAGTCTGTGTTTTTGTATGATCAGATCATTTATCACTATTCAAACTTATGTCAAATAATGAAGCCTGGTTTGAATATACAGGTATGGACAGTCTGCTGTTTAAACTTCAATTAAAAAGTTGATTTTTTTTTCTGTTAGAATCTTACCTGAAGTCCAAAGTGGGAATAGTTTACACATTTATCGTAGCATAGCTCAAAAGTCATACGGCTATCTACTATCATGTCATCTAGCATTCGCTGTGGGTCATCTTTATAGCAACCCATGTATTCATAACCTGTTATTTTACAAAAATAATCAATAAACTAACATGTTACTATGCAATTAATATAGTTTTATTTAAATTCTAACTTTAGACTGTTCACCTGATTGCAGTTATTATAGCAATCAAAATGGGCAGCTCTTGAAAAAAATGAAATTACTAGTTTTGCCTTGTTCACATTTGTTTTTGTGGTAAGATGAATATTCGTTTCATTTCGTTATGTAATTTGTTTTGTAATCGTTTGTCTTTTTTTATTAAATCATTTGATTAAAAAAAAGGTACAATTTAAAAACATTTGTACGATTTGATAATTAAAGTGGTTTGTAAAAATATTTGTAAGATTAAAATTATAGCATTTGTATATTAAGAGAAATCGTTTGTTCGATCTTATTAATCGTTTGGACTACTAGTATAATAAATATTTAAACCATTGTGGTGACGTCAACCTATTCATTTACCATAGATTCTTTTTCTAGAATCAACGCTTCCAAAATCCGTCGCTGAAATGGACTCACCAAATTATATTCAATTGTTTTCTTTGTGTGTCTAATTTCATTAAGTTTGAATTGGCCAATTTCCTGATTTCTGTTCACTAATGGAATTATTTTAAAAACTTACCTTTGTTTTTTGGTAATTTCTATATGCCTTTATTGGGAATCGAAACCGTTACGTGTTTCGAACATCAACATATCGACGAAACCTCTCGGCTACCAATAGGTTACGATTTAAATGTCTGATTCATATATATAACTGAATAATGATAAACATCGGTACAACGGACACACAGGGATTGTACGTTTATATATACAATAATAGGCAATGATATGGTATGAGTTGGTAGCCTCGAGGTTTCATAGTTAAGCACAATGAGTTAGAACTTGTCGGTTCAGGTTCGAATCCTTGTCTTGTTTTTGTTGTCCCTATTCTCTAGTTTTCCTGTTTTTGTTTCTAGTTTTGTAAGTTATTGTGGATATTTTGTTTAATAAAAGCGAGTTTGATCGTTTATTATCGGATCATTGTTGGCTATTCCACATGTTTAAAACAAAAATGTTTACATTCTAGGTGTCCATTTTTGTTTTATAGATTAATATAGTATGATTTCATCTGTTTATCTGCAAATTCTTATGGTAGAAAATCGTGATGTGCCTAGAATAAGGCTTCTTGCTAGAAATTTCGTACACATGCTTTATATATATATATATATATATATATATATATATATACAACTCGTCTAAACATCAACCCAACAATGTTAGATCTGTAAATTTGCTTTCGCAAATTTTTGGTTCTTCCCTCGCCGGGATTCGAACCCATGCTACTGAGATATCGTGACACCAAATCGCCTGCACTGCAGCCGTCCCGCTAGACCACACGCCCACCTGGGCTCTCAAAAAAAGAGCTTTCGCTGGCCGTGTGTTACCTTTCCACGTCAGTTTTAATCTAGCAGCGTACTGCAGTATATGATATATAAGGCATGAAGATGTTATTGTTACAGATCAGCTAAATTATCTATAGTAAAGGATCCTACAAATTAATGTAAGATACAGTCACAGAAAATAATTATATTTATAAGTACGTCTGAGTCAGTGACAACCCTACAACAGATGTATCCATCGGATCGCCATCAATGATGGTGATACATGGCTGTGTACATAATGTATATACAACTCGTCTAAACATCAACCCAACAATGTTAGATGTTTAGACGAGTTGTATATACATTATGTACACAGCCATGTATCACCATCATTGATGGCGATCCGATGGATAGATCTGTTGTAGGGTTGTCACTGACTCAGACGTACTTATAAATATAATTATTTTCTGTGACTGTATCTTACATTAATTTGTAGGATCCTTTACTATAGATAATTTAGCTGATCTGTAACAATAACATCTTCATGCCTTATATATCATGTACTGCAGTACGCCGCTAGATTAAAACTGACGTGGAAAGGTAACACACGGCCAGCGAAAGCTCTTTTTTTGAGAGCCCAGGTGGTCGTGTGGTCTAGCGGGACGGCTGCAGTGCAGGCGATTTGGTGTCACGATATCTCAGTAGCATGGGTTCGAATCCCGGCGAGGGAAGAACCAAAAATTTGCGAAAGCAAATTTACAGATCTAACATTGTTGGGTTGATGTTTAGACGAGTTGTATATACATTATGTACACAGCCATGTATCACCATCATTGATGGCGATCCGATGGATACATCTGTTGTAGGGTTGTCACTGACTCAGACGTACTTATATATATATATATATATATATATATATACATATATATATATAATAAAAACTATAACACAAATTCCCATACGTTTCGGCCATTACGGCCTTCTTCATTGGAATAAATTACAACATTGAAACAACAATTACATTGCTTGGATACATTACGTTATAATAACTTATATGACGTTCATTTGCCGCGTTTTTCGCTTTTTTGAAATAGATATTTTTATTATCGTTCATACATTGTGTTAAGTCCTTCAGGTTCTAAAATTTTTAATTTTTTTTTATCCAAAAGGCTTCTTTAGTTTTTCTGTAAGTTTCTGTCCCAAATACTCTTTCTATGGCGGTAACTTTTAAATTTGTCATTGAATGATTGTTCTGAATGAAATGGTTGGCTACTGGATTTTCTGTTTTCTTTGTTCGTTTTTTTGAAAAGTTCAATAGCATTCGTTGATATAGTGTATCACCCGTTTGTCCTACATATATAACTTTTTCACATTTTGTACAATTAATTGCATATACCACGCCTACGGTTTTGCAATTTATTTGTCCCTGAATGGTATATTCTTTGCCGGTGTTGTCACAAAATACCTTGGTTTCATTTATATGTGAGCATAATGCACAATGTTTACCACATGGTCCACATCCATTAGTTTGTTTATAAAATAGTAAATTATGCTTTTTGTGCACTAAGATGTCTTTTATGTTGTTATCACGTTTACATGCCACGATAGGCGGATCGGGGAATATTTTCTTTAGTCTTTCAGATTGATGGAGAATTTTAAGATTTTTTCGTAGAATTAAATGTACATTTGGAAGCGCTTTGGAAAAAGTAATTATTAAAGGTACCCTGTTGTTTTCTTTCTTCGGTTTGTACTGTAATAGATCTTCTCGGTTTAAATTGTCGACTTTTTTCAATTGAACTTCAGTGGACGAGTTATTGTATCCACGTTTTCTTAGGTGCGTTTTTATTTCTTCTCTTCTTGTTTTGTAATTTTTTCTGTTGAGCAAATTCTTTTGACACAAATACCGAGTCCATATGGTATAGCATTTTTTACGGAGTTTGTTTGGATGGCTTACGTTTTACGTTTGTCGTATAGTCCATATGTATCAATACATAGCATAGAAAAAATCTAGAATAAATATTCTCATCATAGATACCAGGACTAAATTTTATATATACGCCAGACGCGCGTTTCTTCTACAAAAGACTCATCAGTGACGCTCGAATCCAAAAAAGTTAAAAAGGCCAAATAAAGTATGAAGAGCATTTAGGACCAAACTTCCGAAAAGTTTTGCCAAATTCAGCTAAGGTAATCTATGCCTGAGGTAGAAAAGCCTACCTTCTACTTGTAGTAGTATCCTTACGTAAAGTTCACTTGGATATATGAGAAGTAAGCATTCATTGAAATGTGCGTAATTGAATGTCAGGATATCATAAATATATCTGAAAGTGAAATCAAAGAACTTTGCCAGATGAGTTTCTTCATTGTCTGTGATAAGGTTCTGTATGAATTCTGTTTTATATACTGTGGATGCATTGATATTCAATGGATATCAACTTTCATGGATTTCGTGGGTACAGAGGAACCACGAATTTTGATATTCAACTAATTACACATTTTCTGAAGGAATGTATGTAGACTTTGCCAAAAACACGAAATGAAATTTCCACGAATATGCAACTTTTGCTCTTATTAACTCAAGGAATAAGTTTTTTTCTTTGGTGTATTTATTGTGGGAATCAGTGGGATACTTTTTAAAGTAAGATTGATCATGACCAAAGAAGGACATTGTGTTTACGTTTTCCATTTTAATAGAAAAAAAATTAAATAAAAAAAAGGGGAATACCGTTTAATTGAGTAAAGTCAACAGTAGTGTAGATCACCGAGTAAAAATAAATGGGATATTAATGCAAAATTAAAACATAACTTCATTTTCAAAGTGTCACGATTTTTATTTAAGATTTTGAAGTAGATCTTAGAATTTTTAGAATCCACATCTATAATACTAAAATTACGAGGTCCAATTTGTCAGCCGTCATCACGTAAAAACCACGAATTAAAGAATTCAACTTTATATATAACTAATATAGTACAAAGGTGTAGATTAAAAATTACACCGCTCCAGGCCCTTTTGTTTTCCACGTAATTAATATTGCCAATAATTGATAAGTTCCAGGTCGATGGGTTCAAACAGAAAGATTTGAAAGCTAAAAAACCTGTGTATCTCATAATCGACATGACTTTATCAGATGACAATACCAATTACTAAAATAAGGCTTAGGCATAGTTATACACTTTAAGTCAGTCACGGACCCGCGATATCACGGGTGTGTACTTGTCTTATTGAAATTTTGAAATATTTTTAGTCATAATTTCAAACTTCAAATGTTTTGTTTTCCTTCAAAATTTTCTTGTTCCTTGCTTCTCGAAACAGAGTTAGGTTATGTTAAGTTTAGAATTTTTCGAGAAAACTTCGCAGTTTATATGATTCAACCGAGGTCGACTCATCAAAATTAAAACTACTTTGAGCAAATTAGAACTTTACTCTCGAAAAACCACGAATTATCCGAATTTTTTATACGACTGAGGTATACAACGAAGTAAGCTTATAGCGTCACTGATGAGTCTTGGGTTTAATGTAGATGAAACGCGCGTCGGCGAATCAAATTATAAGCCTGGTACATTTGATAAATTTACATGCGTGAAAAAAGCATACGGTTGCTCATAAATACTTATATCCACTTCATGTGATCATACAACATCGCATTGTTTTTGATAAGCATATACTCTTGTA
Organism: Mytilus galloprovincialis; assembly: GCF_965363235.1. Lineage (NCBI taxonomy): Eukaryota > Metazoa > Mollusca > Bivalvia > Mytilida > Mytilidae > Mytilus > Mytilus galloprovincialis. The sequence goes on from NC_134843.1 coordinate 65,202,150, forward strand.
AGTTATATATCCTTTAAATGTGTCATGTAATACGCTGAGCAAGTGCACGTGTTCACTATGCAGACTTCATTATCGGGATATGCTCCTAACACAAAGACTGCTGAAACAGAATTACGAGGAAGAACGGCTCAAATCTGATCCTTAATAATACATATTGTAACCTATTCCAGATGGTAAAACTTCGTCTGAGTGTGGATACACATGACAGAAGACGCCTACTTTGTTGACGCACTCGATTTGGCTCCTTTAGAAGTTCATTTCAATCCCTCAGTTTTTCTTTGTCACTTTGCGTTGTCTAATCTCAATCGATATAGAAGATTCGAACAGCGGTAACATTTTTTCGCCTTCATCGCTTGTGCATCAAATTGATTTTCTTTAAATAATTCTAAGTCAATCAGTTTGTTTATAGCAATCACAATGACATATTTGTAAATACCTGTGTGGTTTGACAAAGCAGAAAATTAAGTTTGTGGAAGACGTTTTACCCGAGAGAATCACGGAACGATTTAAAATACCAAGCCGAGACGATCCGTTGACCTTTACAAAATAATAACAGACCAAGACTCGAGCACAGCAGATAACATTTGGAAAAATTGAATGATACATTTCCAATTTCCTTAACCTGTGCATATAAATGTTATTTGTTCATATTGTACTTTTCAAAGTAGAGTAATTATAGACATTTTTTCTTCATTGCTATGTTACTAGTACTGCACATGATACGTCGGCTTCATTAAAATAATAAATAACTTTCATGTACAAACAAAAAATAGTAAATTTGACGATTGTTGCCTACCAATTTCAATTTGATATATACGTAATACAGAACTTATTGTTGTAATGCACCCCGTGTTTAATAAATAAATTAAATAAATACACAATATGGCTAATTTAAATACTTTTCTTGTGACTCACACTACATGCACTAGAACAAAATGAACAATAATATATCCATAGTACACGGATGCCCCAATCGCACTATCATTTTCCATGTGCAGTGGATCATAAAAATGAGAGAGATCAAATCAAGTTTCAAGATTATCAAAAACCACCTTGACAAACATTTTTAACCTGAAGCGGGATAGGCGGACAAACGAAAAGACGCAGAGATCTCAAAACCTTAATCAAACGAATTCGAATGAAAACTACTGTCAAATACCTGCCTTGGTACTGACAATGGTCTTTTGATCGCAATATATCTAAAAGTTCCGCAGAATAAATTCAAATTTCTTCTAGATCTTAAAGCGCAAATCTTATCACATAGAAACAACTCATCGTAAAAGCCTTGCGTGGTCAAGAAAAAGAATAGGAAAATACAAAAAAATATTTGGGGTGATCTCAATAGCCCCGGATGAAAAAACTAAAGGCTCTAAAGAGCCAGTGTCGCTCACCTTGGTATATGTGAATATTAAACAAAAGAAACAGATGGATTCATGACAAAATTGTGTTGTGGTGATGGTGATGTGTTTGTACATCTTACTTTACTGAACATTCTTGCTGCTTTCAATTATCTCTATCTATAATGAACGTGGCCCAATGAAAATTGTTAAAAATTGACTATAAAGGACATTAACACCTTAGGGGGTCAATTGACCATTTCAGTCATGTTGACTTATTTGTAAATCTTACTTTGCTGAACATTATTACTTTTTACAGGTTATCTCTATCTACTGATCTATAAAAGTATTCAAGAAAATAACCAAAAACAGCAAAATTTCCTTAAAATTACCAATATAGGGGCAGCAACCCAACAACGGGTTATCCGATTCAACTGAAAATTTAAGGGCAGATAGATCTTGACCTAACAAACAACTTTACCCTCGTCAGATTTGCTCTAAATGCTTTGGTTTTTGAGTTATAAGCCAAAAACTGCATTTTACCCCTATGTTCTATTTTTAGCCATGGCGGTCATCTTGGTTAAATGGCCAGGTCATCGGACACATTTTTCAAACTAGATACCCCCATGATGATTATGGACAAGTTTGGATTAATTTGGCCCAGTAGTTTCAGAGGAGAAGATTTTTGTAAAAGATTACTAAGATTTAAGAAAAATGGTTAAAAATTGACTATAAAGGGCAATAACTCCTAAAGGGGTCAACTGACCATTTCGGTCATGTTGACTTATTTGTAAATCTTATTTAGCTGAACATTATTGCTGATTACAGTTTTTCTCTATCCATAATAATATTCAAGATAATAACCAAAAACAGTAAAATTTCCATAAAATTACCAATTCAGGGGCAGCAACCCAACAACGTGTTGTCCGATTCATCTGAAAATTTCAGGGCAGATAGATCTTGACCTGATGAACGATTTAACCCCGTCAGATTTGCTCTGGTATTTGAGTTTAAAGCCAAAAACCGCATTTTACCCCTATGTTCTATTTTTAGCCCTGGTGGCCATCTTGGTTGGTTGACCGGGTTAAACTAGATACCCCAATGATGATTGTGGCCAAGTTTGGTAAAATTTGGCCCAGTAGTTTCAGAGGAGAAGATTTTTGTAAAAGCTAACGACGGACGACGACGACGACGACGACGACGACGGACGACGGACGATGGACGCCAAGTGATGAGAAAAGCTCACTTGGCCCTTTGGGGCAGGTGAGCTAAAAATGTATTTTTAAGGGTGTCTTAACGATACAATTTTATAACATAATTGTGATGTCAAAACGTGGAAATAAGAAATTATATAGATATAGGTAGATGTGGTGTGAGTGCCAATGAGACAACTCTCCATCCAAAATACAATTTTAAAAAAGTAAACCATTATAAGTCAATGTACGGCATTCAACACGGAGCCTTGGCTCACACCGAACAACAAGCTATAAAGGGCCCCAAAATTACTAGTGTAATTAACATGTGAAAGCTCTCTCACAGGCAAACAACCAATAACTGAAAAATATAAGAGCATACACTACAAGCACGGGGACACATTCTACTGCATCCACACAGCACGAGTAACAAACCATGCGGAAAATAGATGTTTGTTTATTTAGATGTAAGTAGCCTTTGAACTTAAAATAGAAATACAATGAAATAAAATTTGTTTGATAAGCACTATTCTTTCCAAGGACATTCGATAAGAACGCAATATTATTTAGTTTTTTCAGCCAATTTAGAAAATTGTTGAGTGATTTTTTTTATAATTACAACAGTCCTTGTTTGAATGTCAGTAACACATATTTGACTATTACACGACGACGCACTTTAAGCCTTACAAAAAGCAGAGTTCTATTTTTAAGGTTTATGTGATCTAAAGGAGATGCAGGAAAAAAATTGTTTTTCACGTGTTCACCTTCAGAACCACTAGCACTAAGGACTTCATTATAGCAAACGTTTTTTTGTTAGATTGATATTGTGAACGAGGAATATGTTGAAACAACTGCTGATGTTTCAGAAACTGACCAGAATGAAAATGACATATTATACAGTAAAAACAATGTGATATATATATATATATATATATATATATATATGTGGCATATAAAAGTGCTTTTCAATGTTGCGGAGAACCTTTTAACAGTTTACTGTTTAAATGTATGGTAAACAACATCACTTAATAAGTTTTTAGTTTTTTGTCATAAATAATGTTTTTGTATGGTATATGTGAAAAGAATACATACTGAGATCACTTGATAAATAACTTATCTGTTGCCAATATATCCACAAATAAATCATCCTGATTGTCATTTTCACTTTGAAATGAATTATTTGGGATTCGACGTTAAATTGATATATTTCCTCACTATTTGAAAAGTACAATAATAATGTTTCACTGTGCCTAGTTAGAATTTTTCCATATATACTAAAATAGTAATACTATACACATTTTAAGTAGCCTCTAATACTTGATTTCAGATTTATTGGTATTTCATACAAATAATCGGTGATGAATATATAAATATTCATGAACAGTATTTTTTTGCTATCTGTTTTCAAGTATATCTCTGAAATTTACCAATCACGCCCACACTTTAAATCAAATGTATATTATTCTGTAAGTTTGAAACAAATTGTTATCAATTTTAATTTAAACAATAAGCCTCTTTTATGGCACTTTTTTTTTACCACCAAACAAGACCTCCACAGTTAAAGCATAGTGCGAACGAAAATTTCTTAATTGGAAACAACTAGACAAATGCTGGAGGAATATTAACTGGTAGAAAACCAGAAGAAAATTCATCAACAGAATTTAATTGAAAATTTTTTAACACTGACAAAAATAGCCTTTGGTGAGATTTTGTAATTAAATTTAAATGCCAATCAATGCCTACCAAAAAAAGGTATTTTGCCACATGCTATAGATTATTATATCGAAAGTATCATCACATTAGCTAGCAGTGCATTGATTTTGACATGATCTCAACACACTTTTACATTCGTTCAACAATTTAGAAATTATCAGGAAAATAAAATTCCGACTCGCTCAAGCAATGACATCATTGGTTTTGACAATATATATAATTCCCTTTTGGTCATTTACTTAAGAACTTAAGTATGTATTCATCATCAGATTTAAAACAAGTGATAGAGGTAAATCAAGAAAAGCGATTGGTTACCAAAATATACATTATATAGTGCATTTTTCCAATTTTTCAAATAGGTTAATTTCGCTACATATTTGCTTGGACAATTTATTGGCTCCTATAAAATCTTTTTATAAAGTATTTTCAAAATGGATTATGTCAAGAAAAAGGTAAATTCACAACAATACCTAGCTCCAATTAAAATTCAAAATAGAAAGTCCTTAATCAAATTGCAAAATCAAAAAATCAAACACATCAAACGAATGGATAACAACTGTCATATTCCTGACTTGGTTCAGACATTTTCTCATGGCGATATCACAACCTATATATCTGATCTTAAACGTAAATACAACATCGCCATATTAGTTTTATCAATAGAACTAAAAAAAATAATGAAATCGTTGAAGACTGAGACATTTGTTTTTATTTATAGGGCTTGCCAATGGCTTCAATAGACATCATCCCTTTTCACACATATTTTGTTAAAATGCCGGTAAATACCAGAATTGTTGTATGAACTGTTGCCGTTTACTGAAGGTGCCGTATTCCCGATAGTGACATGTGACATTTTCATCGAGTGTGAATGCGCATGACGGATGTTGCATGCATAACACTTGACTATTAAGACACATTCGGTTTCTGACCTTTTGAGTTTTATTGTATTCAGTAGGTTTATTTTTACTTGATTTGTTCCTAATAAAATTTGACCATTGGTAAACCAATATACCATAAGCGTAGAAATTTCTTTGCAGGAACCGTTAACACAAAATGTCGTTATCTCTGCCCAGTCACTGTTATTATGGTGTTTGTTGGATAATTATACTTTAATTAATGGTATTTGAGTTAAAAAAAAATACTAACTATCGATTTTCCATGTCCTGTCTTGTATTTAACTCCTGGATCACTTGGTATCTTAAACCTAACTCCTAAACCACTTTGTTTCTTATAACTATTCCTAGAATTTTTACTTTACCGATCATTTCGATGTGTCTATATCAAAACAGTTCCGCTATGACAACATTATGTCATTAGAAATTTGTTAATACGAAATTCATAATATGTGTAATGTATTCTTTTGGTGTGCTTCTGAGCGTCAACTAAATTCATTCAAACTTTTGTTTTGATCAACTATAAGGCCCAATTAAGCATTACTCGTACCATTGACATCGCATAAAATCCCAGTTCATTCTTTTTTCCGAATGTTAAAAAAACAAATTACAAAAGGACAATAAAATTTAACAAGTTTAAAAGCAATCCAATAAACATCTTGTTAAAAAATGAAAATCGATGAAAAGACAAATAAAAGACAAAAAAAAACACAATATAAAAAACCGAAAGAGTGAAAAGATATTAGCAGAACATATTTTATTATAACCTTATCTTGTATATAGAGCTATTCGTGCTTTTCATACAAGATTCATTGTTTGATGTTTTAACATAGATAACACAGAGAACATGTTACACTGCCATCACTATAAAAAAACCTTTAATGATAATTTTTTAATGCTTCTGATAAAAATAATTGAGTAAAACTTTAAGCGTAAATGAGGCAGTAACAGAACAGCACTCAATCAAAAAAGACATTTAGATGTCAAAATACAAGTTTTCTTTTATCAATTGATAAGTTGAAATAAACTCATCATAGATATCAGGATGACAGGCTCTTTTACGGCTAATTTGTAAGACATGTGAAAAGGATTTTACGTTGAATTCATTTTTTTTTCACGCCCCATTTTTAAATACCATAATGTTTTGATTGTACGAAGTAAAGTACCCGGTTTGAAACAAACTTATATGGATGGGCTATATTGAGTTCATTATACATTTTCAACTATCTTCTTGTAATCCGGTTTTTTAACTATACTATAAACTGTAGCATATTAATCTATTGCAATAAAAAATCATAATATCTAATAAAATTTGTAGATTTAGCTAACAAAGTCCTTATATTTGTATAAAGTAACAAACCGGCCATTTCCATTTTGACATGACCCATTTCTTTCGTTCCATACACAGAAATAGAAGTATTGAGATGCTCATAATGACTAGTTTTGCAATCTCCATGTCAGTATCTATCTTCCGGTTCCTTTCTTTCCGTACAATGTGAACAATTTAACGAGAAAATAAACAATTTCGAGGCAAGGTTCACCCAATTCTTCATTTTGACATGCATTTTGACTTATTTCTCCGTTAATATAGAACGGTTGTAGAAAACATTGCATATCTCAATAGAAAATAGTTGTATATGTATATATATTCTTTGATATCATAAAAAAAATTAAGAAAATAAGGAGAAACCTAACTTTCTTCTGTCTATTAATATTCCGTCATTGTGCCGAATGTTAGATACCATCGAGTCCGATCAAATTTTGCCGGTGTGGTTTAGACACAGTGAATGTTTAACTTTATCAAACACGTAAGACAATATTTTACGAGCTGTTCAATCGGCTTCATTGAGTAAGTTGTAAGTGTCAACTAAATATGCAAATAGCATCAATAAAATATTTGAAAGACCTTCAAGATTAAGGTTGGAAGTTTTACCTGAAAATATTCTTTTGAAAAGGAACATCACATCCAAATGTTAACGTATCTGTTGTTAGTTACGCTTCATACAAACTTATTATTCATCGAAACTTATTGATTCTTTGAATGAACTCATGGTTTTTTTTTCTGGACAAATTTTTTCGCGACAAGTCGAAAACAATTTTTTTCTTTCAATTTTAGCATTACATATAGTGGCAGCTGAGGGTAAAACAAACGAATTTTTTTTCAAAAACAAAATTATTTTTTTCTCCAAAAACTGGAAACAAACTTTTTTTACCAAAAAAAACCATAGCCCCCCCCCCCCCCCCCCCGAAAATCAAATGGTTGCTGCCTTAGTCTTGATTAACATAAAGATTATAATATAAAATTGGACTGTTTGAACCTTTTTGGTGTTAGTGAATATGCAAATTACCAGATTTCTAACGGTATGTGATTAAATTCATAAAGGAAATTGTAGGAAATGAAAGATGACAAACGACAACGATACTCAATTTTCAATCTTAAGCCCATAAGGCACAAATGTTGTAAATGGTGCATCATGTAATCTTCCTTCGTGTAATTTTCCCCATCAACTGTTTGCATTATGAAGTTACAACGATTTCTAACTTCCTTTTAAACTTGTCTGTACTTTCGTGATTAAGTCTTGCAAGTAGGGTACCTGTGTTGATGTTGCGTATCTCTAATTCTTATGTTACTTGGTGGTACATAACGTCTCTTTGATCTTCAAAGTTTTGCCCGATGCGTCGTTTATAGTATCTTAGGGAAATATATCCTGTGCTTATCTGTGAGAAGATAGTAGGTCCAAAATACTCTTTCACTTTGTAATTCATTTGGCTTTTTATTACTTTTTTATTCGAACGTAACTGATTAGTCTTTTGCATGCGAAATGCGCGTCTCGCATACACAATATCAATCCTGGTATATATGATGAGTTTATCATACGGGCTTACGTACGTATATCCTTTTTAAATGAAAACAGAGTTAGAAGAACTAATATTCTGTGTTATCCTGAGTTTTACAAATGAGACATTTGCTAAAACGTTTTTAAACATTTCGCTTTAGTTTTAAAATAAATCCAATATACACATCTTAGAATATCTTGAAGAACTGGGACAAAAAGAACCACACATACGGAAATGACTCCGGCGTAACCCATAGTAGTGGAGCTGATACGCTCATCTGAAGCTGAAGTTTTAGAACGTAGCAACCGGCTAGTATTTGTCTTTTTTACCCGGAGTTCCTTTTCAAGCGCTTCTAATTCCGGCTGCATGACCACCTTTATTTCTTGCATTGTTAGGTTTAAATTTTTTAAAAACAACCATTTATTTTGTCCAATATTTGAGCATTGGCATTTGCACGAATTATTTGTTGAGTCAGTATTTGAACTTGTCAAATCATGTAACGTTGTAAATGTTGAATCAGTATTTGACCTTGTCAAATCAGGTAACGTTCTAACGGTTGAGTAAGTATTTGAACTTTTCAAATCAGGTAACACTGTAACTGTTCGGTCAGAATTTGAACTTGTAAAATCAGGTAACGATGTTGTAACTGTATTTGAAGCAGAGGTGGTCATTGCTAAAACTAAAAGGAAACATATGTTAGTATACCTTTAATTATATATTTATGTTTTTGAATCCAAATCTCTGTAATGAGTTGAGAATATTTGAAGTCTGGTCTTGAGGTTATATCTTCGATAAAAATAGATTTGTAAAACTACATTTTTTAAAAGTATAACAAAATACCAAACTCCAATGCAAGTCCACAAATAGGGATGTTTTAGCTTCAGTTTCCTTGACTGATTGATTTGTGGTCACGTGCTAAACAATCGTCAGATGTTACAGTACTTGTTGTTCTAACTATTGCAGTTGTGTTGATACAATAGCGATAAGTTCTTGTTGTGCTAATTGTCTTACAATATTTGAAATATATAAAAGACGATTTCCCATGCTCTATGATTACATACATCTGAACAATGTTGAGGTTTGTAAGTATCATTACAGTTAATTTATTCGAAAATTGATGCGATTTACTACCTATGTTACAACTGTGCATCTCCCTGAAAAACCAAAGTATTTCCTATCCCATTTTATATTTTTAATGCGTACATAAATTTTGTTTCAGCTTATTATGTTTGGCATTCCAAATGCAGGGGTTGATTAAGACAGATAAGTGCAAAAATGCACCACGCTCTTTTTATGGTTAAACTTAATCAACCCCAAAGATTTTGGGGGTTCGTGTTGCTCTGTAATTTGAAAACTGTTGTTTAATATTTTGCAGGGTCTTTTTTTCTTTTTTTGCCATGGCGTTCCTTTTTAATTTTCGACTGCCGAGTTTGAATGTCCTTTTGGTATCTTTCGCCACTCTTTTATAGCCAAGTTACAATAAGATCATGCAGTGTGGTCAGTTTTACATAATACAAATAAATACTAGCACCAATATGATACAGTGGGTTAATTATGATGCAGATCATATAACGCTTTGTAAAATTTTCAAATCGGAGTGGCTATTAGCCATGACAGTAAACATCCAAACTATGCAAGTCAACAAACTATATCATAACATATGAAAGGTTCCTTTCAAAATGGTGGAGGTTCAAGGTTGTATATTGACCAATAGTTGTAGACGTCTGTATCATTCAGTCTTTTGTGGAGCGTTGTCTTTTTGGCAATCATACTACATTTTTCTTATTTCACGTGTAGATATTCTAGCAGTTTTTTTTCTGTCAAAAGAAGACAAACTAAACTTGGATACACCATCTTGTTAATATATAAATAAGGAAGTTGGGTATGATTGCCAATGAGACAACAACCATATTTCAAATGGAGTGGATGTAAACAATTATATGCGAATTAGGATGTATATACACTGTTTGACAGTGCAAAAGGTACACCAGTGTCCAAGAAGAAAAATATACAATACATGTAGGAAAAGAAAACTCATCATTTTGCTCTGTGTGTAGCTTCTGGTGTAAAATTGAAATATTTATATGGTGTACGAAAGGACAGTTTTTTATGTTAATATTAGGACAGTAGGTTTCTTTGTGCAAATTTCGGCAGTATATTTAGAAAATTCTTGATATTTTAACGAATATATCACCAAGATGCCTATAAGAGTTGTTGAATTTATCAATTAAATTGAATTGAGATAGGTTTTTACCGAGTTTGGTCAAAAACTGTTATTCATAACAATACACGAACAAGCTCTTTCATAATAGTATGTTGCATTGTTATATAAACATTTGTTGCCTTTAATGCAACAATGTATTATTTGTGTTTTTCGTGCATGAACAAACGCATAATGACTTACTTTTACAAATTAGGACTTGAATGGAGAGTTGTCTTATTGGCGCTCATACCGAAGTTTCTTACATCTATATATTTGCATATGTCATATTGTAAATGTCGTATTCGATAAATTTCTGTAAGTATATTCAGTTTTTGCATTGTATTGGTTGATGCATCTACTTAACAGCAATAGTTAACATATTTAACTTTATCTTAGAGGATACAATTTTTACAAGTGTACATATATTTTTCGCTCTGAATTCGGCCATTTTCCTTTTCCTTAAATGACTATACTAGAATTAGTCCAAATGTATAAGAACCCTCAATATTTGAACTGCATTATCCTTGTAAGGTTACTTAATAATAGATACTAGTACAAAAAAATACCCTTTCTATAGACGGAAATCCTCCAAAACCCTCCACAAGTCTGGCTTGTATTCCCGGCACACGCCATGTTACACTCATTTTCTGGTCTTCGTGGGTAAATAGTTGCATCCTCCGTTGAGTGTCCACAGAAACACTCTCTTCTATTCTTAAATGTTTTAACATCGAAATCATCAATAAAGCAAATTTCTAAAAGGAAGTTCTTATTCTGAAATCTGTTATGTTACTAATATTTATAAGTTTACTAAATAATGTTGGGTTTTTTCCTAGGATTTTAATTTTTTTACGAACAGTTTGAGATACATTCTTACTTGAATATTATTATTCATATGTTATTCATATCGTTATTTAATCAATCAGACACATTAAAAAAAAAAGAATCCAAATTAATCTGTGTTACTTAGTGTCTAAGAATATAAATAAATAGTTTATAGAACAGTACCACTGATTTTTTTCTGAGTGATATACATTTATTGAGGTGAACTGCTTGAACATTATCAAGCAAAAACTAAAGTGAAGTCCAAAGTGGAGATAATTTGAACATTTTTTGTAATCTCTGACAGTCTGACAGTACTCTGTGTTTCTTAAAGTCTATGAATATATATAAATGGTTTATTTGTTCGTACCACTGATTTTATGAATTATATACATTTAATTAGGTGAACTATTTTGACACAATCAAGCTATTCAATGTAACTGACCTGCATTCCAAAGTGGGAATATTTTGTACATTTTTTGTAGCAAAACTCAAAAGTCATACTTCCATCGTCTATCTTCACATCTAACATTCTGTCTTCGTCATCTGTGTAGCAACCAAGATATACATAGTCTGTTAAAAAAATCAATATTTTCATATACTTTTTACTTTAGTTAATTGTTGTTAATAGGTTTACGAGTTTTTGAGTTATTGATGTTTTCGCTTGCATTTGTTGCATGACCATAAAGGTAAACTTACAATATGGTTTTATTGAAGAGATCGCCCATATTTCTTCACCGTACTAATCATTTAGATTTTCAACATTCGATTTTTTGTGATCGTACAATGCTAAATTTTGGTATAAGTAATTCAAATATACTAGTCAACAAAAGAAACGATACAAGACTTTTTTTTCAAATTAAAGATAAAGTTTTCCGTTCATTGGACCAATATTGAAGGTAGAAATACTTAATCATTATGGAAATATAAATCCGTTAAAAAAAAAAATTTTGCTTTTGTTAAGTTTTTTCGCGATTTTTTTTTTTTTACAAAATTTACAAAAAAACGACAATTTTAAAAACAGAAGTTCCAACTAATGATGCCAACCTCTCATTTAAAAGTAAAGACAGTGTTTGCCATCAATTTGTTTTTAAAAATCATACAGTTTCTTCGTTTATTTGTAAAGCAAATTTCTGTCTCACGAGAAATCGTTTAAATGTATACAATATCAACTGATTTACCATAGACAGTATGTGTAAAGTGATATTCAAAAAGCGGTAGCAATCTTAAAACTAACCCGAAAGGTTCCAAATTTACTGTTTCATATCTAAAGCATTGATTTGAGAAGAAAATTAAAAAAAAACAATTTGCATTTTTTGAGATTTCAAAAAACACGTTTTTTACCAAAACTTTGAAAAATCAATATTTCAACCCATTAGTTACATCATGAACATAACTTGATTAGCATATTGAATATTTTAAAACAAATTAGAAATTTAATTTAGTGCTTAGAAAATTATGTGTCGATTTTTTTTTTTAACTTTCCGCAAAACTAATTTGCACCCTTTGATCATTTACACGGAATTTAGATACTTTCCGACAAGTTTTGATTTTCATTATCACATGTGCATACATTGCAAATGAAAGCTTTTTAAAATAGTATATCTCATTTTGTTTTATATGAAATACTTTTTGATAAATGTTATTTCAAAGTCGTGTATCGTTTCTTTTGTTGACTAGTATAGTTAAAGCAGAAATCAGGGGAGGAGGTAATCAAAAACTATAAGTCAAAGGAAGCCAGAATATTCTTTCCAAGTAAAAAAAAAACATATAAATGGCATATTAACAGTCCAATAAACTCATCATAGATACCAGGATTGAAATTTTATTTTTGCGCCAGACGCGTGTTTCGTCTACAGAAAACTCACCAATGACGCGATTGAATAAACAAATGTTAAATAGGCCAAATAAAGTACGCATTTTAAGAGCCTTGAGAACCAACAATTTCGAAAATTTTTGCCAACTAAGGATATATATTCCTTAGGTAGAAAAGCATTAGTATTAAAAAATTCAAAGTGTTGTAAACAGCTTTTTTAAGATTAGGACCAAATTGATAATAATTCATGTCAACACAGAAGTGCTGACTACTGTGCTGGTGATAAACAACTCTGCACAAAAAATATACATTTGAGCAATCCGAACCATATAAAAAATCTATACTTGATTTATGTGTTTTTTATGGGTGAATAGTTGTATCTTATGACAGGCAAATATCTGGGGATAAGTTGTTTTCCTCGAATATGTTGAAGTCATCATTGAAAACTATACGACGGGATTGTGAATACACCATATGTAATAAAAAATACAAAATAAAGGCAACCGTTCAAATATTTGGTCATGTTTGACATAGATATTTCATAACAAATAAAAACCAAATAGTGTGTATAAAAAGTGACAGCGTGGAGTTGAATTCATGTACATGTAAGCGAAAAATTGGAACACAACTAGATTTGAATTTGAAAATATCCGAAAAGATAATTCGATATGAAATTAATACTAAACATCAAACGTTTTATTGAAAAACGTTAATTAATTTCGAAACGTTTTAAAACTTATTTTCTCATATCCATAAGGCGAAATTGATCTTATATTGATTTGGCTGTTTTGTTTTGAGCTTTTTGGTTATATTGCTTTTCAACAACTTAGGTTCTCATACATCGTTGGCTTTCAAATATTCGGCTTTGAGCGGTTCTGCTGCAGGCAAATCCCGAAAAGTGCTTCGGATGCATACAATTTATAAGTTGTTGTTTTCGTTTTAACAGGAACACCCAACCCTTACGATTGAAAGTCACTGATGTATAAATACGAAGAAACGTTTGAAGCTTTGTGGTCAAAAGAGACTTCATAGAACATGTAGAACGTCACTATTGTCTGAGCAAAAAGTTAATGAACCAGTGTGATCTCAGAGAACGTTTGCATTCTTGTCTTTCATTTGTGTATATTTGCTTTATCTATAGAGTGTTTACATGCCATTTTTTTAATATTGAAATAGTCGAGGGTTTTTATAATGATAATGAAAATAATTCAATATTGACTGCTGTACCCAATTATTTGACATTTCTACCTATTTCATCTTTTTGTTTCGCTCACACATTGTTATAAAGGAAATTAATACGACTGTTTGACTGTCCCTCTGGTATCTTTCGTCCATCTTTTATACAAGTCAGAGGTTTATCTTGCTATACAACGAGGTTAATTCCACAATTTTTAATGAAGGAATATACAATTTGTTTTTTATTCAATTGGTTTTTATGCACTTTTGATGTGCCATTTGTTCAAGGACTTTAATTGGGGTTCGAGTATTTGTGTTTTTTTTCATTGACGGTAATGATAAATGTATTTAATGTTAGTTGTTTATATAAATATCTATATGCATATATAAGGTATTATATAACTTTAACAAAGATAATAGATTAAGAAAGGAAAAAATGGATTCAACCCGTTTTCAGTTTTTGAATATGAGGTAGAACTGTAAATTTGTCATACAATATTACTGTCCAAAATTATGTGTAAAACAAAACTAAATTCAGTTAGTTCATAGCGCAATGCCTCTGCTGGTTGGTGCTTTGTTCTCCAACGTACCAATAGCCCTTTATTCAGTACAGGCATGCAAATACGGCTATGTTATCCAATTTTGCTGTTTTATAAATCATTTTAGAAAACAGCGTCTGTCTCCTTGATGTTTTCATTTTGTATGTAAGAATAGTACGAGATGTGGGGTAAATATCATAAAAAAATACTGTGTTGATTTTCTTTCCAGTGATAATGTTGTCAAAACATAAGATGTTTTTTATTGTTATTTTCAATAAAAGTTCAAAATAATTATATGCTGGAAGTCGTCAAATAAAATTGAGAATAGAAATGGGGAATATGGGAAAGAGACAACAACCCGATCAAAGAGCAGACACAATTTGAAGGCCACTAATGGGTCTTCAAAGCAGTGAGAAAATCCAGCACCCTCAAGAGGTCCTCAGATGGACCCTAAACAAAATTGTGTACTAGTTCAGTGAAAATGGACATCACTCTTTAATCCAAACCATAAAAATGAACTTTATAAAAAAATATACAAGACAAACAAAGACTAGAGGCTCATGACAGGCGTAAACATATGGCGGGATAAAACTTGTTTTTTGATATTTCAATCCTCCCCCAATACCACTAGCCAATGTAGAATAATTTGACACATAGCAATACGCACAATAACGATAAGTATAAAAGAAGTCCGGGTCTGCTGTCAGAATAGGTAACAAAAGAAACTAAGCAAAATGACAATACTACATAAGAGACATGCAAATGCAGTGTTCATAAAAAAAAAGCACCGCAGAAAAATGGCGAATACATTGTAGATTGGGGAAAGAACATACAAGAATACATTTCCTGGATTTATCTTTATCGGCAACAATTATACCGTCAAAAAATTAAGATGAACATCTATCTGCAGAAATAAATTATGTTATGATCAACCGAGAATTAAAAACAATAACGAAATACTTTTTCCCGAAAAAGTTGAAACTCTGAAAACATTTCCTACTTTCTTGGTTGTGTTTTTTTTTCTCGATTAGAATTGTTATAAATTAAACCATGTCAGTAAAATATGTGTTTGGTTAGTAAATCTCAACAAAATCACCCCTATTAATGCATGAAAATATTATACTCCTTTATTTAGTAAATTGTTTTCATGCCAAGCTTATCTTTTGGTTTTAATTATAAAGAATACATACTGATATAACTTGATCCACTACGTATATGTATCCACGTTATCAAAACACATAGTATCCTGATGTTCATTTTTACTTCAAAATTAGTTATTTAATGTTGAAATCATAATCTCTTCCCTGGAAATGTAAAATAGTATATTGTTTCAGGATTTTCACGACACCTACTTTGCCAATGTTATTTGCTACTATCTTGATTCCAAACATCTATTTCAGTGGCTGCTTATAGAATTTAGATTTATTGATTTATTCTAAAGTCATTCGCTAAAAAGATGTTTATATCTATTATCGGATGTCCTGCCTTTTAATTTCAAGTATTATCTTAAAATACCAATTAGGATCACTTCCAAACCTTTTACTTGTATATAAGGTTGTATGTTTTGTACAACCTATGTCAATATAACATGTATAAACAAAAGGCTGTGTTGTATATCAATATCAGTACATCCGTTTTAAAAGAATCAATATGTGTTCGCAGCATGAATAGAAATAACCGAATTAACGATAAAAAGAAAATATAGGTAATGAGATTTTCAACGGACAATTAAACAACGAAATGTTATGAATTTGACAATACATGGTTTAAAAAATCATAGATCAATAAATGTGTATTCGAGTGCACTAGAACACAATACTTTACATTCAATTCAATCAGCAGAAATTTGTAAGTTTGAATCTTATTTTATATTGAAACTGGCCTTGTAAATGATTCTTAAACTTACATAATCAGATAATTAATATTTTAATCATACGATCTTTTGGAACAATAGGAACAGAGAGGCCTACCAACTCCTTCATGAAATAGCCCCTTATTTTCGAATGAAAGGAGAAGGTTTATATTTGACCATTTGAATTTCGATTTTTTTATTTTTTAAATCTATCGAATTACTTCAGTCATATTTAAAAAAAAAACCATTGTACCTCGGTTATCTTTAAGACTTAACCCCGAATTTATTCGATAACAATAATGCAACAACTTCTAAATGATTCCTGTCTCCTACGAATCCATCAGAAACACATCCACACTTTTTTTTTAGAACAGATTTTATGTAATACTGTAGTATGAGGTGTTTTTTTCTCTTTTTAAACAACACCGTTATAAAATTCTCGAAATATCCATGCTCATTGTTGAAGGCCTTACGGTGACCTATAGTTGTTAATGTCTGTGTCAATTTGGTCTTTTGTGGATAGTTGTCTCATTGGCAATCATACCACATCTTCTTTTCTATAAGCACAGACTAAGAGATGTACATAATAATGGCTGTTAAAATATACCTCAAACGTAAATCCACATGTATCGTGACCTATGTACAAAAGCTATGTCGATTTCGCTGTTTTAAAAATTACAATTGAAAAACCTGTACAGAACATTTGTTCTTATTCTAATGCATAACCAAAATAAGTAATGCATTAGAGATCGGAAAAAATGTACAAAATGAAAAAAATAAAATCACGCGAAATTCAATTTGACGTCAAAAAATGAATGGTTTTTCGTGGATCTTAATTTCTTTTGAATTTGTACATTTTTCCGTCATACGAATGAAAACGCCGAAACTGAATGTTTTCTTTTGTGGTTACCTTCTAAACTCGACTAAATGTTGCATCAAAATAAAGTTTGAAGGTAGGTGTTCACCTTTTTCTATTATATCTGTACATTGCATTATTCGCACATTTACTGATTTCAACAAGCCAACATGGCGGCTCATTGGTTACAAAATGTCAACAGTGAATTTGAAGAAAGCTTACGAGAAAAAAGGAAAATTAAAATGGCAAATGTTGAAAGAATCAATCACATTTTTTCTAGCGGTTATTCTAATATGCTTCATGTGAGCTTAATATTTAGTAGATGTATTATTCCTTCATCTAGCAATGGGTATAATAGAACAGCCACACACATGGTATACAAACCCTCGCTTTTTTTAAATTACCGTATTTGTCCTATTTCAAGGTAGGTATGGTGTCCGGTTATTTTACCTATTTTGAGCAACAAAGAAGCACAATTTACCTGCAACTAACCAAACAAATCAGTTTTGAATATTATCAAGGCTTTTTTTTAGAGCAACTGTCAAAACAGTCCGGGTTTTTTTAACAAATTGTCCTGGTTTTTTAACTAAAATTTTAATAAGAAATCATATATTCTTGACTTTAAAAAATGTGTTTTCTAGTTTATAAATGCAATTTAAAGAATGAAAATATATATTCTCAATAAAACAAAACACCATATTACTGCATTTATCAAAATTCACCTTTTATAATTTAATGCAAAAAAAAAAAATTGTTCGGGAAACGTTCTACAACAACTTTCTAATATTAAATAAGAAATCGTTGGATCCTTATTAAAAAAGGTCTTTAGAACATAGTGAGGAGAATTATAATATTATCAAGTTCATTTTATTGTACTTTTGTTGTCACTGTAAATACATATGTTCGTGGTGAACCATGGATGTTTTATACGGGACGTATTATGGTTTACCGTTGTCCGTCCGTCCTCAGCATGTCGGAAAATAACTCAAAAACGCTGTTACCAATTTACATGAAACTTCGGTGAATTGTCTATATGTATATATGTAAAAAACACCAAAAAAATGTATCTTCCCTTTCGAATTTTATAAAATTTTACATTTTACATTTTCCGAGTTATTGGATTTAATTTTAACAAACGAGAGGCTCTAAATAGCTTATGTCGCTTACCTTGATTTATTTGCTGCAGTCCATATTTAACAAAGGACACACTTCAACATTAAAGACAAAAATCGAATTCATGACAAAATTCTCTCTTTCGGTGCAGGTGACTTGTTAATAGATCTTTACTGAAATTCTTACTTTACTGAAAATTCTTGCTGTATACAGTTATTTCTATCTATAATGAACTTGGTTTAGTTGTTTCAGAGAAGATTTTTGTACAAGTTAACGAACGGCGACGACGGACACCAAGTGATGAGAAAAGTTCACTTGCTCCTTTTGGTCCAGGAAAAAACAAACATAAAACAAAGAAGAATGACTTAAAACATTCACCAATCTATTTTATAGATACAAGGTTTGAAGTTTTACCTGAAAATATTCTTTCGAAAAGGAACATCACATCCAAATTTTAACGTAGCTGTTGTTAGTTACGATTCATACAAACTTATCATGCATACAAACTTATTATTCATACAAACTTAATATTCATCCAAACTTATAATTCATCCAAATTTATTATTCATCGAAACTTATTATTCATCGAAACTTATT
The DNA here is from genome assembly GCF_965363235.1 of Mytilus galloprovincialis. NCBI lineage: Eukaryota > Metazoa > Mollusca > Bivalvia > Mytilida > Mytilidae > Mytilus > Mytilus galloprovincialis. Next base: position 65,221,095 of record NC_134843.1, read on the forward strand.
ATTCATCGAAACTTATTATTCCTCCAAATTTATTATTCATCAAAACTTATTATTCATCCAAATTTATTATTCATCCAAACTTATTATTTATACAAAATTATTGGTTCAAACAATCGTTACCATTTAATAAAATTTATGAATAGTGTTTGTATCTGTAATAAAATTGGTATGGTTTTTTTTTTAACTAGACGAATTTTTTTTGCCTTCTAGTTTGAATGACTTCTACCCCAACATTATGTCGACAATATATAAATTTATATTTTGGCTTTATATAATGCTTGACTCCACCATACTCCTTAAGTACAGGTACATGTAAAAAAAAAAATCAGAAGCATGTAACATAATGGTTATCTTCATCTCAAAAGAAAGTTGTGACAAAATAAAAGATCGACACCTGTAATTAAAACAATGTCACAATGTTCAGGCTTAAATCAAAATTGTATTTGTGTAAGTTGATACAAGCAAACAGTCGGTATTTGTCTCATACTATAAGAGGCAAATAATGTTTAATGACTTGATAACATTAATGTGTAAACAAATTAATTATGAGCTAGGAAACTGAAGAAGTTTTTTTTTCAGTAGATTTTTTAAACTTTCGCATACATAAATTTTACTGTGGTTAAGTATTCATTAGATATATATATATTTATCCTGCAATTGGGTGCTCTACTATGCAGATACAGCCCTAAAGATATCGCTATGCTGTATCTGTATACTATACAGATATCGCTAAAAAGCTCCGCCTACTGCCGGACTGAGTATTGTATGAACCTGCGTGACCTTAGAATGTGTGTTACCGTCACATTCCAATGACGTATCAATTGCGAATTAACGATTTCTTTTATACGTTCTGTTTGTTTTTCAACATTTCTTTAGAGCAATTAGAATCACACCAATGTTCTGATAACATACACACATGAACAGCAGTCTTTTCTACGATGACAACTATCGACTTGAATGTGTATGATTGTGTAACAAAAACAACCATGTCAATTTCAGCATGCTTTTTCAGTAAATGTCAACTCTGAAACGTAGGACAACTCGTACACTCCTGTTTCAAATTGGGCAATGTTTTGTTATTTGTTTTTACTGTTGAAATTAGTTGTTATGTTAAAATAGAAAATTATTCACCTTTAGCGATGTATTATTGTTAACCCTTCGAGATTCTTTTTTTTGCAAACCCGTCTTCAGCTGAATGTGTGATTACTGTATCGTATTACTACACCGGCCTCAAGGGATTTCAAATCAAAAATAAATGCAAAACATGTGTTTTTGTGTCTTTTGAAACACAAATAATATACAGAATTAATTGCAGGATAAAGACAATAACTGTTTAGTGTCTTTAAATATCAGCTGTATTTGTACTCGGCTCAAAACAGGTGTAATAGCTCGCTAAAAGTTCGCAAACACCTTGTTTCCTAGCCTCGTACAAATACAGCTGATATTTAAAGTTACTAAACAGTTATTGTCTATATAGTACTGTCCTGTATATAAACTACTTTTGGTTATGTTGATTATTTAGAATCTGCATTGCAGGTGGAGCACGCATGTTGTGTTAATTATTTTTTTTTTTTTTGGCTTGCCATTTGTTTGCAGAGGGACATTCGTTTATATTTTGTCCGAAAGGTTTATATTGAATCGATCTGTTAATGTCTTCCTATAACAGATTCATATCTTTTTCATTACAAATCTTATTGCAATTGTTCTTAACGTGAAGAGAGCGCGACACTCTCTCGACATGGGGAATCAAATTTAACATCCCCATTCTGACAGGACGTGGTTGCGTACTTGATACATCCCGCACAACCAAACGGACGCCCATCTTTGGCAAGTCCGGCAGAAGACCTTTAGTGACCAGGTTTCTATTCCATAGTTACCCTCTGATATCAAATGCTCTGGAAGAGCAAGCATATTCTACTCAATATATGACAGCCGTCGTGATAATCACGGTATGATCGATTGTTTGCATTATGAAGTTGCAACTATTTCTAATTTCAATTTAAATTTGTCTGAACTTTCGTGATCTAGTCTTGAAAGTAGGGTACCTGTGTTGATGTTACGTATCTGTAATTCTTTTGATACTTGGTACATAACTTCTCTTTGATCTTCATGGTTGGGGTACCTCGTGGGATAGTATTGTGATGTTTTAGGGGTTCCACTGCCGAAGCATTTGATTTATTTTTGCCCGGTGGGATGTTTTATAGTGATTTAGGGTGATATATCCTGTTCTTATCTGTGAGAAAATAGTGGATCCAAAGTGCTCTTCAACTTCTTACTTCTTTTGACTTTTTTTTATTTTTTTATTCTAACGTCACTAATTAGTCTTTTGCAGGCAAAACACGCGTCTCGCATATACACTATCAATCTTGATATCTATGATGAAATTATTGTACAAGCCTAAGTACATGTACATCTTTTAAGTGAGAACAGAGTTAGAGGAACTTATATTCTGTATTATCCAGAGTTTTACAAATAAGTAATTTGCTAAGACTTTTTTAAACACTTCACTTTAGTTTTGAAATAAATCCAATATCCACATCTCAGAATATCTTGAAGAACTGGGACAAAAAGAACCACACATACGGAAATAGCTCCGGCGTAACCTATAGTAGTGGAGCTGATACGGTCATCTGTAGCTGAAGTTTTAGAACGAAGCAACCGGTTCGTATTTGTCTTTTTTACCCGGAGTTCCTTTTCAAGCGCTTCTAATTCCGGCTGCATAATCACCTTTATTTCTTGCATTGTTAAGTTGAAATTTTGTAAAAACCACCATTTGTTTTGTCCAACATTCGAGCATGTGCATTTGCACGAATTAATTGTCGAGTCAGCATGTTGATTTGTCGAATCAGGTAACGTTGTAGTTGTTGAGTCCGTTTTTGGACTTGTCGAATCAGATAAAGTTGTGACTGTTATGTCAGTATTTGGACTTGTCGAATCAAGTAACGTTGTAATTGCTGAGTCAGTATTTGAACTTGTCAAATCAGGTAACGTTATAACTGTTGAGTGAGTATTCGACCTCGTCAAATCAGGTAACGTTGTAACTGTTGAGTCAGTATTTGAACTTGTCAAATCAGTTAACGTTATAACTGTTGAGTCAGTATTTGGACTTGTCGAATCAGGTAACGTTGTAACTGTTGAGTCAGTATTTGGACTTTTCAAATCAGGTAACGTTGTAACCGTTGAGTCAGTATATCGACTTGTCAAATCAGGTAACGTTGTTGTTACAGTATTTGCAGCAGAGGTGATATCGACTAAAACTAAAGGAAATATATGTTATTATATTGTCTTTTATATTAATGCTTTTGAAAGCATAGATCAGTCATATGTCGAAAAGAATTAAAATCGGACAATGAATTTATGGTTAAGATAAAACGAATTGCTTAACAACATATTTAAAAGGGTATAACCAAAATAACCAAAATAAATTTTAATACAAATTCAAAAAGGGGAGTGTTTTGACTTTGCTTTCTTTACTGATTTAAGTAGATGGTCGCATGCGAAACAATTATCAGATGTTAAAGTACTTGTTGTTTGAATTATTTCAGTTGTGTCAATACAAAAGTAACAACCTCTTATTGCGATCATCGTCTTTAAAAAGTTTAAATGTTAAAGTCATGAGAAACCTCAAATAAAAAAAAATGCATATGGTTTTTTATAACTCAATGGATAGTTTTTATTATAAAATTATGTACATATACTATTTTCTGAAGAAATTTCTTTTAATTTGTTCATATTTAGAAGAAGTTTACTTTATTTTAATTGCTTCCTGGAAGCATTCCCCGACATATATTCCGTATTCAAAGTGACCTTAGTGACCCATCTCGTTAATTCCGATGATCGCAATACGCATGAATGTCCTTAAAATAAACTATTATCTGATTGTACATGTTACAATGTAAACATGTGCTCAATAACTATGCTTTTTTGTTGATTGTTGACAAACAGGTGACAATCGTAAATTTTTGGCTTCAAAATACGAACTTAAATAACCTGCCATATTTTCACCCCAACACTGACCGATCGAAAAACAAATGATGATTATACGAAATTTATGCAAAAAAAATGATAAAATCGTGCACAGAAGACTAAGTTTATGATGTTTATATGCATTGGTTCAAGAATTGAAATAACATTATTTTTCACCGGTCACTCGTTTCCTATGACTTTTAACATGTTAAACACAAGTAGACGATATCGTGACAGAACTCGATGAATGCTCTTTAATTACTTGCATGAAAATAATGTTCAGCTTGATTGAGCATTACAGATTATTTTGTTTAAAAATGTATACAGTTTCCTACCCAGGTTTGTACAAGGTGAACTCCTGAATAACCAAACAGTGATATTTGGAAAGGATATGTACATTTTATTTTGCATCCATCCCTTTTACGTTGGACGTTCGACATGCAGGTTGACTTAGACAAACAAGCTCATGAAATTATTCACGCTCTGTATATATTTTAACTAAATAAAAAGTATTCATTAGAAGTTAATGACAGATCAACCATACAATTTCATTGTTTAAGGAAATACAAAACGTATAAGAGTATCAACATTAATTTGATTTATATAATTTTGTGTGACCAGTATAACATAGGAGGACATCATCTGCTTTACTTGCTGAAGCATCAAAGATCACCCACGGATTTTATTGATGGTAATTTGCTCTGTCTATAGTTTTATATGTTTTGTTTTGTATATATACTGTTGTTCAAATTTTTCGGGTTTTCGCCATGGCGTTTATTTTCGACCGTCATCCGAATTTGAAACCTCTTGAAGATGCTATCATCAATATGATAAAGAAGGTCATTTATGGTCCAGGTTATTTGACGGTTTGTAAAATTATCGAGAATGGCAGTTAAATATGTCAGTTTTAACTTCACAAACAAGCCCATTTATTATACCTCAGGTATTCTTTTCTATATCAAATTGCAATCTTTGAACTATTGGACCGGTCAATAGTTTCCAAATATTTGACCTCGATGAAACTGTTTGACCGCAAGCATCTTTCTATTCCGCGAATTTCAAATGCATGTACGGGATTGGAAGAATTTTTAAATCTCGCGGGATTTACGACGTCGTGTTTTATGTGTAGTATATAGGGTTGACATTAGTGCAGAACGTAGTCATAGCATTTCAGAATATTTATGGAGCGGTAAACAATATGGTTTGGATTCTGCTTTTTATACTACGATAGTTGATTTATCCCCATTATTTAATGTCTGTTGACTTTTTCGATATAATAAAACACTTACTGACTGGATATTCGTTGAATAGTCAGTTTATTGTCATCTCAGCTACGCCTCAAGGCAATAGTTGCACCCGAGGACAATAATTTACTATTCCACTCATATCCAGTCAATAAGTTTACAATATAACATATAATAGGTTCAGTGCAAAAAGTCTCTGTATAATGTCATGTTATGCATCAACTAATATTTTAGTAATATAAAAAAGAAGATGTGGTATGATTGCCAATGAGACAACTATCAACAAAAGACCAAAATGACACAGACATTAACAACTATAGGTCACCGTACGGCCTTGAACAATGAGCAAAGCCCATACCGCATAGTGAGCTATAAGAGGCCCCAATAAGACAATATAAAACAATTCAAACGAGAAAACTAACGGCCTTATTTATGTAAAATAAAATGAACGAAAAACAAATATGTAACACATAAACAAACGCAAACCACTGAATTACAGGCTCCTGACTTGGGACAGGCACATATAAATAATGTGGCGGGGTTAAACATGTTAGCGGGATTCCAACCCTCCTCTAACCTGGGACAGTGGTATAACAGTACAACATAAGAACGAACTATGAAAATCAGTTGAAAAAGGCTTAACTCATCAGATGGACAAAAATACAAGTGGACGTGGCCCGGTACTTATACATCCCGACACAAAAAGACACAATGAACAGATCTGAGAGCTAGTTCAAAGCCACTAACAACTAATAAAAAAAATCATGGAACTAAGACTAAACTATCAATCCGTACACATCCAACATCCAATGGATTTAGTGTAAAGTGGCAGTTTCTGTCCAATGATCACATGTTAACATGGAATACATTCTCTCGTTAATATAACAACAAAAAAATATGGTATGATTGACAATGAGATAACTATCTACCAAAGTTCACATGAAGTGGACGTAAGCAATTGTAAGAAAGACGGTATTTTAAAACACCGTTAGACGGTGACTCAGAAAAATCACCATCCAAAATATAAAAAAAATATAGGGGAAGAAAAATCATAATTTTTGTCGTATATTTTGGGGTAGAGTTTCTGATGTGAACATAAATATCTTCATAAAGGAAAGAACATTTATTGATGTATGTAAATATTTGATTTATTTAAAGTAATTTCCTTTCAGCAGTATATTTAGAAAACTATTTGTTTAACAAATATATCATCAACATAAAGGTAAGTGCTGTTGAATTTATTAACTTAATGGTCTTTACCTAGTTTACCGCCGATTTCATTGAGTGTGTAGGGAAAGGTAGAATCCTTTGTTAGCTTGCTTGTTGCATAACCATGAAATCATTATCATATTAGGTAAACTATCCTCCTTTTAGAATAGACTAGACCGACAGATAACAAATCTATTTGTCTGTAAGACTAGACTACTTCGAACGGAGGGTAATTTACTTAACCTAATAACGACTTCACAGTTCAGCTAACAAGCAAGCTAACCAAGGATATTACCTTTCCCTACACGCAATGAAATCAGCTGTATTTTTATACTGTAATTCATAACAGTACATGAGCAGGCTCTTTCTAAAATTCAGTGTTTTATTATAATTTAATCAATAGTTGCAATGCATGCAACAATGTATAATGTGTGTTTTACTTGCATGAAAATGTATTACAGTATATCAGATTAGATACGTCGTCTTAGATAAATTTCTGTAGTTTTATTAAGTTTTTGTAATTACATGGTTGATTCATTTACTTCACGGCAATAGTTGAACTATAAGGGGATGAATTGTTTACAAGTGTACATATATGTTTCGTACTTAGTTCGGCTGTTATCTTTTTTTTTCTTAAATTACTAGACTCAAATTATTTCAGATGTGTAATTAACCTTACTATTTTAACTGCATTTTCCTTGTAAGCTTACTTTAGAATTCAAAATAGATACTATTGCATAAGATTACCCTTTCTATAGACATTCATTCTCCAAAACCCTCCACATGTTTGGCTTGTATTCCCGGCACATGCCTTGTTACACTCATTTTCTGGTCTTCGTGGGTAAATAGTTGCATCCTCCGTTGAGTATCCACAGAAACATTGTTTTTTAATCTTGAAAGTGAACATCATTTTTTAAACATAATCAAAATTAATCTGTGTTACTTCGTGCCTAAGAATATATATAGATAAATTCATCATTGATACTAGGATTGAAACTTGATCGCTGTATTGCAGACCCATCGGTGGCCTACTGCAGTTTTCTGGTCTTTGGTCGGGTTGTTGTATCTATGACACATTCCCCATTCCCATCCTCAATTTTATCGAAGTTATGAATATCGCAAATTTTTAACAGGAAGTTCTAAGGGTGAAATCTGCTAATTTACTTATATTTATAAGTTAACTAACTAATGTTTTTCTCGGAATTATTTTAATTGTTGTTTTTTAGTTTTGAATACATAATGAATCTTGTTCGTTATTTCCATTGGCTTTTCGCAGCTCCTCCATATATAAATATAATTCGTGGGTATCAATTTTCGAAGATGAAGGAAAGATTTTATATTAGTTGACATTAAATTTCGTGGGTTTTGCCGAAGTCTTAATACATGTGTACTAGCCTTTAGAAAGTTTGTTATTTGTAATTCATTTAATTTCGTAGTTAAAGTATACCCATGAAATCCACGAAAAATAATATCAGAGTAATAATGAATCCACAGGAATCTGACAGACTGAGTCTGAATCCACAGGAATCTGACAGATTGAGTCTGGCATTACTGTGTGTTACTTAGAGTATAATAATATATATAAGTGGTTTATAGATTCTTACCACTGACTGTTATGGGTTAAATATTTTAATCTAGGTGAACTGTTTTAACACAACCAAGCTATAACTGACCTGCAGCCCAAAGTGGGAATATTTTGAACATTTGTTGTAGCAAAGTTCAACAGTCATACTTCCATCGGTTATCTTCACATCTAACATTCTGTCTCCGTTATCTTTGTAGCAACCAAGATATTCATAGTCTATTTAAAAAATATCAATATTTTCATTTACTTTTACTTACCTTATTGTTGATAGATTTATTTGAGGTATTGATGAATGTGTTTTTCTAGAATTTCTTGCATTACCATAAAGGTAAGCTTACAGTATGATTTTATTGAAGAAATCACAATTTTCTGGTTGTACAATGCTTAGGTTTTTTCAAGTAATTAAAAATGGTTGAGCAGAAATCAATGCAAAAGCAATCAAAAACTGTAAGTCAAAGGAAGCAAGAAAATTCTTGCCAAGAGAAAAACATGAATGGAATACTACTGTCCAAACAGACACTGCACAAAAAATAAACAATTGACCAACTGGAACTATATAAACCAAACAGCAGTTGATGCTCGTAGTCTTGAGGGATAAATAGTTATTTCTGATACAAGTAAAAATCTGGGAACAAGTTGTTTTCTTCAAGGTCATCACCAAAAACAAAACGACTGGATTGTGAATACCAAAAATGTAACAATTATGTTTGTTTGACATCGATATAAAATAGCAGTAAATAAAAATAAAAGCGTTCATGAAAGTAACAGCAAGGTGTTAAATAAATGTAAGCGAAAAGTTAGAAAAGTACTAGACTTGAATTAAAAAACATCCGAAAAAATGAATTAATGACATTAATACTAGACAACAAAACGCTTTTATTGATATAAGGTTAATAAATCATGAAACTTTTGAAACTTATGTTTCATCTACCTCAGGCGAAGTTGATATTAGATAGATTTGGCTATTTTGTTTTGTGCTTTTTCATTAGATCACTCTTCAACAGTTTATGTTCTTATACATCCTTGGATTTCAAGAATTCGGCTGTGAGCGCTCCTGATGAAGGCAAATCCCGAAAAGTGCTTCGGATGCATACAATTTATAACGCGTTGTTTTCGATTTAACAGGAAACACCCAACCCTTACGATTGAAAGTCAGTGGTGTAATAAAACGACGTAACGTTCGAAGCTTTATGGTCAAAAGACACTTCACAAATCGTCACTAGTGTCTTGGCAGAAAGTTAATGAACCAGGATTATATCAGATATCGTTTTATTTTTGCTTTTTTTTCGAAAAACGCTGATCGGAAGATACTATGATTTTTTAGTACTCCGCATCATCTTATCATCTTAATCACGTGTTAGTGTTTTGGTTTGGGTTTTTCGCTATGAATATTTTTAGACTTTACTGTTTTTGGTAATGTTCCACGGTACTCATACTTTCTGCCATTGTGTTATTGTGCTATGATCATTTTTTGCATTCTTATCTTTCATTTGTGTTTATTTCCTTTGTCTATAGAGTGTGTAAAGCCATTTTATTTTTCTTAATTGACATTATCGGGTTTTTTTTATAATGATTAGGAATATATTTCACAAATCTACTGGACAATTTGGCATGAAAACAATTACTAAAGGTGTACCAATTAAAAGTGGTACTCCTTTAGTAATTGTTTCCATGCTAAATAAAACTTATCTTTTGGTTTTAATTGTAAAGAATACATACTGACATAATTTGATCCACTACGTATCTGTATCCAAGTTATCCAAACACATAGTATCCTAAATTTCATTTTCATTTCAAAAGTAGTTATTCAATTTCGATATCCTATTATATTCCCTGTAATTTTAAAATAATATATTGATTCAGAATTGCCATGACACCTACTTTGACAATCGTATTTGCTTCTATCTTAATTCCAAACATGTATTACAGTGGCCGCTTATAAATTTTAGATTTATTGATATATTCTAAAGTCATTCGTTGATAAAAATGTTTATATTTATTCTTGGATATCCTGCCTTTTAATTTAAGGTATTATATTAAAATACCAATGAGGATCACTTTGAAACCTTTTAATTGTGTATAATTTTGTATGTTTTGTTTGTATGTTTAATATAACACATGTCAGTTTAAACAAAAGGCTGTTTTGTAAATCAATATCAGTTCATTTGTTTTAAATAGTTATCAAAGGTACCAGGATTATAATTAAGTACGCCAGACGCGCGTTTCGTCTACGTAAGACTCATCACTGACGCTCATATCGAAATATTTGTAAAGCCAAACAAGTACAAAGTTGAAGAGCATTGAGGATTCAAAATTCCAAAAAGTTGTGCCAAATACGCACGGGTAGTAAGGTCGTCATATCGAGGAGCGTTTAGTATAGTGATTTTGTCATAGTTTGGGTAAGTTTGACATGGTTAATTTATGTTGCTTCCCTAAACTATTGCCTCAGTTCTATTCACACGAACAGATAAAAAGTAAATAAGATGCTTGAATCTGTATTGGAGGTCAAACTATCTATATTGGAATTGTTGTTTCACAAAATTAACGCAGAATAAGCAAGATATCGGAATTGCTATGGTTTGGTTAAGCGATTGACATGGTTCGGTTAAGAGTCTAGAAATTCGTTATGGTTTTGGTCAAGATTGTCATGGTTTAGATCGAAATGAATATATATGTGTTTCACTTTAATACTAAAAAGTTGATTGATAGCGCCTGTTATTGAACTAAGTTACACTATATATTAACTGCCTGAGAAGAAAAAAAACCTGTTTAACCAAATTTAGTGGGTGTAATCGTCAAAACGTATGTTAAACATGTCATGTTACTTTTCGTAAGTTTTCTTGCAGTAACCCAACTACAAAACTAACCAAAGGATATAAAGAGGACATCATAAGTCTTAAACCATTTACAAAACCGAATAGTTACGCGAGACATGGACAACAGTTTTAAAACTCATTGGTTTTAAAACTATAATAGGTGAAATTACAATAAAAAGTACTTTCAAAGTTCGAATTTAAAATAAGAAAGATCACAACTCCAATTTTGGATTTAAGCCGATATGATGTTCAAGTTTATCAATTATTATTAGGAATCAATAAAAATCTTTGTAATATTGTATAAATGCATCGTGTATAGTATCATTGAATTATTTCAAATATTTTACCTTTTATGAAACAGTATCTATACTATCTGAAAAAAAACCTCCTATTATCTAGTTTTAAGTATGAGGTGGTATATTATTAAATGTAATTGAAAAAAGGATTGAAATTCAAAGAAACACGTGTTATGTTGTCTGCTACATGTACATTTAAACTGTGTACGACCTTAATTGACCTGGCTAGACAAGAAATCATCGTTTGTAATAGGACATAACGCATTATAAGATGAACGAAGATGAAACAGATGGTAAGTTTGTTGATATATATATCACAAGTACACTTCATTTGAACTTCTTAGAACATTCAATGATATTTTTATGCTATCTATATTTACCCTTTATCATTTTTGCTTATTTGATTTTCAATTTACAAGGTAATATCAAATGTAAGATGACGTGGGAAATACATAAATGAGCCAGCAAACCAACACCACAAACATGAATTCTTCAACAATAGGATGAATTAAATTGGCTAAACTCTATATCTGCCTGTTTCTATAAAATGGGTAAATAAACTGAACAGAGACAACCAGAGATCTGAAACCATCAAACTATTCTCAGTATAGCGTAAAACAGTAAGGTATGACATAGGACAACTTGTCGCGTCACTAGTTTCTGGACTTTTTTGGTGAGTCGCAACTTCGGAATTCAGTAAATAAGTCAGGAGCCTCTGGCCTTTGTTAGTCTTGTATTATTTTAATTTTAGTTTCTTGTGTACAATTTGGAAATTAGTATGGTGTTCACTATCACTGGACTAGTATATATTTGTTTAGGGGCCAGCTGAAGGACGCCTCCGGGTGCGGGTATTTCTCGCTACATTGAAGACCTGTTGGTGACCCTCTGCTGTTGTTTTTTATTTGGGCGGGTTGTTGTCTCTTTGACACATTCCCCATTTCCATTCTCAATTTTATTTTGAATTTAAATGTGTAAAACCCTTCCTTTCACAAGAGTTAGCACTTATGATGCCTGTTTGTTGTCTGTTGAAAACTTATATTTTCAGGATTTCGTAGTTTATAACTTCTTTTCAATTTGTGTAACTAAATATGTTTAGCATAAAAAAAAACGCGGCCAAATTCAGAATTGTTTTTTTTGTTGTTATTTATTTACACGATAAGGCTCCAAATTTTACACAAATGAATTGAATTGGACTCGTACAATTTTTCAGAGGCAATTGCATCTATTGCTCCTTTAGACGGGTCATTTGAAGCTGTTGGTGATACTGATTTAATTGAAGAAACAGTGGTTTCACTCAATAAAGATGATGACAAATTAGATGAAAATAATAATGAAAATCAACAGGGTTTGCCAAAAACAACTTAAGTTCAGTGCGACATCTGTTCTAAAATTGTTCAAAGAAGATGTCTAACACGCCACATGAGAACACACGGAGATCAACTGATTTGTTCTCATTGTCCAGCGAAATTCTCAGATAGATGGGCCTTGACGGAACATGAAGCAAGACATTCAAACCCTTTAATGTGCAATGTTTGCGGCTAAAAATATACTTCAAGAATCGGCCTAAGTCGTCATTTAAGAGACCATGCTAGTTCACGCCCAATAGAGTGTGATATTTGCCATCAACGGTTTAACGATAACGCACATTTTGAAGGTCATCGCAACAGTAAACATTTAAACTACAAACCGTTTAAATGTACCGTATGCAGCAAGGCTTTCGCTTATAGACAATCAATGGCAAGACATGTCAAAGAACGTCAAGGGAATAAGTCCTACATCTGTATGGAATGTAATGCTGTGTTTAACAGCAAGCGTTCACTAGACCAGCACCATGGTGGGAAACACGAGCAGAAAGAGCATACATGTATGTGTGGAAAGTCCTTCCGTTGGGTTCGATCCTTCACCAGACGCAGTAAAATATGTAAAACAAAATAATTTATTAAATAATAAGTATTTAATTAATTTAAAATTTGATTTTTGATTCATTTCTAGCATTCATAAAGTTTAAATGATATCATATTGTCTCATTTTCAAGATACTGACATTTTTAGATATCATAACATGCTCTTTTGTGAGAAAGGATTTATTCTTCATCTTTCCCGCTATGGTACTGACGAATTCCTTGAGCACCATGTGCAAATCCATCATATGGGTTCACGATTGCACTGTTTACGTTTAGCAGATCTTCGGGGTTGGTCAAACTTTGCATGGCTTTTGAAATAAATAAACGTAGTATTGTTTAATTAGTTCTTTTGGATTCAAGTTTATAATATGACTGCGGCAATAACAGATTTAAAGATTAAAAAACAAATATTGAAACATAGGATCCTCTTAATATTGTTTCATATAATGCTATTCAATAAAACTACAGTGTTAAATATATATCGTTATTTATTTGTGTCTTTAGTGTTTCTGTTACTTGATTATCTTGTTTAAACCCGATCTGGTGAGTTTACATGTATGGCATGGTTAAGGCGAAGAAGAGGGTGGGGAGCCCGCAAACATGTTTTACTCCGCAATATTTTGCATATACTGTCTCAAGTTAAGTGTCTGTAATGCCGTGAATCTCGTATGTAACTGTGTATCATATTTTGCTATTTATTTTGGACAGAAATTAGGCTGATGATTTTCTAATTGGAATTCCTATACATTGAATTTTGTCGCAGCCTTTTATATCTTGCTAAGAAATATGGTTTTGCTCATTGTTGAATGTTGAAGGCCTCTTGATGACAAATAGCTGCTAACATCTACGTCATTTGATCTCAGGTGAATAGTTATCTCATTGGCAATCATATTGCATCTACTTATAACATATTACTACATTGTTTGTGCGTTATGTCCTTTTGTGTTTCAAATGGAACGATTTTTGTTAATTTTGATAGTAACTCTTCATTATACACGAGAAGAATTACATAGCTGAACCATGTTGAACATGAACTTAACTATGACACTAATGAACCAAACCATGACACAGATATTTCAGTAATTTTGAATTGATTGCAAAAGTAGGTATTTTTCAGAATAATTGACCGTAGTGTTATATCACGAAGATATATGTGATGTAACAGACTGTAAGAAAATAACTTTTTTATGCACGATAAACCAATTAGCAAGTTTTAAATTTTGACATACGCAAGCTTTGTTCTGTTTTAAATCATTATCCATATGATACCACTTGTGATGTACTAACATATTTACTTTATACAAAGGTACATTTGTACTTACCAGCTTGAATTAATGATCAGAAGTTCCGTTTACAAAATATCCCAATGTTTACATTTTTGCATTGATTGTCATCAGAAAGACTTAACACCGTCATGTCAAACTTATCCAAACTATGACAAAATCACTGTACTAAACGCTCCTCGATATGACGACCTTACTGCCCGTGATACGGCTAAGGAATAAACATGTGTTCGCAGCATGAACGGAAATTACTGAGTTTACTATAAATGGACAAATATAGGTTATGAGATTTTCAACGGACAATTAAACAGCGAAATGTTATGCATATAACAATACATGGTTAAGAAAAATGATAGATGAATACATGTGTATTCGAGTGCACTAGATCACATACCGGTACTTTACATTCAATTCAATCCGCCGTAATTTGTTAGCTTTAAATCTTATCTTATATTGAAACTGATCTTTCAAAGGATGATATATCATACATAATCAGTTAACAATTTAATAATACGATCTTTAGGAACAAAAGAGAGGCCAACCTTATAGCCGATTTTATTGGGTGTGAAGGCAAATGCAATATCTTTGGTTAGCTAGCTTACTAGCTGAATCGTGAAGTCATTGTTAGGTATGGTAAACTACCCTCCTTTAAGAGTAGAATAGTCAAACAGATAACCAATATATATGTAGCTGTCTGTAGGACTAGGCTACTTCGAAAGGAGGATAGTTTACCTAACCTAATAATGACTTCACTGTTCAGCTTGTAAGTTAGCTAATCTAAGATGTTACCTTTGCCTACACACTCAATGCAATAGGCTGTACTTTATGAAAAAGTCTCTTAGATATTTGTATGATATATTGGCTCTCAATAATGACGACCTCAGTATGTATACTAACGAAATTCGTCCTAATTAATAATTATCCATTTTAAGATAATTCGTTATTGTAATTCTACATGCAGACATCTTTAACGTTCAGGTATTTCACATCCAATTTTTGTATGGTAATATTCTTTACAAAGCACAAAAGTGTCAACATTACCCAAAGCGAACAAAACCTTTAGTTAAATAGACTTATTACATTTAAAATATTAAAGCATGCAATCCAAGAGTTTAAATGCCTTGCTTGCTAACTTTGTTTGGTTGTTTTCTCATGCATTGTAATTAAGATTAACACCTTAATGCAATGGGTAGGTGGAGTATAACAGTCTTTTTACTAAACACGACGGTTTGATTTGTCAATGAATTTTAAACTTGTTTACAATATAATATCCATTGTCCAATCAACTCTTTTTTATATAGTAAACAAACTGTTACTCCATCTCTCCATTGAATTTAGATGTCAATCTTAATTACAATGCATGAGCATACAATCAAACAAAGTTGGCAAGCAAGGCATTTAAACTCTTGGATTGCATGCTTTAATATTTTAATTGTAAGATAAAAAAAAAAAACCATGCATCTTTTATTAATATATTGCAAAATCCTGTACAACTTAAATAGCAAGGCCTTAAGAAATTACTACATAAGTAATACACAAGTTTAAGAAAAGTAAAGTTTTCTTTTTTCCTGTAAAACACACAATTACTGACTGAAATTATTTTTCCATAAAAAAAGGGGGGAGTCCCGGGTCCCTGACCCCCTCCTTAATCCCCTTTTGTGTTTTTTTGAAAAGAAACTAAGGATGTTCTTATCCCAGGAATAGATTACCCTAGCCGTATTTGGCACAACATTTTTGAATTTTGGGTCGTCAATGCTCTTTAACTTTGTGCTTGTTTGGCTTTATAACTATTTTGATCTGAGCGTCACTGATGAGTCTTATGTAGACGAAACGCGCGTCTGACGTATTAAATTATAATCCTTGTACCTTCGATAACTGTTTACACCACTGGGTCGATGCCACTACTGGTGGACGTTTCGTCCCCGAGGGTATCACCAGCCCAGTAGTCATCACTTCGGTGTTGTCATGAATTTCAATTATATATGGTCATTTTTTTTTATATAAATTCCCTGTAACAAAACTTTCAATTTTTGAAAAAGCTAAGGATTTTCTTATCCCAGGAATAGATTACCTTTGCCGTATTTGGCACAACTTTTTGGAATTCTGGGTCCTCAATGCTCTTTAACTTTGTACTTGTTTGGCTTTATAACTATTTGGATCTGAGCGTCACTGATGAGTCTTATGTAGACGAAACGCGCGTTTGGTGTATAAAATTATAATCCAGGTACCTTTGATAACTGTTTACACCACTGGGTCGATGCAACTGCTGGTGGACGTTTCGTCCCCGAGGGTATCACCAGCCCAGTAGTCAGCACTTCGATGTTGACATGAATATCAATTATATGGTCATTTTTTTTTATATAAATTCCTTGTTACAAAACATTCAATTTAAAAAAAAAATAAGGATTTTCTTATCCCAGGAATAGATTATCTTATCCGTATTTGGCACAAGTTTTTGGAATTCTGGGTCCTCAATGCTCTTTAACTTTGTACTTGTTTGGCTTTATAACTATTTGGATCTGAGCGTCACTGATGAGTCTTATGTAGATGAAACGCGCGTCTGGTGTATAAAATTATAATCCTGGCACCTTGGATAACTGTTTACACCACTGGTTCGATGCAACTGCTGGTGGACGTTTCGTCCCCGAGGGTAACACCAGCCCAGTAGTCAGCACTTCGGTGTTGACATGAATATCAATTATATGGTCTTTTTTATATAAATTCCCTGTTAAAAAACTTTCTATTTTTGAAATACTAAGGATTTTCTTATCTCGGGAATAGATTACCTTAGCCGTTTTTGGCACAACTTTTTGGAATTCTGGGTCCTCAATGCTCTTTAAGTTTGTACTTGTTTGGCTTTATAACAATTTTGATATGAGCGTCACTGATGAGTCTTATGTAGACGAAACGCGCGTCTGGCGTATTAAATTATAACCCCGGTACCTTTGATAACTGTTTGTAGACATTCCTTTGCTCTACAAACGAACATTATTATTTTTAAATTGTAAAATAAGAAAAGTTTGAACTGAATGCAGTTGAATTATATATTTGGAAATTGCGGTATTCTCAATTTTCTGTTGTCGTCAAGAACTGTAAATACCCGCGCTTACTTATACATAAGTACCTGTCTGTCCTTTCCACTGTGACACATTAGAACAAAGAGTGTCCTACTTCCTAGTGATTTCCTCCCAAGGACTTAAGCCAGTTTGGTACCTCTTTTTAATTCAACTCGGGAAGTATGTATTAAATGAGTACCTAATTTGCTCCCATGTCGACATTTTTTTTTTTTGGCCTTCGTTTATTAAAGGAACAAAGTTTTCTAATCTGTATAAAAATAAGAAAATGTGGTATTATTGCAAATGAGACAACTGTCTAACAGAGACCAAATGACATCGAACTTCATGACTAAAGATCATCGTATGTCCGTCAACAATGAACAAAACCCATACCACATAATCAGTAAAAAAAGGACCCGAAATGAAAAATGTAAGCAATTCACGCAAGAAAACTCACGGCCTAATTTATGTAAACAATAATGAAAGATTTGCAAATCGTCGCTGGGCTTCTAAAATGTCGTATATGACTTTTTTGTCTAAAAATACTTTTTGACACCAATGGTCTGGGTGGGAGGAAATCTTTGGTATCACAAAATAGCATACAGTTAGACCAATCAAAATGTGTGAAATAAGACATATTACAAAATTGCCAATGTCTGTTGTTTGCAAAGTTTGCTTCCAAAATGTTGTATAAAAACTTGAAAATCGTTGTAGAATGGCTTTGGGAAAAAAATAATTGTACATTTCTTTATTTCTGTGAAAATAATTTATGTTCATGGATAATCCAGAAATGTCAACGTTTTTATTTCACTGCTATTTACAAAAGTGTTCAAGTTCACATACGACATTTTGGAAGCATGCATTTTGCCAAAACTTTCAAAGCCTGTTTGTGAGAAATTTTTTTCTTGAAAAATTTGTAATTTACAACATTTTAGAAGCCCAGCGACGAAATATGATATACAGCTACAAAAAAACTCTGAATTACCGGCTCACAAACAGAATGTGGTTGGACTAAACTGGCTTGTAAACCCTCCATTTAACCTGACAAGTGGTGTAACAGTACAACATAAAAACATACTATAAGAATAAGTCGAAAAGTGCTTACATGTAACTCGTCAGATCGACACAAAACCGAAAAGATCTTTAAAAAACACAAAACCGGACGTGGCAGGGTATTATGATAAATCCCCCGAACTTAAGAGACGCTGACTACAGTTCTGAGAGAACTGGCAGTTACTGAAAGCTAGTTATTGTGTAGAAGTATCATACTGTATACTATAAAGTTCCACAATTTAAATTTTGAACCCACATTGAATCACAGAAAAACGGGTTAAAACTTGATTTTATACGATCCAGGTTTCTTAATGAGGAGTACCTAATTTGCACTCGTGCTTAACCACACATCTGTTTTAATTGCTTATTTTTTTTTATAAGAAAACTGTTGTGGACGTCACACGTAACGTTTCCGTGTATTTTCTCTTTTTTTCACTTCAGACTTTAGGGACGGTGCATTATTTATCAAGCAGGGTGGTTTTCAACGTGCAAAGTAGTGGGACCTGATGATTTTTCATTATCTTAATGCATGGGACATACACTTTTTTCAAATGCTCAAGTAGTAAACATTTTATTTTAATTAGCCCAAAAATACACACAAGAAACATTCAAACAGAAACAGAATATGATAAACAATTTTAGTTTTGACTGGTATAAATCATCCCATCTAACTAAATTAAATATTGATCTTACAAAATTCAAGCTTATTAGGTAGTTTGATTTATTGCTGTGAAATGAAAGAATTTAATTTTACAATAGGTAAAAATAAAAATTATTATATAAATTCAGATAGGCATCTTTAATTTTTTTTATAACTTTTTCAAATCAACTTGGATTTTCATCAAACTATACAGCTATCTTAGATATATATTAAGCTTACTGAATCCCATGTCATTTAGTTTTTTGTTGTATTGCTGTAAAATTTAAGAATTACAGTAATCTTGGTAAAAAAAGCTAGGATTTGCAATTCAGACAAAATAGAGATAGTATACTTTAATTTTTTAAATAACTTTTTCAAAACAACTTGGATTTTCATCAAACTATGCAGCTATCTTAGATATATATTGAGCTTACTGAATCCCAGGTCATTTTGTTTTTTTTGTTGTATTGCTGTCAAATTTAACAATTAAATTAATCTAGGTCAAAAAACGTAGAATTTGCAGTTTGAACAAAATAGAGATAGTACACTTTAATTTTTTTAATAACTTTTTCTAATCAACTTGGATTATCATCAAACTAAGCAGCTATCTTAGATATATATTAAGCTTACTGAATCCCAGGTCATTTTGTTTTTTGTTGTATTGCTGTCAAATTCAAGAATTAAATTAATCTAGGTAAAAAAAGCTAGAATTTGCATTTCGAACAAAATAGAGATAGTACACTTTAATTATTTTAATAACTTTTTCAAATCAACTTGGTTTTTCATCAAACTATTCAGCTATCTTTGATATATATTAAGCTTACTGAATCCCAGGTCATTTTTGTTTTTTGTTGTATTGCTGTCAAATTTAACAATTAAATTGTAAAATGTACTATCTCTATTTTGTTCGAACTGCAAATTCTAGCTTTTTTAACCTAGATTTATCTAATTCTTAAATTTGACAGCAATACAACAAAAAACAAAATGATCTAAGATTCAGTAAGCTTAATATATCTCTAAGATAGCTGCATAGTTTGATGCAAATCCAAGTTGATTTGAAAAAGTTATTAAAAAAATTAAAGATGCCTATCTTAACTGCAAATCCTAGCTTTTTTTTACCAAGATTACTTTAATTCTTAAATTTTACAGCAATACAACAAAAAACTAAATGACATGGGATTCAGTAAGCTTAATATATATCTAAGATAGCTGCATAGTTTGATGAAAATCAAAGTTGATTTGAAAAAGTTATAAAAAAAATTAAAGATGCCTATCTGAATTTATATAATAATTTTTATTTTTACCTATTGTAAAATTAAATACTTTCATTTCACAGCAATAAATCAAACTACCTAATAAGCTTGAATTTTGTAAGATCAATATTTAATTTAGTTAGATGGGCTGATTTACACCAGTCAAAACTAAAACAATAAATATTGTTGCTTTACGTTATTTAAGGTACAGATTGTGTTTTTATTCACTCAATATATTCATGATATTCATGGGACACATACTTTTTTAATGAATAGAGGTCATGGGACATACATTTTTTCCTATCACATCAGCATGGGACAATACTTTTTTTCCAAACAGGTTTTGCAGCTTGCACCGGTCCCCCCTGCTTGATAAATATTGCACCGTCCCTTATCAGTTCTTATCCGGTTAAAGTAATTCGTGGTAGGGGCTAATGCTACAGTAGATCTTTTCTAAAAAAATAATTAAAAAAAAGGGGGGAAAGTCATATTTCATCTTTTTTTTAATGATGATTTTTTTTATTCTGATTTCAGATCGTCATCAATGCCCTCTGTTTAATTCATTCACCATTGTTCTCAAGTCTGGTTAAAAGACATGGTTGAAATTTTCGCTGCTTTGTTATCATTCAAAAGCCTATAACAAATGTATCAACTTTAGGGATTTTTTCATGATTTTCATAATTCATGTTATCTATTCATCATGACAATGATATCATATGTTTTTTTCTGCACACATTTAAGGTGAAATTATGACCAGAATTTTCATTTTGATATTTTGATATATAACACATTATAAAGGTAAATAACCGCTACGACATAACACACTTTCAGTTCAGAAGAAGTTACAAAAAAGTAGGTCATACTGCACAAAATTTTGTCAATATTAAAGTGTCGTGACATAATAATTCATAATAACAAAAAAATGAACATATTTTTCTTGATACAGCGGTGACAGAAATTTAATGTGACGTACAATATATGGTCACAGATGCAATCAGGTGTAACGTCGTAACACTTGTTTACACATTTAGGTAAGTATATTTGTCTTTTCCATGTATATTAGAAATTTATAAGAAGTAAAATTTCTTTTTAACATAACTGTTCATTAATATTATCTTAAAATGTGCATCTTCAAGTGAGTGATTTCAAAGTTTCATTATTATAGTGAAATCACACAAATAATCGAACGAAAATAGTGAGGTTCACTTTTGTATTGTTGAGTAACGATGTACATGTACGGCTAAAGGAAGGGCCTGTGATTACATGTACTACAAAAATACCGTGCAATAAATGTCTATCAATTTGCATAAGTTAATTTATTACATACATAAGATTTACAGCATTCGGTTTGATAAATTTTAATACGTACGCAAAAAGGTAAGTTAAGTTTTCTTTTTTCACAAACTTCGAACTTTCAGTTTAGATCATCAAGTGCGAATGTTGATGCGACTTCAGAAAAATATGCTACTTAAAATACATTCTATTCGACTTACGGTAAACATTATTCAGTCAAATTTATATACTATTATGTTTTTTTCCCAGTTTGAGTATAGAATTACAAATTGACCAAGTTGACGAAGATGAATACACATATTATTTAAATATGTACATTGTATTCTGAAAAGATGTTTAAACATCAAGGCCATTTCATTGACAAATTTACGACTAATAATGTGTACATCCATTCCTTTTATTTAATGGCGTCGTATGTGATTACTTACAGAGTTGCTCATATTGCTGGTTTTCGGGAATATTATAAACCCGCTCGCGACATGACTTCCTTGAAACTATAAACTACAACGTTAAATAAAAATCTCGTAGGGTTTTAATTCTTATATGAAAAGACACCTCAAATACAGCAGTGCTTTATACCCCCGCCGCCACCCTTTTTCACATCAAATGACAACTTATGGATAGTTTGTCTTGAACAAAAAAGGGATAATGAAGGAAAACCTTGTCGTCAACCAAAAGTACAGAATTGAATTTCGAGTACAAAACCACAAGAGTCCCATTCGGCGCCCCGTACACGATGGAGTGTTACATCATTAGTTAGAACCTTTGAATTCCAGCACAGTTTGTCGGATTAGTACAAAGCAGGGTTCGTGTTATGCTGATTCGCCACTGTCTAGATGAGGAGACGATTTCACTACGTTTTCAAAAACTCATTATAAAAATCAAATGTTGTTCCGTTTTGGGTTTTTTTAACCACAAGTGAATTGTTTGAATGTTGTCAATTCGGGGCCTTTTATCTCTTGTAATGAGGTATAGATTTTGTTCATCGGTGAAGACCGTACGGTGACCTTTAGTTGCTGAAGTCATCTCCTTGCCAATCGTACCACATCTTCTCATTTTTATACATGTTTAATACAATAGACAAATTTCTAAATAGGATATCAAGATAAATATAAAAATATAAAAAATAAATGTGGATATATTTCATAAATGATCAACGATCTGTTATGATTAACACCTGCTTTTCTTTATGACAAATTGATATGATTTAAGACAACTATTAATATTCATATTAAGAATTTAGTAATATACACAAAGAATGAAGTAAACTGATTTGGTACCAGAAAGATGCGAATTCAGGGTCCTGAAAAAGGGGGCTACGGCCCTGCTAACTAGACAAAATTTTGAGTATAGGTAAACAGTTTTGATTAACCATAAATGTAAATCCATAAGGAGTTGGACAAACCACCTCCCCCTCTCAAACACCACTCCCTTAATCTGCGTATTTCTGCAATTATTATGTTAAATCAATCGCATAAGTGCAAACCAGACCCGGAAGTTAAAATTATATAAGTGTTATATAATACTTATCTAAGACAAGCATCGATAGTTATCAAGATATTATATAGATACTTATATATAGATATAAGGTGATTTACAAGCATGGATGAGAAGGCATGAGTATAGTTTGCACAATGAACTTCTTTATCTGTCTATATTTGTATTTTGTTTATTAAAGTTTCAATTGAAATATACTTAACAAAATTTTTAAGAGACGCTAATTTTATTTTCCATTACAATAGTATTATTGTTTGTGTCTGAAAAATCGTTCGTGGAAGCCATATCTTCAGAGTAGCAATGATGATGATATATCCGCCTGGTACTTGTATACGGAGCCCCTTAAGTGCCAAGAAGTTTAGAATGTTTGGGCGCGCGCCTTTAAATCTCTAGCGCAAAACTTTTAAAATCTTGTGAGCACAATTTTAAATCTTTCATGAAGCAATTGCACTAGACTGAGTTTTATTTGAATAAGCAATGTGTAGTTACGTAAAACCGGACATTTATGAATTTATGTTTAGTACCAGACTCCATGTGAGAATTAAGCTGTAATATATGCTTTGGAAAACTTTAAGATCGACAAAACTTATCTTGCAGATTTTCTTGATAGCATGTTTTGTAAAAACCTCATCATAAAATAAATTCCACATTAAGAACATGCAATTGAAAATTGATATCAAGCCATTAAAAAGTTACTGAATTTCGATGCGTGTCCCTAAACCAAAATTGCATACAATTGTGTTTGCTTTTGATCAATTCCTATTTCGATTTTAGAAGAGCTATTTGTGAATTACGTATATCTGCTCATAAGCTGCAAATTGTTTTTTTTT
The DNA here is from genome assembly GCF_965363235.1 of Mytilus galloprovincialis. Taxonomy (NCBI): domain Eukaryota; kingdom Metazoa; phylum Mollusca; class Bivalvia; order Mytilida; family Mytilidae; genus Mytilus; species Mytilus galloprovincialis. Next base: position 65,245,019 of record NC_134843.1, read on the forward strand.
TTTTCTAATATTCCACGAAATGGAACAATTTGCAAAAAAATACCCCTCTGGCTGTGTTGAAGATGAAATACATTTTTTAACTTCACAGATGTGAGAAATTTCTAAGTCTGATAGAGATGATTTTCTTGACTTTTTGTTTGCCATAAAATACCTAACTTTACTTTACTAAACAATCAGCAAAAACATATTTATTTATTAAGCTGTGAAGACAATCAGGTTCTTAATGCTGATAGAAAATTTTATTCAAGTCAATATGCGTTAGATGTACTAATTTCTCATAAAAATATATTATTATATATTATAAACCAAGGGTTTTATTATTTACAGTCTAATAGTATCGTGATTGTGTATGTTCATTCTATGTATCTATGCTAATCTATGTTCTTTTTCCCTATACTTGTTTTCCCCCTTGTGGCCCCTTGATTGGAAATAAAACTTTCACATCTGATCTTATCTTAAACCAATGCGTATATGGGCGTTTTTCAAAAGAAGCGTAACGTTCAGACCTAAAAAAAAAAAAAAAAAGGAAAATCAACTTCTCTAAATTTTAATTTCAAGAGTTATTTTGAATACCTCTTTTATAGACCTGTTTGTACACGAAAAGTGCAATCTTAGATACTCTTTAAAATGATATTATTTTCATAATTTGTGTACTGTTTCGTAGGGTACTAAACTGCTTCTTAACACACATATTTTTGCAATTTTAAATGTTTCCTATAGACATTCCAGTTTGTTTACTTTATATACTAGAAAAATCTCATTTTTGTCTGAATTGGAGAACCATTTTTTATCGATAAAGATTAGACAGTACTTCACATATGAAGGTACAACAGTTTCCTCATGTTGCGTAGTGGACATTTTGATGCGTTTCGTAGTTTACAAAACTGTTTCGTAGTGGACAAAAAGTTTCGTAGTTGACATCAACCCTATTCTATGTTAATAAAAACATAATAAAAATTACATGAAACTAACCCTTGTTATTTGTTTTGCACGAATATAATTGAAAAAAAAGAGTAAAAAAAAGACTGCATGGAAGTGGTAGTGTCCACTACGAAACGTTTTTCTCCCATACTTGTTTCGTAGGTGACCGTTTCGTAGGGGACATATTCACATGTTTTATTTTTCCCCACAATCCCTATATTGCAATAGTGACAAGACTGATTGCATTCATCAAAGCATGTATTAAGCTGTACATTGATATTTTTTTCATAATTCTAAAACCAGATACTTAAAGAGATTTGACCCGTTTCGTAGTGGACATTAACAAAAACACTCTGGTCCAGACTAATGTTTATATCTCTTGCAAACAAAAATTACATTGATCTTATAAAACTGTTTATTAGCAATATTTAATGACTTCGTTTCGTAGTGGACATTTTGTCAGGGACACACCTTCTGAAAAATCCTATGTTAAAAGCTATGTTGAACAGGCGGTCTAGGGACATGCCTTTTTGGATGATTTGGACCATTCATGAATCAATATCTTATCAATCCCTTTAAAAAATAAACTGTTTCTTTGCTTAAAAATGTTAAATCTATTTCAATGTACTGACTGCACAAAAAAATGCTTGCAAAGATCAAACACATTTTTTAAAAAGTGGCTAGGACAAGAAAGGACGTTTTTATCTCGGACTAGCTTTTCACGCCACCATTTTGATTGTTAGTTGAATAGGGACTTACATGAGATCACATGAATCACCATCTTTTTTCTGGATTGCCTTTGGAACACCTTTTTAAAAATGACTGAATCCCCCCCTCCCCCCCCCCCCCCCCCCTGATTTTATTTCATGATGATGCCCTTTTCCTTATGATAGAACATTCATATTTCGTTCGTTTTTTTTTTATAAATGAGGCCGTTAGTTTTCTCGTTTGAATTGTTTTACATTGTCTTATCGGGGCCTTTTATAGCTGACTATGGCACTATATATATGACCCCCATATACATGCGGTATGGGCTTTGCTCATTGTTGAAGGCCGTACGGTGACCTATAGTTGTTAATGTCTGTGTCATTTTGGTCTTTTGTGGATAGTTGTCTCATTGGCATTCATACCACATCTTCTTTTTTATATATAATTTTATTACTGAATAAAACAAGAAATGAATTTAACCTCAATACAAGACAAGTAAAATGAACATTGCAATTTGTTACTTCCCCTTATACAGAATAAATATTGAAAACAGTGTTATAAACTTAAAATTACATATTTTTCTTAGTAACGAACGCAGATCAGTATTTTTTTTATAAAGTCAGTAATATAATTTTAAAGTATTTCATATTATAAAAATAAATCTTTGCATGTAACCTATATTATTCAGACCATTGATAAAAAATTAAAAATTATGTATATAAAATTTCTAAAACAGATCACATGCAACATTTTTGTAAAGTTTCTATTTCTGACATCAAAACACAGCACAGTGTTACTTAATAAATATTATCATGATACCGTAACTCCAAGGGAGTAGGTCCGGTAAGGGCCGGATTTGGCCTCTAATTTCAAGTGTTTATGACGTAAGATTTTGGACACTTTATAAACACTTAAGGTAGCACAATACAAAGATTGTTTTACTTCCAATCACTAACCTTTAAAATGCTGTAACTTTCTTATGAATGCATAGAAAATAATAAAAGAGGTATATATAGAAAGATAAAAGATTAATCTTTTAAATGAATGTAATATTTTTATTATGCAATCATTATGTAATCAATTATCATGTAATAAGTGGCAAAATCTGGGTCATTTCACTTGAATGAATTTAGCTCTATCATCTCTTTAACTATACAGAAAATTTTAACGAAATCCTAATCAACACATCATGGGCTTCAAAAGGGTGTCTCAAATTGTCCTTATGGTATTCCATTCTCTCATAAATCTCTAATTAGAGTAAACATCCTAACCACATAAAAGAAGATAATGTTTGATTGGGTGTAATATTTGTTTTATACATTCTATCTGAAATCTGAGACACTCTTTTGTAGATAATAGCCATAGGAACAACATATAATAAAATCAACCCTCTAGGGATACCTATGCAGAAGCTAATTTCATTTGAAAGTGGAAATTTGGTGAAAATTATTTTAAACACAGTTAACTTTATAATTGGTTACATAATTGTTGCATAATACTAACATTGCACTAATTTGAAAGAGTAATCTGTTAGCTATCCAAAACTACCACTTTTATAAATTTTCAAGCATAATTAAGAAAGTTACAGCATTTTAAAACTTGGGAGTTGGATATATAAAATCTTTGTATTGTGCTACCTTAAATGTGTATTTCAATTGATTCAATTATTTTTTTTTAAAGATTTTAACTGATTCACTCATTAAAAACGCTCCAATTCTAGCTTAAATATGAAAAATCTATCAAATATACCAAAAACTGTCACTTTTCATATGGTTTTTGTCAAAAATGAAAGTGGCCGCATCCGTGTTCATCCTCGACCTTTATATATGTTATGTATTATCATTAAACACAACTTACATTTCAATATCAAGAATGAACACGAATGCGGCCACTTTCATTTAAGACGGAAACCGTCTAAAATTTAACTAAAATGCTGAAATTGTGATGATTTCAGTAATTTAGCATGACTTAACGGTTCAAGTACCCGATATATGTGCATTGTAATGCCAAAAACAACCCATATTTATGTAGCAGATGCATTATACCTTCCAAAAAATAACTAAAACTTTACATTTAAACAATTTTGTAAAACTGCTATAAATTGGGGCCAAAAAGGGGTCTTACTGAATCTACCTCTTTGTGAAAAGTCACAAAGGCAATCACTATCAATTAGAGGTACGAATGACATACCAAAAGGTAAGCGGTTTCTACTTCATAGGTACTTTTTACTAGAATTTGGAAGTTATGATTAACCAATAACTTTGACTTTGATTTTTTTCACATGAAAATCTACCGTTTCATACCATTTTCAGCTGTATTTGCCATTTTAGTTTATTGTCAGATACACATTTCTAATACTAGTCTAGTATATGTAGTTACAAAACATACAAACAATGAATCACCAATGCAATAGGATATGTTTTAAGAATTGAATGTTTCTTTTTGTAACTTTACTTAAGTTGGGGTGTAAAAGCGTTGACCGAAGTACATTTTTTATGGAGCGCGGAAGCGTTTATGTCGTGTATTTGTGTCAAATCACGTTGTTATGTCATATAAGTGTGCTTAATCAAGTGTTTGGTTATGTGTTTTGTTAAATCAATTGTACATGTATACGTCATGAATTTTTGTTATTAAGTCTTTCCACTTTTCTGTGTTTGTGTCTATCTCCCTGTCCTTTTCGTCTACTTTCTTCGGATACGGATGACTCCTTCAAACTTGCGCTGTGCGATAGACGAAATTCGAACGAGAGAAGTTTCATGGTCCATTTCGTTGCATATATAAACGGTGAATTAATTATACATGTACAAGTAGTACGGGGAGGCAATAGTGCAAAAACACTACATTTCTGAAGATTTTGATAAGATACAGGAATATAATAGGCTATGACCACTTGTTTTATAATAAAACAAGTTTTGCCATTTAGCCATTCAAACATAATTTTCTTTTTTGTTAAATTTGATACAACAAAGATTGACGGAAAAATCTGCAGTGTACTGGGGTTGTGACTTAAATATCATACACACACCATGGCCTGTCAAAACTAAAGGCATGCGAAAAGAAACACGTTCCCGGAAATTTTATTTTATTTTTTTGCTTACGGAAAAGAAATTTGAATCAATCAGACGCTAAAGACATTTGCAATTCCTAGGTTGAAAAAAAAATCAGCATTATAAGTAAAACAATAATATATAAAATGTCATTTCTCCAGTTACCTTTACTGTACAATCAATCATACAGCTTATCAGATGATTTTTCTTACTCCATTTGGTTAGATTAATCAGTCAATATAATACATGAATATGATTCATAATTTAATTTAAATTATACCAGTACAAGGATATATTTTTTAAAAGGCAAAATGATTAAAATGATATATAATAATTTATCATAGCAAACATCAAACAAAAGAACCAATCAGAGAAAGCTGCGTCAGACAATAACACAGCTACGTCATAATTATCTTTACTTCTAACAGGTAGGTATTTGTTTATTCAGAATTATTGGTTAGTTTTACTCTGTTATCTTTTTGTTAATGATCTTTTGATTGATTGTTGGTTGCTAAACGTCCAGTAAAAAAAATCATGCATAATATATATATTATAGATCTTTATTATAATTCAAACCAAATCACAAATGTATTCAAGGGGTGAAGCGAGATAGAGTGTCTTCCTTCATTATGGATTTTGAAAAAGCAGATAAAAATCGGTGTAGATCTTTAATAAAATATTCAAAAAGTAAAATCACCAAAACAAAAAAAACACATCAAATGAATGGATAACAACTGTCATATTCCTGACTTGGTACAAACATTTTCTTGTGTAGAAAATGGTGGATTGAACCTGGTTTTATAGCTAGCTATACCTCTCACTTGTATGACAGTCGCATCAAATCGAGAGTAATAAGTAATTCATGTTTAAGACTTTTGGTGCTAGTATAGAAAATAATTTGTTGATCATATTTTAAGGCTGTATTTATCTACAAAAAAGAATATTTTTGTTTGATTCATTTTTATTCAACAAACTTTGACACACACACAGATGTAAGGGGAGATAACTTGGATATAGTATGCGTTTTGAATTTACCTATGTATAATTGTAGTTAAACAAGAAGACGAGTATTTTTTTTTTTTTTTTTTTTGTTTCTTTTTCTATGCTAAAATCATATCTTCTCATATTTTATCATACAAATCTATGGATTTATATTTTTTCTTTATCGCACAACATTTGGTTCTCTATGTATTATAACTGAAGTAAGTTCTTCGGAGTCCATGGTATATTAAATCTATACCAAATCTGCTATTTTTGTACAACCTGTATCGTGAAAAAAAGCCATGTGATCCATACTTTTTATTGTGATTTTTAAAAATGCATCAGTTTGACAATTTATTTTAAAATTCTTGAATTTTAATTTAATTCTGTCTAGACAATTTCAATAAATTATGGTTTTCATATCCACAACGATTTATATTACTAGCTATAATATAAAATACGACAGTCTATGGCCTTGAAAATCAGGGTGAAACATATGATTTAAATCAGTGTTGTTAGTATTTAATCTCCGCAGTTTTTATGTAATTTCTCATGCAACTCGAGCATATATAAAACTTTATCTTAATATCGCAAATTTCTTTAAAATATTTATTAAACTTTTATTTAACGACCAAAGTAAAAGTGCGATTGCACAATAAAAAATATTTAATCGTCATGCTTCTCATAGATTAAAACGTCCATCCTTGACAAGTTCAAAGAAGTCAGATATCTAGATATGGAGTGACGAGACCTTGTGGTGCGGGTAGCCCGTTAATGTCAAGTTCACTGAGTTACTAGTACGAAATACATCACTGAGTCTTAAACTTTCTGAAATGTGGGTTAGTGAGTGACGTGGCATCACCAATACCGTCTTAAAGTCAAATTAAAGTATAATAAGGCAATAGGATTTTTGTTTATTTATTTTTCTTTTTTTTTCTAACTGTTTCATATAAATAATAAAACAATAAGTGGATCAGTAGGGATGCACAATTAGTTTCCATTGGAATATATGCGATTTGTTAAAATATAAATCCACCAAATTCGACAAATATGCTGTCAAATTTTTTAAAAAGAATACATCAGTTTGGTGATACCTTCTTGAAACTTTATTAATCAAACTCAGACGCAGTAACTGCGCTACAGGAGCATCAAATATGTATAGTATATTATAATTACAGATGACAGAATGAGTATAGAAATTATCTTGCATGTATATATTAAACTATATATATAAACGAGTCTAAATTGAAAACTACGTTCAAACCTATGATTGCGTTGGATAAAAACCGCAATTTTTATACGTGTGCATGTAAAACAAATTTCGTTGTAGAAGGGTCTAAAAACAGCACAAACAACATTTTCCAAAAGACCAAAAAAGTGAAAAAGTATATTTAAACAAAACGCATTTTTATAATTATTAACACGTACGTATTTCAAAGGTAATACACAAGTTCATGCTTCAGCTATGTTTTTTATATAAATTCAAGATTTACATATTCTTGATTATTCCATATTTCACTATAACCCGTTTCATCAAATATGGATTTTATATAATTAATCCAGAGCATATTTCTATTGCCATTTTAATTTAATTTGAAAAGTAATTTGTACATTTTACCAGATAATTTTTCTGTATTTCCAACTAGTTTGTTCCAGAAACACAGCATTTTTAATCTTATCTGTATTTCTAAAGGGTATCGCCCAAGTTCTCCATACACCATACAAGTAGGTATACTTGATCTAATTCCTAAAATTTTCTTACAAAACTGTAAGTGTATTTTTTCTATAATGTTTTTATTTTCCAAACCCCCAAATCTCAGATGAATATGCCAATACATCAAAAAGTTTTAGTTGCAAATCTATAGGTATACATATATTACGAATTTTCGTGTACAATGAGTATAGTGATTTCTGTGCTTGTTCCACAAGTTTTTTCCTTGCTTTACAAAAACTACCATTATAATTAAACAAAATACCTAAATAGTTATAATCATCCTGCTGATATATTTTTTCACCAAATATTTCAAAATCATAGTCGACAGTACACTTTCTCTTAGAGAAAATAACAACTTTTGTTTTTGATAAATTAACTTTGAGTTTCCATAAGTTACAATAATTTTCAAACACATTAAGTGCTTGTTTTAATTCCTGTGGTGATTCTGCAAATATAACAGTATCATATAGTAATACAAATAGTTTCATATATATACCAAGGTTCTCAAAACTTAAAGAGCTTAGAGTGTCAAGACCGATTTCACAATTTTCAGACAGATATTCTTCTAAGTCGTTTAAATAAACAGCGAAAAGAAATGGAGATAAATTCTCCCCTTGTCTAACACCAATATCACATGTAAAAAATTCAGAGTATCTATCACCATCTTTGACACAAGATTTAATGTTTATATTATATAATGAGTGGATCACTATAAACATCTTCCCTTGGGTGTTACTTTTAATTAATTTCTGCCACAAACCTGCCCTCCAAATTGTATCAAATGCTTTTTTAAAATCTATAAATCTATAAAAATAAACTTTTTTTCTTTGATAAGAATAGTGTAACCAAACAATAAATAATGAAAATATTATCCTGCGTAGAGTATCCAGTTCGAAAACCTGCTTGTGATCCAGATATAAGACCCTCATCATCTGAAAAATTATTTAATCTTGTGTTTAAGATTGAAGTAAACACTTTACCTACCCATGACACTAAAGAAATCGCCCGGTAATTGTCGGGATCCTTCGGGTCACCTTTATTTTTGTAAATTTGTAAATAGCTTTATTAATTTCTAATGTCCATGTTTCAGGACTTTCACCACTATCAAATACTAAACTAAACAATTTATGGTAGTATGGTAAAAACTTGTACAAAGTTGTTTTCATGTATTCATTTACAATATCATCTATATGCCTGGTGCTTTTGAATTTTTCAAATTTTTAATCGCTTTAACGATTTCATCCTCTGTTATTTCAGAGTTAAGAAGTTCAACGTCATTTTGAGAATAATTTTCTGAAAAATCATCCACACTGGCTTCTTCATTACTGTTATTCAAGTCTTTAAAATATTCATATAGGCGATCAAGTGTAATATTATTTTCTTCAGAAGTTTACTCTTTGAGAATGATTTCAATATTCAGGTGGGATGTACACACACCCTAACAATAACTCTTTATCATCTAGTACTAGTTCATTTGAAATTGAAATCCATTGTACAAAATCAGATTTTGTTTTATGAAATTTTAGATAACACTTCAAATTTTCTTTAAATACAATTGTTAAACCACCAGATTTTCTATCAAAAGCAGTTCTGTGTTTGCAAAAATAGTTATAACCATTGGGAACATTCAATATATCATATTTATCTGTTTTCGTCTCTACAAAAAGGCAAATATCATTTTTGATAATAAGATCATTGAAATCATGATACAAAAGTTTTGATTTTAGGCCACATACATTAAGAGATAAGATTTTTTATTACATTGTCTAAATTGTCTAAATTACTGTTCGACGGAATATTAAAACTCCTGCTGTCAGCCCCCTATCCGTATCGTGGTCTATGTGGGGTTTCTTCATCCGAAAGGAAGTGTTGTGGTTGTGGGTGATCGAATCTGTGAATCTCTACTGGGGGTCCGGGAGGTGGTGGACGCCTGTTTAACATTGGTCCTTCCTGATATCCTTTATTTCATTGTCAAATCTTTCAAATTTTTGCTCCATATGTGATATTCTATTGTTCAATTCATCTAGCAAGTTCAATTTTTCTAATTTAATGTTTATTTCATGGATTGTGTTCATGATCATATTTATTGTCATAGGATTTATATCTACAGGACTGGTAGTTGTCTGTATATTATGTTGTTGCTGTTCTTCGATGTATTTGTATATGGAATCCAAGCGGTCTCTTCAAAAACAAAAAATCCCCTGATATAAAACAATCATCTACGAATCACGTTTTTGTAGAAGCACTGTTTATTAAGAAGCTGTGATCGATATTTTGATTGGGTATACAAAATAATAATATTACATTGTAATGATTAGAGATCTTATATAATAATTCAAATATTGAATTTCATCGAAAATAAACATATTACATTGTACATTTCAAAATTGTAAAACAAAGACTATTGGTGTGCCTCTTATCTGAAAGAAATATTCCTGAATTTAATCGATATTGATACATGTAGCATCATTATATTTTTTATCTGTGTTTTTTTTTTTCTCCAGAATTTTTAAGAAATAAAATGGCAAAGGACAAAAAGAAAGAAGTCGACAAACAGACAACAAATAAAGACATTCCGTTGACAAAGTTTCAGATCCTACGGAATGTTTTTGTCGTCAGCATCGGATTTGTCTTTCTTTTTACATCCTTCCAGTCATTAACAAATCTTCAAAGTACTCTTAACAAGGATGAAGGGATCGGGACAGGAGGATTGTCTATTATATATGGAGCGCTTGTTGTGTCATGTATGTTCGTACCGTCGTTTGTCATTAACCATATTGGTTGTAAATGGACCATTGCAGCCTCTATGATCTGCTACATTCTATATATGGCAGCAAATTTCCATGCCGTGTGGGGTCTTATTGTCCCAGCATCTATTATCATTGGTCTAGGCGCTGCTCCTTTGTGGTCTGCTAAGTGTACATATCTGACCAAGACAGCAGTATGGTATGCAAAATTGACTGGAGCCACAGAAGATGATGTCATTAATAGATTTTTTGGTTTCTTCTTTATGGTTTTTCAGACAGGTAAGTAAAAAGACTTCAGACAAACATCAATGACATCCCTCATCCTCCCATGATGCAACATAAATATATACCAGAAAATATTAAAACAAAAAAAATCTTAAGAAGACACATAATCCATGCGGTCCTCGTTCCATGTTCAACAATATCTTTCATGACTAGAGTTAAAGTTTTTTTGTGCAGACGGAATGAACTTTTGTAATTAAAATATATAGACCAAAACGAGTGGAAGCCAAACAATTTCAAAGACATGTGGACCAAAGCCAAATAGACCTGAACAAAGCGTTCAGAGGTTATTATAAATACTCATATAATCAGAAGGGAATCATAACAAAATAACATAAATTTACACTAAAAACTTTCAACGAATACTTTTTTTAAACTTAGCTAAAATCGAAATACTGCATGCCCAATGTTAAACGTATACATCCTAATATCTTAAAATATGATTAAATAATTTAATGCTCGACCCAATTAAAAGTTATGGTATTTTTGTTAAAGAGCTGCAAAGTATGATAAGTAATGTAACAAGTACTTTTTTTCTCTGAAAAATCAGAATTTATTAGTATGAACAACAGTATTACCATAAACGGTTTCTCGGCCCACATTCCGATATTAATCGAAATTGGTATTTTGACCATACCTTTCAGTATTAAATTGTTTTTCGAAAATTAATATGAAATTGCATTGTCAAAAAGGACGCAAGATAATTTCTAAACATTTTTCAAATAAAACAGATTAATTTCTGTCCATCTGATGAGTTAAGTCTTTTTCAACTGATTTTCATAGTTCGTTCTTATGTTGTACTGTTATACCACTGTCCCAGGTTAGGGGAGGGTTGAGACCTGCTAACATGTTTAACCCCGCCACATTATTTAAGTATGTGACTGTCCCAAGTCAGGAGCCTGTAATGCAGTGGTTGTCGTTTGTTTATGTGTTACATATTTGTTTTTCGCTCATTTTTTTTTATATAAATAAGGCCGTTAGTTTTCTCGTTTGAATTGTTAAAACATTGTTTAATCGGGGCCTTTTATAGCTGACTATGCGGTATGGGCTTTGCTCATTCTTGAAGGCCGTACGGTGACCTATAATTGTTAATGTCTGTGCCATTTTGGTATCTTGTGGACAGTTGTCTCATTGGCAATCATACCACATCTTCTTTTTTATAAGGCAAATTATGATCACCGCACGGCTTACAAAAATTAGCGAAAAACAAAAATTGGATACCCGTACAGTTAGCTTGAGGAAGTGTGGAACAATTTAAACGGAACAAAAATTTTATCTCACAATGATAAACATGATAAAAAAAAGGACAGAAATCAGGCAATGGCAACCACTGAATAACAGGCAGACTTTGGTCACACACATATATAATTTTAATTCGGCGGATCTAAATATGTGTGTAAGGGCTCGATCGTCCCCTAACCTGAGACAGTGTTGTATCAGAACAACATGGGAACATTGTCAAGCTACAGTAATCAATAAGAAAAGGCTTGACTTATCTGATCGGCAAATAACAGGATTAACAATATCATAATATGATCAAATAAAACAGGATAATTTTAAGTTAACACAATAAAACTAACCATAATCCTTGTTCCAGGTCAAATTTGGGGAAATCTGATATCATCTGAAGTATTTAGCCAACGGCCGGATAACGCAACCTTCAAAATAACGCAAGAGGAACTTACACATTGTGGAGCAAATTATGACCCAGGAAGAGAGGTTAACAATACCAATCTCGATAGACCTGATATAACAAAGGTAATGTCCCGATAGACCCGATATAACAAAGGTAATGTCCCGATAGACCCGATATAACAAAGGTAATGTCCCGATAGACCCGATATAACAAAGGTAATTACTTTTGTTGTCGATGTCCCTGGTGTATATTCTTAGCAGACAATAAATAATAGTAATCTATGTCAATAGAATAAATGATGTTAATGTAACTTACATATGATTCAAATATTTTTTCAAGTGATTATTTTTGTTATCGTCTTCTGCGTGTATGCAATTTTCAAAGTTGACAAGATCATGTTCACATTAAAATTTATGTGCTCTGTGCAAAGGGAGACGAAAGATACCAATATGATATTCAAGCTCATCAATCCGGGCAACGAACTGACAATTTAATCATCTAAATGGTAACAGTTAAACAGTTTATCATTAGGCATAGAACGTTAAACATTGACAACATTAATCTCACCCAGTGTCAGACAAAGACTGACCACATTAACACTACAGGGAGATAACTCTGTAAAGTCAGCTTAACGTTTTAATTACGTTGTGTTGTAAAGGGAATATTAAGCTTTTCAATGATCAAAATTGGTGTTTGTCAAACTGCTATATAACCAGTGTTATTTTTCTGACAAAACGCGTTTGTTGGTTCAAAATTTTTGAAATTTTAATATTTTTGTTAAAGGGTCAAAGTAAATACTTTGACAAATTTTATGAAAATTAAAAGTGCCAAATTAAGTTTAGTGAAAGTGTTGGGTACCACCTTAAATTCCTTTATAACGTTTTTTCACATTAAAAAAATACACAAAATTGCAAAATGTTTGGTATGTATAATGTACAGTATAAGTCTCACATTATATTTAACTTTAAGGAAAATCCCTTCTGTGCAGGCCTAAAAGTTAGCCATATCACATCCATACTGGTATGAACAAGTCAATCGATGTTCCGAAAACTATAAATTTTAGTAGCTTTTTGCAACTGGCCTAATCACTCATTCCCACTGCTGAAAAGTTTAAATAATGCATCTACAATCTTATTTTTACTATCTTCTTTCATTTTCACTCTATTATGACTAAGGAATGAATCAGGAAGTCAGAGATCAAAAATAAAGAAAAAAAGACACTGAACTATTTTGTAACAAACAGCGGGGTCATTAATTGTGGTCTGGGCCGGCTAACTGAAATGACTATTAAAATAACTGGTACGTTTGTTTCAAACATTTTCATAAATATATTCTAATCTTCTAGATAACATAGATTATTTTTCTATCTATTTCAGCTGAATGCTTTAAAAAAATATATCGAAGAAACTGACTATCACTTAAAAAAGTTGTCTCCCTGAAATAAGGGGATCTGTCCATGTTGATAACAGAATATAAAAAAATGAAAATTATTTAACAATCAATGATGAAGATAATTTTTCTCTTTCAGGTGTATACTGTGTGTGGAATTTATTTGGCTAGTGCCACCATCGGATTTCTTATTATTGTTATCTTTCTTCAAAATATACCTGACCATAACGTCAACGAAAATGAAAAAGAAAAAGGCAAATTTTCTTTTCATTTGATGGTTGAAACTTTTAAACATTTCTGGAAATCCCCAACGCAAAAGTTGTTAGTGGTTTTGACGATGTACAGTGGTGTAGAGCAAGCATTCATTGCTGGTGATTTTACTAAGGTAAGAAGTTGTTAGTCATATTGACGATGTACAGTGGTGTAGAGCAAGCATTCTTTGCTGGCGATTTTACTAAGGTAAGAAGTTGTTAGTCATATTGACGATGTACAGTGGTGTAGAGCAAGCATTCATTGCTGGCGAATTTACTAAGGTAAGAAGTTGTTAGTCATATTGACGATGTACAGTGGTGTAGAGCAAGCATTCATTGCTGACGATTTTACCAAGGTAAGAAGTTGTTCGATATATTGACGATATATAGTGGTGTAGAGCAAACATTCATTGGTGGCGATTTTACCAAGGTAAGAAGTTGTTCGATATATTGACGATATACAGTGGTGTAGAGCAAACATTCATTGGTGGCGATTTCACTAAGGTAAGAAGTTGTTCGATATATTGACGATATATAGTGGTGTAGAGCAAGCATTCATTGCTGGCGATTTTACTAAGGTAAGAAGTTGTTAGTCATATTGACGATGTACAGTGGTGTAGAGCAAACATTCATTGCTGGCGATTTTACTAAGGTAAGAAGTTGTTAGTCATATTGACGATGTACAGTGGTGTAGAGCAAGCATTCACTGCTGGCGATTTTACTAAGGTAAGAAGTTGTTCGATATATTGACGATGTACAGTGGTGTAGTGTTCGATATATTGACGATGTACAGTGGTGTAGAACAAACATTCATTGCTGGCGATTTTACTAAGGTAAGAAGTTGTTAGTCATATTGACAATATATAGTGGTGTAGAGCAAACATTCATTGCTGGCGATTTTACTAAGGTAAGAAGTTGTTAGTCATATTGACGATGTACAGGGGTTACTGGCCATTTTACTAAGGTAAGAAGTTGTTCGATATATTGACGATGTACAGTGGTGTAGAGCAAACATTCATTGCTGGAGATTTTACTAAGGTAAGAAGTTGTTCGATATATTGACAATGACAAAAGCAAGCATTGATTTCTTTGTTGGACATTTTACAATGAATACTCTCTTTTCCAATAAAGCAAGATTTACATCGATCTGTGTCTGAAATAGATGTTAAAGTCAAGGATAAATTTATCCGAAGTCTGCAAAAATCCTTTTGGGTAATGTTCAACATTCGGTCTCGATCATTCAACAAAAGATACGATTTAGTGTCTATATGTTGTCAATGAAGAAATCACCATATAGAGTAGGATGGAAAATGTGGACGCCAGACTTACAAAATACTCGTTAGGGACCCTCGATTCAAACATGTTAAAATTGCTTATTAAAAAAAGAAGTTCAATACGTCATACTCTTGAATAACTATTGATGGCAATCTTAATTGGGTACAGTGAAGAAGAGTTGAAATTGTCTACACATACATGTATATATCTCCTCTAAATCATTAGAGAAGCAAATTTCGGTACCAAATATCGTGCAATACGCTATTTTATCCACTCTCATCAATTACATTTTACAGATTTAAAACGTTCGGCAAGCCTAGCGTTTTAGGTTTGAAAATTTAACTGTATCGAGTGGATAAATATCGTATAACATAGAGTTTTAGAGCGTTGATCGTGCACACATTTTTAATGTGCTTCGTTTTCGTACACAATTTTCTTACCTACGGTTAACGCTTTTACACTCAAATAAATTTATTGAAAGACGCATTCAATTCTTAAATCAATGTTCACAGGTACTAGTAAGAAATGAAACTCAGGACTTAACGTATTAACCTACTGACAAAACGTATATCCATAAACTAACATCGTACCTTTTACAACAGTAATTTCATTTTGATGAGGTCATTGTACTAAAGAGGCCCCTCATGGGGGGGTCCTAGTAATCACATAATCACCATTTTTTTGCCAATATAATCACATAATCATTAAATATTTGCTTATCTTTAGTAATCAAATAATCATAAACTAAAAATACAGTCCTAGGTAATCAAATAATCATGAAATATTTGGCTTAATAATCAAATAATCATTAAAAAAACGGCCAAGTAATCACATAAATGCAAATTTTAAATCGACGAGTGATTACACCTCAAATCATGATTTCCCTATGTACGTACAGTCAAATTTGCAGTTTAGACAGCTTCATCGATTCTTGCTATTTTGAAAATGGTAAGGGATATTTTCAGCAATATTGTCTACCGTAATCGGTTAGAGGTTTGGAGTAAAAATACAACGATCCACTATTTACATTAAAAAGTCTACTTTCCTCTGCTAATACAACTGATACAATGAAATGACATTGCAAAAATATGCGAAATTCACCATGCAAACAAACGCAAAGACAACTCACACACACACATACACACACACACACATACACACACACACACACACACACACAAAAACACGTTTTTTCGTTATCTTATACATTGTTTTTTTTTTGTCTTTTACAGTCTTATGTAGGCTGTACTATTGGTATTTGGAACGTTGGATATGTTATGATATGTTATGGTGTAGTGGATGCCATTTGCTCTTTCAGCTTTGGTAGACTTGTAAAGTATATTGGACATATACCATTTTTTGCATTAGGTAAAATTTCTCTTTGTAGCTCTTAGTATTACCAATATTGATAGTTGAAAAAAGGTATAACACAAATACCGAACTCCGAGGTAAAATATCAACAACAGAACTAGAGAAAAACAACTGCCATATTCCTGACTGTGTACATGCATATTCCGGGAAAATAAATTGTGGTTCAAACTTGGTTTGATAACTAGCTAAACCTCCCATTTGTATGACATATGTTTTATAAAATAGTTCCGTAAAAGTGACCAAATTAGGTGAGCATTCCAAGCAGACGTAACAGGTAACAGTGACAATAAATGGGATCCCGATTAAGAGGGAATTCATCACATACAATGTAGTTAAGAAATTAGTTTTCCGGTGTCGGCCACTTTCAGGCCAAAAATAAAATTAAAAAAAACACCCTACTCGAAAAACAATTAGGACACATATCGGTCCAATTATATTTTAAGATTATTTCCTGCTCGTTGTTTTCTTGTCTAAAACATGTCAATTTAATTATGTTGTAGGCAAACAAAAAAGCAATACCTACCTATCTACCCAACCCTACAATGCAAAACTTTTAGGAATTTTGGTCCTCAATGCTCTTCATCTTTGTACTTTATTTGGCCTTTTTAACTTTTTTGGATTCGAGCGTCACTGATGAGTCTTTTGTAGACGAAACGCGCGTCTGGCATATATACTAAATTTAGTCCTGGTATCTATGATGAGTTTATTTTGGTAGGCAACTATTTTCAAGGCTGGCCTATTGTTTATGCTCGATTCAACTGTGGTCTTTAATAATATAACAATGTGTTATAATCATTCCAGCTTTCTTTGTTCATGGTGGTACACAGATTGCTTTACTCTTGTGGGAGCCGCAGCAAGACCCAAAATACATATTTTATATAGTAGCTGGTTTATGGGGAATTGGTGATGCTGTAATACAGACACAAATAAATGGTATGTAAATAACATATATATATATATAAATAGGTGTATATGTTCACTTTCGTCAGCAAGACTCAAACTCATAATCGCAATTCTTTACCTTACTTTATTTTTCTTCTGTTGTGAAGTTTGAGACACATCGTCTAGTTTCAACCTTGCCGTCGAACATGACAACGCAAATAACATTTCTATGAAAGTTAATTTCAAAAAAAAGATTATTCTATTCGCCAATCGCGATCACCGTAATATTGAACCGCATTGCAGACATTGAAGCAGAAATATGTCTGAATAAAATATAAAAATAAAAAGTAAAATATAATCTGAAACATCTGATTTCCGTCAAAAGTCTCTTTTAAACATTTGGGAAACATGGTGTATTTTGCTTATTTGCATAGTAAGGGAAACTTAAATTCAAGTATGTGTAATTGGAAAGTACATGAACTATGAAAAACAAGACACAGGAGATTTTAATTGGACAATAAAAAATCAAAAGTAGAAGAAAAACAGAAAAAAACCATTATCATAAAGAAAATTAAGAAAAGGCAAACAATTTACAAAACATAACACAGAAAAGAAGTATCCTAAAACCACAAAAAAACAAGGTGAGGTAGGGGTCAGATGCTTCGACACGGTAAGCAGTGCAATGTACGATGTTTAATCTTTTTTTATATCATTGATCATTGTTTCTATAAAAATCTTTCTTTGCATCTTTTTTAATTGATATTTTTTATGTTTCAGCACTGTATGGCTACTTATTCACAGACAACGCTGAGGCAGCATTTGCCAATTATCGTTTATGGGAGTCAGTCGGTTTTATCATTACCTTTGCCTGGAGTAACTTCCTAATAACATATGTAAAGCTATACATATGTCTTGGATTTTTATGTGTCGGGATGATGTTTTATATAGTTGTAGAAGTTTACGATAGAAGAAACAAAAAGAAGGGGTTTGACCTGAATTGAAGCTAGATACCTATAAACTTGTATACATTGTATATCCTGAATCACGATTAAGGACACAATCTTAAGCATAATATGATCAAACATTGTAAAGTATGAAATATTACGATATTACTTTTGATTGGACGAAAGCACTTGTCATGTATTTATATTTATACTGCACTCGTTCTATTTGAGCAGTCAAAATGCGTTGACTGTATATTTCTATGCCATATACAGTCACTGAATAGGGAATAGGGAATAGGTAACGAATAGGTAACGAATAGGGAATAGGGAATAGGGAACGAATAGGTAACGAATAGGGAATAGGGAATAGGTAACGAATAGGTAACGAATAGGGAATAGGGAATAGGTAACCAACCTGACGTCCATCACTGACCTGATATTACTTTTCCTCATGAACATTTAAATAGAAATTGTCGAAATTGTATTTAATTATTCATACGACCTTTTCAACCTGTTCTTGTTTCCAATGTAAACAACGATGCGTTTAACGACTCAAACTTGTTTCTTTTGCAATTTTTGGGAAAACATATTTCACTTATTAATATTTTTTTGTTTGCAACCTATAAATCATTATGTTTTATGTTTATTGTTGATATTTTAGTCTGCAACGAATTCGTTCACCATTGATTGCGGTAATGATGTACATTTCACCGTGTTTATATTTCTCCGTCTGTGTAATATGAGGCCTTTTTAAAGGGGGATTTTTCCCAATCTTTAAATCAAATAAATAACATTAACACAATAAACAACAATTGAAAATGTTTTTTTTTAAGATTGCAGTATAAAGACAATAACAGTGCATTGACTAGACATATCAACGATATAAGGATTCGGCCCGAAACGGGGGAAAATGCTCGGCACAGCCTCGCATTTCCCCGTTTCTAAGCCTCATCCTTATATCGTTGATATGTCAAGTCAATGCACTATTATTGTCTATATCAAATTATATTTTCTCAATAATATTCAGCATTCATGACAGCACGTGCTTCTCATGACAACATCACAATAATTAATTTCATGGTTGTAATTGTAGCATGTATCATAATAATTGACTGCTTCTCTTTATAACTCTATAGGGTTGTAAAATATAAAATCACAAAAATACTGAACTTCGAGGAAAATTCAAAACTGAAAAACCCTTATCAAATGATAAAACACATAAAATGAATGGACAACAACTGTCATAATCCTGACTTTTTCAAAGGTAGAAAATGATGGATTGAACCTGGTTTTATACAGCTACTTTTGCATAGGTAGTATTTCTATACCAAAAATCTGAATTACTGGAAATCTACTTCTAATATTCAGTACTATTTTGCTACTTTAAAATTGTTGTAATATTTATGTACCTATACTTTACAGTACTTGTTTTGTACTTGAAATTTAAGTACTACAGATTTTTGGTTACACTGTTACATTTGCAGCATTTTGAAATTATATCTATTTCAAATCTTTTAAAATTATGAATTTTAAACATGGATTATTGTGATCTTTGTTGGTATTATTTCTGTACCAAAACTTTTAAGTACAAATCAAGTACTGTAAAATACAAGTACTTAAATATTACAATAATTTTAAAGTATACTAAATGATACTAAATATTAAAAGTAAATTTCCAGTACTGCAGATTATAAGTTCAAAAATAGTACCTATGCAAATGTAGCAGTTTATAGCGCTAATTTAAAATCTCTCACTTTCCCTCATAATAATATTTAAAAAAAAAAACAATACTTATTACTTTTATCCAAGTCATGCTTTTTACACGATATGCATCATGGTTTATAATTGTAACATATCGCTATATTATAATACCGTTATATATAGACATAAGTTATAGTCCTAACTTCTTAATCTCACAACTAGAAGTTTGTATTTGTCTTTTAATTACACAGTTAGATTTTCTTAACCATTATTATCATAGTATTGTTATGTATGTCTTAATGTTTCCCATTTATTATAGATGTTTGACGTAGATTTTTTTTATGTCCATTATTTTTAATAAACTTATAAATGATGCTGATAAATGCATTATTTTTTGTCGCACACAGGTAATGGGGAAATATCTTTGATGTTAGTTGACATTACATTTTTATTAGCAAAATGCATACACGAAAACATAATGTATCATACTATTATATACATGATATAACTATGAAAAAATGCAAATTGCAAGGCTTTGAATAAACGTGGTACTATATGTCTTCATCGCAGAGCTGGAGACAACGGAAAAGTTATCAATATTTAAATGTCTGGTTTTTTTTTCAGTTGAATACCATATGGTAAAAAAAGTAACAAATTAAATGTAAGAGGCAAGTTTCGTTCAACATTTTACACTCGTGGGCATAATTTCTGAAATATTTTTTCTCCATTCAAGACATTTGCTTAAGGACATGAGTTCTCTCTGAATTTGAAAGTTTTCACTTGAACTGCCGATTACTGCATAATATGAAGTGCTTCATTATTCTGTAGATTAAAAATCGGATCTAGAATAAAAAAAAAAAAAAAAACATTTATCGCGTGTGAAATGCATGTGCTCAAAATAGACTACACGAAGCAATCTACACGGATTATATAACAGTCCTTTTATCCTTAGTTACAGATTTGTTTTCTTATACAAATTTTAATTTTACTGGTTTTTAATCTAAACTAAAATTACTCTTGTTTTCCCTTTGTTTACTTTATTTGTATATCTGCATAGCAAATAAAAGTGAACAGTCATCATAATTGTTTTAAAGTACAAAAATAAAAAGATGATTTATTATCCTTTGTTAAATAACAATCCATCTTCGTCACCAGTGTGTTTTTATGTTGTAAAGCAATCCATTCAAGTGTGTTTACATACAACCCATATAAAAGCACCACTAGAAAATCTATTACATGTCGTTGAAGTGTACGTTAGTAAATTTATAGTTTCCACTACGTTTCATTTATTTGGATTAGGTCGTCCGAAATTTTTTTGTAAACTTCTTTGTGACGTCGAAAGTCAGTTATTTGTTTTTACTGTAAATATGTTCTATAAATATACCAAGGAACGCTCCTGTCACGTGTTTTGTATACTGTTGATTGTCTTCTAGTCTTTTCATTTTTCAATATGTCGTTAGTGTTTTGGAGGATTTCTATAGTAGGTTACTTGGTTTGCTCAACTTACGAGTTTGAATTTCCTTTTGGTATCTTTTGGTATCTTTTGGTATCTTTACGGCCGACACTCGGCTAACCGAGAGATTGGTCGGTTAATCTATATTGAGTATGCGGCTATATCGGCGGTTGGTCTGTTAATCGGGTTGGCTAAAGTCTGTTAATCAGGTGTTATCGAGAAAATCATTGAAAGTTCAGCATGTTTCATTGTATAACTTTTTAAATATATTTTTATCATAAAAAATATTCATGTCTAACAAAACAATTCAATGTACTGAATCCAGTGGTGTAAATATTATTTTTCTAGCTTCAATGTACGATCTATAAAATGAAAAGGCGGTTTACTCATCAATAAATTTATACACATTTTACACACACAAACTGTACACAAAATGACGGGCGTATGACATTTGCGCCGATTTTGAAAATTTTCATTCTTGCATTTGCGCCGATTTTATATTTGTTCCTAATTAGATTTACAGGTAAGTTAAAACTTGTACATGTACTGTGCTAAACCATTGGTAAAATCTGGTTATAATTGTTTTTCATCCATGTTTAAGTTAATTTTGATTCATATTGTTCTGGAACTTCGTTGTAACTTGATGGTCATATTGCACATTGAAACGGACCGAGAAATCAATTCTTTAATCATCGAGGGCCATACATATCGGAAGGTCAGTGTTCTCAAACATAACTACATATCTTACTAATGTACCATAAAATCGTGTAAAGTCAGAGTTACCACGGATTCTACAAAACACAGATCGAGCATAACCATGTGGTAAATGTGGCTAAAGAACTACGGATACGGTCAACAAGGAAAAAAGTCTGGAGATGTATCTTGTAGGCCTTCTTCCACCTCCCAGTGGTGAGCAGGGGACAACAGTTATATACATGTTGTGATTGACAATTCATTACATTTGTACAAGTGGCAAATGGAAGAGGTCTATAATGATAAATGAAAAATAACATGACTTGGATGGAGAGTTCTCTCATTGACACTCACATCTTCTTATATCTATTCACCTGTAATTTACCTGTAATAAAATTGGCGCAAATGAAAACAAAAATCGGCGCAAATGAAAGAAAAAATCGGCGCAAATGAAATGCAGATCGGCGCAAATGCAAAACGCCGAAAATGACACGTTGGTTGAATTTACGTGCATGCAATATTGTGAACATCGAAAAAAGACAGGCATTATGTTTGTTAACCATAATGAAATCATTGTGTGAAAAATCTTCACGAAAATCTGTATTTTGGTGACATAAATCAATCTTTTTTAAAACCTGGTCTGTTAATGGGTCGGATGTATAAAACCCAGTCTGTTAATTGGTCTGTTAAGAGTTATGAATTGCAATAAAAGTATAATTTTATTGCTATATGGGGTGTTATCGAATCAAATAGGTAGGCTCAAGACGAGCGGCTAAAATATACGGAAACAACACATGAGCAATGAAACATAAAATATACGGAAACATCACATGAACAATGAACAATTTAAACAATGGAAATTGAAAATTGATAAAAACGGTTTCAAAAAGTGTAATATTAAAGTAATGTTAATTTCATCCAAGAATGGTCG
Source organism: Mytilus galloprovincialis (assembly GCF_965363235.1). Taxonomy (NCBI): domain Eukaryota; kingdom Metazoa; phylum Mollusca; class Bivalvia; order Mytilida; family Mytilidae; genus Mytilus; species Mytilus galloprovincialis. Next base: position 65,267,945 of record NC_134843.1, read on the forward strand.
CATATGTCATGTGGATTCTGTTTAATTGTCATGAATGACACCAATTTGTCATCTACATTGGTAACCAGTATATAGATCAGAGATAAACATCGTAATGTAACTAAACATCAGTAAGTAAAATATATTGGGATGCTAAAATATAAGGAATAGAGAAAGAATAATGAGTAAGATAAATAAAAGGTAAAAGGAAAAAAGTCACGGAGGAAACGTGACATAACAACTTAAAGAATACAGAAATAAACACATCCCCCCCCCCCCCATAATCCGAACCATCATGGTATACACGATAATCTGGATGGAGTAGCAGACTATAGAATAATAGATAAGGACAGTAGAGAGTGGTGCATTGCTAAAAAAGAGAGAAAAAATAATAATTGTTTAAGAAACATCCCTGGGTGTTGAAACAGTAACAGATTTAGATGTACTCTAATTGGTGACAGATGCTAGAAGTTTACATGCAGACAACTGAGGTTCTCCTCTACACTTATGAAGAAAGGAACTAAAAGGAATAAAATGTATTAAACTCAAGATGACCAAATGTAGCTGCATTCGCTCATTTCCATTTACTACTTGAGAATGATTTGTAAACAACATATGATTAAGTAATAGAAATAAAGAACCAATTGGACGATGCTTACGAATTAGGGTTAAACGTCCAGTGACAAATATCATGTGCATATGAGAATGACAACACGTTATATGTACCCTGTGTTGTATTAGAAAGACACTCTCAGTCGGATTTGAGAACGTGCTACTTTGAACAGACACAAAAATTGAGGCTGATTGAAAACGTTAATAATAAATTCATGCGTATTCCAGCGGCCAATCCATATCACACTATATTGAAGTGACACACCCTTCAATAAAATGCAAAGAAAGTCAAAATAAAAATGCTCTTACTAGTAAATCACAACCGAAATGAATGACAGACGGACATTTTTTACAAAACTTAATGAACAATTGAAATCAAGATATTTGAGGTTTGCGTTATTTCGCAAAGGTTTGCGTTACAACGCAAAGGTCTGCGTTTTATCGCAAAGGTTTGCATTATAACGCAAATATAGGACGAAAATTTTTTTAAAAAATGTGTTGCGCTAATTCGCTTCCGTAGGATACTGTTGCACCGTATTATCTTTTTTTTTTTACTCAGGAACATCTCATTCTTAACTTTTTCTATAGTAAAATATAAAGGTAGCAAAAATAACTGTGGCTAAATTACTCTTAACTGACACAATTTCAATTGTCCAACCCATTAACAGACTTTATTCCCATAATTTTCACTAAAACGTGGTAATATTCACTTTTTATTACAATTATGAAATATTTACCAATGTAAATTTATGTTTTAAAACCAAAGTACTATTTTGTGTCCTTTAAATGATATCTAAAATTGTTTGTTCCGACTGTTATTAAAAAAAAATGCTATGCGTATAAGCATAAATACTACATACTTGCGCGACGCCTTTTGATTTTACTGAAAACTGCGTAGACTATGCAATGTTTTTACAAGTGGAAAATGTTCTATGCTAGATATCATTTTGTCAGACAGTTTTCTTTTTTTTGATTTGGTTCTTATAATATGCCAAAAATCTTTATATTTAATAGAGTTTAACATTAAATTATGCGTTTTACTCTTAACAGACGTATAACCAACCCGATTAACAGACCAATCTCCCATATAGCCGCATACTCAATATAGATTAACCGACCAATCTCTCGGTTAGCCGAGTGTCGGCCGTGATCTTTTGGCTCTTTTTTTGACATGATTATACATTTGATGATACTAGTAATATATTCAAATTTTATGTATATTCTTATATACTCTGACATCTGTTAAAATTTAGTTGTAATTCATTTACGACACTGTAATTATATTACATGAAAAATGTTCATATATACGGCCGTATACCTTGCATCATCTAAATATACATATCATAGATACAAGGATTAAATATTGTATTTACGCAAGACGCGCGTTTCGTCTACAAAAGACTCATCAGTGACGCTCGATTCTAAAAAAGTTAAAAGGCCAAATAAAATACGAGGTTAAAGAGCAATTAGGACCAAAATTCCTAAAAGTTTGGCCAAATACAGCTAAGGTAATCTGATTAAAATAGCGATATGATATCTCTCAAACAACCGTATCATTATGTCAACAGAACAAAATTAGTGAATTGTAATTCATTGGTTTGTCAATCGAAAGTGTAATAGGCCAAACATTTTACAGAGTACTAGGTACAAGCAGGAAGTTCGTTCGGTACTCGTCAATCTATTATAGTCAATCGGAGTTTTTTTTGTAAATTGGTTGCAATCGAAACCTATTTGTAGGCGAACCGAGAATGACCAAGTAGTATTTTTTGTCGATACTAACAAAAATAAGTTTTTAGATACATAAAAAACGAAAAACGAAAAGCACTTATGAACCACATCAACAAACGACAACTATACTGAACATACTGACTACTGTATGAATTATCTCTATCATATGCAATCATGTATATCAGATACCAATATCGGAAATTCTAATTTCGGAAAGAACATGACAATTAGGTTTAAAATAGAGTATGCAATTCATACAAACAGAGATGTATAGTTGCTCTTCACCTTGCTTATAATCTTATGACCTATATGAACTTATAGTTATTGTACATCGACATGTACTTTTTTGGACAATTTAAGATAGATTATATCTTTGGTTTGAGACAAAAAGACTTTTTACACACTCAGCTAAATATGATTTTTGGTAAAGCCTTGGTACATAATCTATAATATACACGTTGATAAACCAGATCTAAAAAAAAAAATGGCACTATTTTGGCAGATTTTGGCAGATTTTGCAGTTATTTACTAAATGCTAGAAATTTAAAGCCCAAATGCAAACATTTAGTTGAAAAACTTTTTCAATGGAAAATAAAACAAACTATGGTACATTTCCTTACACACTAATGTCTTATGGACTTTTATAGGATTTTCTTTGGAAGATTTATAGTACTATTTGACAAATTCAGATTAAAAAAAAGGCTCTCAGGCGCGGATTCAAAAGGGGGGGGTTCCGGGGGTTTTAACCCCCCTTTTTTGGACGACCAATGCATTTGAACGGGGACATGTAGTTTAAACCCCCCTTTTGTCCTGGATCCTGGTTGGATCCGCCCCTGTTTCTCCTATTCAAATTTTAAAACGTTTGATACTCAAATAGGAAAATATTTATAATGACATAATAATAATGTGGTTGAACTATGGTATTAAGTGAATCCACGATCAAATATTTTTTAAAGATTTTAAACAATTATTAAATATTCCATTTAAGAAGAGGATAACAACATTGGAATTTGGAAATAAATAAACGATTGATATTTCGTGACATGTTGCGAATAGTAGTAACTAATAAATGCGCAAAATAAAAGTGTTATTATTCTTACTAGAAAAAGCACGTGAACTTATAAATGACATATACTCTTGAAAAAATACCACAATTATATCTTAAGATTATGAACACCTTTATCAAATAAAGGCAACAGTAGTATACCGCTGTTCAAAAATCGTAAATCTATGGGTGTCTTCCTCCTATTCCCACTTTTTAAAAGTACTATTCCTTCTATTCCCACTTGCAAATAACAATAGATGTTTTGATAAATAATTTGTTTTTATAACAATCAGGGTTAATTAGAATTTCACCTAAGATCTACCTGTATTATTTTTAAAGCATAACATATTTGGTACACTGTTTAGGTATAATACCTTGTTTATTTGTAATATGTTTCTTTTTTCATAAATAAATACTTAAAAATAGAGAAAAATTATGATAAATAGATTGGAGTTAGATTTATTTTTAAACTTTTGAATGTGTACTTCAAAATAAAGAAAAATTATGATAAATAGATTGGAGTCAGATTTATTTTTAATAATTTTTGAATTTGTAACTCATAGCCAGAAATTAGTAGTTCTTTTGCTAATTAAAAAATTGTCTGCTTTACTAATAAATCATCATATAAATAATATTATAACCAAGTATAATCTTATATATAGATAAATCTTTATTCTCACAAACCAAATAACAGAACGGTATAGAGATAATTTTACATATTTCAATACAATTACATAAATATATATAATGTACGAAAGTAGATAGAGGCATTCACAATTGTTCACCCAGAAAAGTTTAATTTGTTATTGATCTCCTTAATAAGTTTACAAAGTTCGTTCAGTTCTGTACATTTTGGGGAATTCGTTAAGTCATAAAACTTCAATGTGTTTGTTCTATTTCTATTGTAAAATGCAATACATTGTTTTCTACAATTATCGAAAGCTGAACAATTAAAAATGTAATGGTATTCACCACCAATGGCATCTGAATAACACAATACACATTTTCTGTTTTCTCTTTCTATGTTTTGCCATCTTCCAGTTTCTATTGGAGATTTCATGTTCAAAGTTCCAAATTTAAGAAATAAGGATATTTGTCGGTCATCCAAAATAAATATTTCTCAAACTCCAAAGTAACTTTAAATTAACGATAATTTAATGCTTTTGGTGATTCCTGTTGGCTTAAGATGTGGAATAAAAGTATACTTTAAAATATAATTACTTGGACCAATAATCAAAGATATAAAATATTGGGTCAAAACTGTTAACTTTACTTCATTATTTATTTTGTTTAAAAAAAAACAGAATTCATACAGATGCAAAAATAACTTATTACCTGTTCTAATAAAAAAAAAACACTGGTCAATTAACAGTTGATTAAAAAATGTTTGTACAGTATAATCCTTTGTTTGCACAAGTTTTCCTTCTATTCCCACATGAAATTTTACCTTTTCTTACCAGATTTATAAAAAGTGGGAATAGAGGGAATGAACCAATCTATGAACAAAAAACAAAATCGGGGAAACAAACTAAAACTGAGGGAAACGCATTAAATATAAGAGGAGAACAACGACACAAAATTAAAATGTAACACACACAGCAACGGACTAAGCATTAGACTAAATCCGATGAGAATAACCAATATAACATCAAAACCAAATACATGAATTTGGGATAGAAAAGTACCGTGACACGTCTTATAGTAATGTGAATTCACACTCAAATATAGAAGAAAACAAATGACACAACGGAAACACAGCGTAAAAATGTTACACACACAGAAACGAACTATGATATAACAATGGCCATTTTCCTGACTTGGTACAGGACATTTTTAATGAAAAAAATGGTAAGTTGAACCTGGTTTTGTGGCAAATTTGATTTGATATTGCTGATTTGATCAATAATGATTCCTATGATACATATATGTTCTACAAAACATTTATATCTATTATGCATTACAGATGAAATAAGACCAAGGATTTGTATATATATAGTATATTGAGAAAGGGAATGGGGAATGTGTAAAAGCGACAACAACCCGACCATAGAACAGACAACAGCAGAAGGCCACCAATGGGTCTTCAATGGGTCTTCAATGTAGCGAGAAACTCTCGCACCGGAGCCGTCCTTCAGCTGGCGCCTAAAAATATGTATACTAGTTCAGTGATAATGGACGTCATACTAAACTCCGAATTATACACAAGAAACTAAGATTAAAAATCAGACTAACAAAGGCCAGAGGCTCCTGACTTGGGACAGGCGCAAAATTGCTGCGGGGTTAAACATGTTTATGAGATCTCAATCCTCCCCCTATACCTCTAGCCAATGTAGAAAAGTAAACGCATAACAAAATTCAGTTCAAGAGAAGTCCGAGTCCAATGTCAGAAGATGTAACAAAAAATAAACAAAATGACAATAATACATAAATAACATCAGACTACTAGCAGTTAACTGAGATGCCAACTCCACACCTCAATTAAACTGGTTGAAAGATTATGATCATATGAACATTAGGCACAATCCTTCCCGTTAGGGGTTCAGTATCTTACTATCATAAAATATATGAGAAGAACATAACCCGTGTCATGCCAACAACTAATTTTTTTAGTGTGGTTAGTTCCAATGCAAAGACCCTATAAGTGAATCAATATTAAAGCCAAAGTATGCAATCTTTACTGACCTGACTACAGTATCGTAACTATATACCTTCTTAATAAGTCTGTTTAAAGGTTTTGTAAGCTTTTGAGGTCAATACTGACATTTTTGTGCTTTGTAAAGAATATTACCATAAAAGATTGGATGTGAAATACCTGAACGTATAAGATGTCTGCATGTAGAGTTATATTAGGATATCGATGATAAAACTTAGTAAATGTGTTGACTAGTTTGTGATATCGAAAACCCTGGTGTAATAATTTTTCAGTAATACATAAATTTCCGTCTCGGAAAATCTAATACGTTGTTACATACACGAGCGAATAGTACAAGTTGAGATATATTACACCATAATAATCCTTCTTGACATTAAAATCATTGATAAGACACACTGTGACAGTAATATGATTATTAACAAATCATCTTGCAAGAAAATTATATCGAAATTCAAACAAAAAAAATGATATATAGAAATAGAGATAATTATAAGCAGAGGTTGCTGTCTTATTTACATCAATAGCGACTTCCTTGAGGGACTGGATGTGGTTAACAAAATAAAAAATGGACTTAAAAATAGAGAGAAGTATGCCAAAACATAAAGAATATACAGTGGTTGTCCCTTGTTGATGAGTTAATTTCTGTGTCATTTGTACTATTGTGGCGAGTGGTTTCATTGGCAATCCACATCTTCTTTTTTATAAATAATGGAAAAGGTGATACAAACCTACAAATTGCTATTTATAAAAAAATCAAGAAAATAGAAATGAATACCCCACCGATATACCGACATCTTTGTCATTGTTTTTAGTAATTTGTATTTATGTCACGTTAGTGATTTAGTATGCTTTTAAAATGATATTCAAGCTCATGCACAAACATTTACTCTACAACCGACACATAAATGTATCTCTAAGATATAACCGACCGGGATTTTTTTTATGTTAACATGGCAGAAGATATACAAACAATAAAAGCGAATCCACAACCTAGCGGTAATGTTTGTTTACTTGACCAGTCTGACAGGGATGGAATGGACTTCCTTGTTACAAGTCCTCTGATGTTATCTCCTACAGGTAAATCAATATTTGTTCGAATTTGGTGGGTGCTCATTATCTATGTTAAGTACATGAGATATATCAGTGTAAATAAACAATGTATGCTCAAGTTTAATGAATAACGTTATTATTGCTTTTAAATATACATATTCAATGGATATTGTATATGAGAATATCAAAATTTGGCAACTTGAACATTTTGAATTTGAAAATAGCCAGGAAGAAGTGCTAGAAGATGAAAACAAATTTTATTTTGTCGTTTGGAAAAAAATGATCAAAATAGTAAACCGAATTAATTTTGACATTTTCAATCTTTTAACATTTCCTTATTCAATACAAGTCTTATTTTTTTCATTATTACAAACTTAAACAGCATAAAAAGCTAGAGCAAGCAGAAATTTTAAAAAAACTTTGTTAAGTCGTTTGTTTGATCAAAATATGTTCCCAGAATAATTCGGACATCATTGTTAAATAGCCTTTTTTTTTACATGCTATACGATTTTCATCATAACTTTTTTTTTACAACAGGGATGAAGATATCTAAAATTTGTCTAAACAATAACTCAATTCTATTACAATAGTACAATTATGTTGAGCTTTATTGTGGAAGTAAAATTCCAACTGCAGGGATTAATTAAAAAAAAACATGTTTCACACCCATTGTTTATTATAATATTATCAATAAAGTTCAAAAATTTATAAATTGTTTTTCAAAGTTTTGGTTTTGAATTACAGCCGATTTCAATTAGTGTGTAGGCAAAGGTAATACCTTTGGTTAGCTTGCTTGCTAGGCGAACCGTGAAGTCATTGTTAGGTTAGGCAAATCACCTTCCTTTAAAAGTAGACTAGTCCGACATATAACCAATCTATCTGTCTGTAGTGCTCGGCTACTTCGAAAGGAGGGTATATACCTTAACTTATAATGACTTCACGGTTCAACTAGCAAGCACGCTTACCAAAGATATACATTAACCTACACACTGTATGGAATCGGCTGGTTATGATAATTATGTTAGTCCATTGTTGTGTAGAAATTTATGACGATGGTGTAAAATATATTTATTGAAGTAAATAATTGCCTTTCATATAAGTGAATAAGACTTTAAAAGGGTACACCCTGCCGCAAGGTAATCAACTTTGAGCAGTGACTACACGAGCGCTCTTCGATACAGTAAAATTTCTATATTGTTTTGTTTGTACTTGTGTTTTGAATTCTGTTAATTCTTCTTTCGTTGTGTTTATATTACATGTAAATGTTTTACTGTACTAATTTTTAGCGAAGTTCTTTAATTTTAACTTTAATTTAGTTAACTAACTGACCTTGATTAAAAGAGGACGGATTGAGATATAAGAAAAGAATTAAAACCTCTAGATAGTCATGGGCCTGTCCTGTGTCAGTAAGATTACAAAAATAAGAAGATGTTGTATGATGGCCAATTAGACAACTCTCCTCAAAAGTCCAAAAGACACAGAAATTAAAACAACTATATGTCTACGCACGGACTTCAACAATGAGAAAAAAAACCTTACCGTATAATCAGCTATAAAAGGCCCTTAAATTACTAATGTAAAACGATTCAAACGAGAAAACTAACGGCCTGATTTATATACAAAATAATGAACGAAAAATAAATATGTTACACAGCAACAAACGACAACCACTGAATTACAGGCTCCTTACTTCGTACAGACACATACATACAGAATGTGGCGGGGTTAAACATGTTAGCGGGCTCCAAACTCTCCCCTTAAGCTGGGACAGTGATGTAACAGTACTAGTTCAACGTAAGAACAAACTATAAAAAGTAGGTGAAAAGATTAGTTTTATGCTATTGTGTGTTTTGTCATTTTAGAGAAAGTGTTCGATGGCAGATCTAGATCTTTGATAGTCCTAAGTCCCTGGGGAAGTCACAGATCGAATTGACATATAATATAGGCTCCTCTCTATTGTTGAAGAGAGTTTGTCGAATGTTGACTGCTAGATATGTATTAAGGTATTTTTCTTGGAGGGTGGTTGAGGTTATCGTATTGGCCTATTGTACCAATCAAATATGTGCAAACTATCCTTTCGTTGGGTTGGTGTCTGTTTTTTCACCCTCGTGTTGTGCTGTACTGTATACATGTATACTGTTTGTTCTCATGGTGTACAGATTTTGTTTTGATTTTGTCGATAATGTATTGCGTTGGTGAGAAATTCAATTTTACCGAGTAATATCCATTTACATACTATTCCGATATGGTATATAATATATATATATGTATATATATATATATATAAGTCTTGTGGCGATTTAACGGATAAGCATGGTCTTTCAGGGGTTACCGGTGTCGAAGGATACAATAAATTTTCAACTGATGTGCAATTTCATTTTATCTCATTGGGCTACATTTATCATTTAATTTACGTTTTACACTAGTTCCCTGGGGATATCAGGAAAAAGGGACGGTCACTTTAGTTTAAGGAGGATCGGGACTGGCAGTGACATATTATATTATATAATAGTATAACAGATATAGGAAGATGTGGTGTGAGAGCCAATGAGACAACTCTCCATCCAAATAATAATTTATAAAAGTAAACCATTATAGGTTAATGTACGGCCATCAACACGAAGCTGAATATCTGACTTAGGACAGGTGCAAACATTTGCAGCGGGATTAAACGTTTTAATGGTACCAAACCTTCTCCCTTTTTCTGAAGCAATAGTATATTTAACATCACAACATAGAAAAACACACGATAAAATATTTGTAATATAACAGTCAATGGAATATTCACATTACACCTGGAATACGCAATTTAGGATATGGCTTCCGAAAACTTCTCCTTCACTAGCAAATCTAATAAAGGTCACACGAAAATAAACTGTTCGAAACACCCTTATTTAATTTGTATCGCAAGTTCAAAATATTCCCTAAACCCATATCCGCTATTTATGAAATTTATTGTTACTTTAGGATTGTATTTTTGACATAAGGGTTTGCGTCACACATAAAATAATGCACTTAGTCTGGGTGTTAAATTGGTGTATTATCTTCTGAAAGATTGTTTATATTTGCCTAACCTAACAACCATTCAATGGCGAGGTAGACTATGTAATCTATCCCACGTGGTTTCAAGTTTACTATACATTAGATGCCACCGTCTAAATAACTTTTTTTGGAAGTTGATACCCTTTAACGGTAAGAATAGTTACTTTTTTTCTGAAATGATATTGCAAATTTATCTATCTTTACTTGTTGCTAAATTGTAAGTCTTAAGAATATTAAGATAGCGCTAAGACTATTTTTAATATACGTTTAAACATGTTAGTCCTAGTAAGTTAGTACAACATGCATTTCTACAGAAGAATGTATTTTTAATGTGTGGTAAATTGCAAGACTTAGTGTAAGTGATGCATTTGTCCTGAATTGTTTAGGTTTTTTTTTGTATTTGTTTTTATCTAATGCTTTTATAATTTTCATGATCATTCTTTGCTTTGACGCTTTGACATAATTGTTTTCTTTCCTATTACGAATTCTTAAAAGCACCGATTTTATAAATAAAAGGACTCTTCTTCGCTTTTGACTGAACTGTTTTCTATGCATGGAATTATGGGGACCTATATAGCTTGCTGTTTTGTGTGAGTCAAGGATCTGTGCTGAAGGCCATACTCTGGCATTTTTGGAACCTTTTATAGCCTGCTGTTCGGTGTGAGCCAATTCTTCGTGTGGAAGGCCGTACTTTGACCGTTATTGGTTTACTTTTTACAAATTGTGATGGAGAGTTGTATCATTGGCACTCATGACCACGTCTTCTTATATCTATATGTACAAAATCTTTAGTTAACAATTTGTATAAATGAATGGAAATGCGTCATACTTTAAAACGAGACAGCTAACCAGGATCAATATTTAAAGGTGAAAACGTATCTAAAGGTTTTAACCAATTGATAAGTGAAGCTTTATTAAGTTCTGATTTTAGATAATTTGTAGATAATTATATTTAAAAGAGAATCCAAAGATATTATTAACTACATATGCTGTATGTGTCGGTATTCATTTATAATGTTAACTTGTTCTCGTCCTGAACATGCATGAAATATTTGTCACTGGACGTTAAGCAACAAACAATCAATCATCAATCGGTATACAATTGTTATGTGTTAATTCTGTATCAAAACAATCAATATTATAAATCTCTCCAATTGTCCCTTCAAAATTCGGTATCATATTAATTATGTAAATTTTTGTAACTAGAATTACCGCTTTGTTTCGCGTCATCCCACTAATTTCCCCACTCCAATTAGAACATACATAAAAGTATAGCCCTTCCCTGACAATTATATAGTGCTTTTGATCAGTGTCATTGTTTACTTAAACTAACTAACAAATGCAGATATGAAGCGTTGGATGAAACAGAAATATATTTACAAGATTGTGAGCCAAATGTTACTTGTTCATGAGTTTTTATTAAACATTGAGGATTAATGCAATCACTAGTTCACTTATCTAAGATATCCCGAAAACCAGGGGTTATTTTGTAGTAGTAGGCAGCGGTGGATTTAGGAGGGGACAGGGGACCCGGGCCCTCCTTTTGTTTTGGAAAATGTGTTTGATTATATAGGGAATCACTGAATCATGTCTGGAGCGAGCCCCCTTTTGGCAGTCAATGGACCCCCTTTTATGAAAATTTCTGGATTTGCCACTGTGGTTGCCTTCGGAACAGATGTATTTCACTACGAGACATTAAACATTGGTGGAAAATTATTATGTAGAAAGGTGATATGTACTGACAATTTAGAATATACCAGGTTTCTATGAAGTTAAACTTTAAGGTAAAATTGTAGAAATCTGTGAAAATTAAGCAAAAATGATCGAATATATCGGGATTTTGAATTGATAAACTAACACCTTCAGAACTTACACTTACAATGTGATTATAATAGTTTTTTGCATTCTTAAAAAAACCTCTTCGAGTGAAATTGACGAGAAAGTGTTTACAATATATACCTAAATAATGTACAACAAAAAATGTAGATTATCCTACTGACCTACGCTTGAACTTTTGTTTCGACTGAAAAGATAAAAGAACCTTTAGGTTTTAATCATCGAAGGCACGATGGAATTCAACCAAATAAATCGATAGTCAGATTGTCGGAATTTTCTTATGTAGAAATTACATTGATAGTCAGATTATCAGAATATTATTATATATAGGGTTACAAAAAAACCCAGTTTTTAATGTAAAGAAAATCTTCAAACTGAAATGTCTACACTGTGTTCCTATCATTGTAAATGTAGAGGCTTATGTCAACACTGTGTTCCTATCATTGTAAATGTAGAGGCTTATGTCTACACTGTGTTCCTATCATTGTAAATGTAGAGGCTTATGTCTACACTGTGTTCCTATTATTGTAAATGTAGAGGCTGATATCTACACTGTGTTCCTATCATTGTAAATGTAGAGGCTTATGTCTACACTGTGTTCCTATCATTGTAAATGTAGAGGCTTATGTCTACACTGTGTTCCTATTATTGTAAATGTAGAGGCTGATATCTACACTGTGTTCCTATCATTGTAAATGTAGAGGCTTATGTCTACACTGTGTTCCTATCATTGTAAATGTAGAGGCTTATGTCTACACTGTGTTTCTATCATTGTAAATGTAGAGGCTTATATCTACACTGTGTTCCTATCATTGTTAATGTAGAGGCTTATGTCTACACTGTGTTCCTATCATTGTAAATGTAGAGGCTTATGTCTACACTGTGTTCCTATCATTGTAAATGTCGAGGCTTATGTCTACACTGTGTTCCTATCATTGTAAATGTAGAGGCTTATGTCTACACTGTGTTCCTATCATTGTAAATGTAGAAGCTTATATCTACACTGTGTTCCTATCATTGTAAATGTAGAGGCTTATGTCTACACTGTGTTGTAAATGTAGAGGCTTATGTCTACACTGTGTTCCTATCATTGTAAATGTAGAGGCTTATGTCTACACTGTGTTCCTATCATTGTAAATGTAGAGGCTTATGTCTACACTGTGTTCCTATCATTGTAAATGTAGAGGCTTATGTCTACACTGTGTTCCTATCATTGTAAATTTAGACGCTTATATCTACACTGTGTTCCTATCATTGTAAATGTAGAGGCTTATATCTACACTGTGTTCCTATCATTGTAAATGTTTCCAATTTATTTGCTCTACCTCTTCCCCTGTTCATTCTAACACGTGTGTTTGTTATTGATTAGTTTCCATCTATGCTATGTAGATATAGGAAGATGTGGTGTGAGTGACAATAAGACGACTCTCCATCCAAGTTGCAATTTATAAAAGTAAACCATTATAGGCCAAAGTACGTATACAGAGCCTTGGCTCACACCGAACAGCAAGCTATAAAGGGCCCGAAAAATTACTATTGTAAAACCATTCAAACGGGAAAACCAACGGTATAATTATATAAAAACGAGAAACATATACATGTACATTCAATACGTACCTCAAACGTATGCATAAAATATTGAAATGAAAATATTTAAGATCTCAGATGTTACCGTGCAGTATGCAAAGTTACAATAAGTAATAGTTTAAAGTCACAAAGATTTTAATGCATTTAGGGAGATTACAATATCAAGCTAGTACGCTACCCTGACACTGTGACAACAAACTGCACAATATATCTTGTACGGTGACATATAGTTGTTAATATCTGTGTCAGTTAGCCTCTTGTGGAGAGTTGTCTCATTGGCAATCATACCATACATGTTTCTTCTTTTTATATGCAATTGCTTAAGCGCATAAGGTCAATTGTTCAATTGCTGGTCAAGCATTGAGACTAATTCAAACATTGTACTGTATAAAAAGAATAGTTATGTGTATAAAGAGTGTCCTTTGAAAAACATTTTTTCACAATTGTAAAAGAAGATGTTCTTTCAAGTTATGAGCAGTTCTCTTTTTATTCTGCAGTTGTTAACTGCATGTGGGATTATCAAACAATCCAAAAATAGGGAACAGAAATCCCTTTTTTAAAATAGTGCACGGAAACCAAACTTGTTGTTTATCAACGGGACCAACGAAATACCAGATCCATTATCTCCTCTGTCGGAGTTTTCCAGAGACCCAGTTTAATTTCTCACTTTGATGAGGACCAGTGTTTTACGTTTTTATCTACCCTTTCTTGTGATTTGTAGGAATGAAACAACTTTAAAACTGTGCGACAAATGCACAGTATCTTGTAATGGAAAGGGTATTCATATCAATTCTGTATGCAGAAAAAAAAACCAACTCTATCAAGGTTGTATTGTTTATCATCCTGACCTTTTTTTTAAGTACATTTGTATTATAAATAACGGTAGCGCAGCCGTACTTATGCTGTCAAGAAGATACCTCTGGTGTACTTTCGAACGTAATTTACTTTCTTTTCCTTTAAAACACTTGTTATAACTACACAAATATTTGATCGTACATGTACCAGTGTTATCTACTGTAATGATTTTCTGCGTAATTTATATGTCTGAAAGTAAATGACAGAAAGGCAAAACACTCCAAATAAGCTTAGATAACGACAACAATATTCTTGGATTTAGATCTTTCTTAACAGTATATTTAAAAAAGAAGATGCGATATGATTGCCAATTAGACAACTCTCCACAAGAGACCAACTATTCAATTTGTCTTGTTCAAATTATTTCCTTCAATTTTTCAGATTTTCAAACGTTTAAATTTATTTAAGGAATGACTAGTATTTTTTTGTGTGTCTATGTATACATTAAATAATCCAAGTAAACTTCTTAGCTCGCCAGTTTAATGATGACAACACTAAATATATAAGTTATGTTTTGCGTAAAATGTATATGACTAACATTCGAATGTACTAGATCTTTTACATATCGATAATGATAATTTCAAAAAAGAATTGTTAAGTATTAAATTTATATATATTAAGATCCATTTTGTTACATCTTGTGATCAATTGTATTTGGCAATCGACAATGGCAGTCGTCAGCAGGGTTAAAGAACATCAGTTGTTCAACCTATTAGTCAAATGTGTTTTGTTTAAATATACTTTTTCACTTTTTTTGGTCTTTTGGAAAATGTTGTTTGTGCTGTATTTAGACCCTTCTACAACGAAATTTGTTTTACATGCACACGTATAAAAATTGCGGTTTTTATCCAACGCAATCATAGGTTTGAACGTAGTTTTCAATTTAGACTTGTTTATATTTTTTCGTTTGGGCTTGTATCATATTTTCCCTCCGGTTTATATGATCCGTTCATCCTATATTGACTCTTAAAACGCAAGAGTCTATCTTAAATTGAGGGTAAATTATATGGCCTTCCAAATACCGTTTCGATCCCTAACATCACTGAAGAGACATATATTGTCGAAATCTAGATCTGGTGTACAAAAAAATATTGACACCTTATGTTTGTGGCATAACATCTGGGCCACAAGTTTATTGTTTTCTGTTTAGCATTAAATTTATATTAAGATTCATTTTGTTACATCTCGTGATCAAATTTATTTGGCAATCGCCAATAGCAGTCAGCAGGGTTAAAGAACATCCGTTGTTCAACCTGTTAGTCAAATGCGTTTTGTTTAAATATACTTTTTCACTTTTTTGGTCTTTTGGAAAATGTTGTTTGTGCTGTATTTAGACCCTACTACAACGAAATTTGTTTTACATGCACACGTATAAAAATTGCGGTTTTTATCCAATGCAATCATAGGTTTGAACGTAGTTTTCAATTTAGACTTGTTTATATATATATTAAAGGAAGTATCCTGAAAAATGTCCGTAAAGATGTATTAATATATTGATATATTATGTACGTACTCACATCCGGACGGACCGGTGACCGAAGACTCTTATTTGAAATCCTAAGCCTCGTATTGGGAATCCGAAGCCTTGTATTGGGAATCCGAAGCGTAGTATCGGGAATCTTAAGCCTCATATTGGGAATCCAAAGCCTCGTATCGGGAATCCTAAGCCTCGTATTGGGAATCCGAAGCCTTGTATTGGGAATTCGAAGCGAAGTATCGGGAATCTTAAGCCTCATATTGGGAATCCAAAGTCTGGTATCGGGAATCCGAAGTCTTGTACTGGGAATCCGAAGTCTTGTATTGGGAATCCGAAGCCTCGTATGATCTTGTATTGCGAATCCGACTCCTCGTATTTGGAATCCGTTATCTTCAGCTCTGACCATGAAAAATAACACCCTACAATGGTCTATATATTTTCAACAAAATTTATTATTATCACCTTTGCTAAATAACTATTTTGCTTAGTTGAATTTTGTCATTTTAGATTTGAACATGGAGGAAAAATCTAAAGAGGAACAACAGAACGGTGGTAATTCAATAGACGTTCCACCACCGTACAGTATGGCCACGTCTGCTGGAAACTCTAAAACGCCCCCAATGGGAACGAAGACAATTCTCAAAAATGTTCTTGTCGTCAGTGTTGGATTTATGTTCCTATTTACATCATTCCAGTCCCTATCAAATCTACAAAGTACATTAAACAAAGAGGAAGGACTTGGAACAGGTGGATTGTCTATAGTATATGGCGCCCTTGTTGTATCATGCATGCTGTTTCCATCTTTTGTTATCGCGCATCTTGGATGTAAATGGACTGTGGCATTATCAATGTTGTGTTATATTGTCTATATGGCATTTAACTTTTATGCCGTATGGGGAACCATCATACCAGCTTCAATAATTGTTGGATTAGGCGCAGCCACATTATGGTCCGCTAAGTGTGCATATCTTACGCAAATTGCTGTGTGGTATGCTAAATTGACAGGCGCAACGGAAGATGACGTCATTAATAGATTCTTCGGTTTCTTCTTCATGATATTTCAAACAAGTAAGTCAGATTTCATTATTGACTTAATTGAACAGATTTGAAGACAATTTGATTCTCAACAAGAAGATAGATCTATACCCTTTTAAAATATTAGTTATGGTTAGGAAGCATAATGGGTTCGTTATTTTTGTTATCTTGGATGAAGGTGTGGATGGGGTTTACAGAATAGATATAAGAATGGGCAAAACGTGCAAAGAAAAGAGAAAAATGAAGCAAAAACAATAGTAGGGTTTTAGAATATAAAGAATAGACAATAATGGGCAAAAAGTATAATGAATAGAAAAAGTAACATAAACAAATTAAAAGATTACATAAAGAAAGACCTCTAGCCGTACCCACTTGTATTACCAGTTTAGTGCAACATGCCTTTGACGTGGGAATCCATATTGTTTCGAAATTTTTGACAATTTGAAATAACCTTTCATTTTTAGCTCACCTGACCCGAAGGGCCAAGTGAGTTTTTCCCATCACTTTGCGTCCGTCTCCGTCGTCGTTAACTTTTACAAAAATCTTCTCCTCTGAAACTACTGGGCCAAATTAAACCAAACTTGGCCACAATCATCATTGGGGTATTTAGTTTAAAAAATGTGTCCGGTGACCTGACCAAACAACCAAGATGGCCGCCATGGCTAAAAATAGAACATAGGGGTGAAATGCAGTTTTTGGCTTATAACTAAAAAACCAAAGCATTTAGAGCAAATCTGACATGGGTGAAATTGTTTATCAGGTCAAGCTCTATCTGCCCTGAAATTTTCCGATGAATCGGACAACCCGTTGTTGGGTTGCTGCCCCTGAATCAGTAATTTTAAGGAAATTTTGCTGTTTTTGGTTATCTTGAATATTATTATAGATAGAGATAAACTGTAAACAGCAAAAAAGTTCAGCAAAGTAAGATTTACAAATAAGTCAACATGACCGAAATAGTCAATTGACCCCCTAAGGAGTTATAGTCCTTTATAGTCAATTTTTAACAATTTTCATAAAATTTGTAAATTTTTATTAACATTTTCCATTGAAACTACTGGGCCAAGTTCATTATAGATAGAGATAATTGTAAGCAGCAAGACTGTTTAGTTAAGTAAGATGTACAAACACATCACCATCACCAAAACACAATTTTGTCATGAATACATCTGCTTCCTTTGTTTAATATTCACATAGACCAAGGTGAGCGACACAGGCTCTTTAGAGCCTCTAGTTACTCTGAAAGAGTGTTTTCTTGTCGCATATTTCCTTCTAAACGTTTCACAGAGAACATTTTGAAACTTAATAGTTTTGATCAGATGCATGTAAACAAAACATGTTTCCAGTTTTGGAGTTTGTTATTCTATATTCCATAAAAAGCTTTTAAGAGCTTATATTTGTATCGTTTTATATATGTGAACCGATTCAAAATAAAATGTTCGTATTCGTATTCGTATTGTCCGTATTTAAAAAAAACCAACAACACCAAGAATGTTAATTTTCAGTTTTTTAAACAACCAAATCGTTAGCCTTTTAATGTAAAAAATATCAAATAATTGATTTAAAAGTAACCATAAATATCAAGGTTTAGGTGAACATGTAAATGTTATATGACAAGTGCATCTCCATTGCTTTTAACATTTGAAAAGACAACTAAGGATATTTTTTTTCAAGAATTCAAGGACATGTTGTTTTAGTACATTTACTTCCGTTTTCTGTATATGATTCGAGTTTCAAGAGAAAACGCACTTGATATAGTGTATACAAGACATTATTTCAACAACTAGAAAATGATACGAAGTAATGTATGTAAGGTATAATAGGTGTCTTTTTCTGAACTTCCTTCTGGTTATGTTGCAAAAATACTTTTTCGTTTAAAACAAAAATTGCACCAGGTATCAATCAATATACAACGAAAAACCTAGAACTCGAAGAAAAATAAATTATCAAAAAAATGAATGTTGTAAAGCATATTTTTGTACTTTTCAGAAAAAAAAAATCATTTTTAAAATCAAGGGCAGATAATTCTTATTCATCGGAACAGTTACCGTAAATGATAAGCTCACTAGCTCAGTGAAGTAACATCAAGCGGAACTCTTCATTAGAATATCGCAACAACGTTGCCTGTAGGCAAATGTGTTTAAATTACTCATACATTACGTTATAACTAAGATAATTTTGGTGCAAATGAAATGCCAATTGTCGCAAAAGCAAATCACCCGAACTAATGCTGCCGTTCTTCGAATCCTGACACGCGTTTCCCAGAATACGTAGTTCTTGATGAATAAAAGATATGAGGAGAATCGTATGGCATCATTAAAATACATTTCTGAACTTATTATATAATTTAACAAACATGCAAGTGCAATTATAGCTAATAGGCATAAAAAGACTGAATAAATAATTTTAAACTTGCAGGAACCTGTTCTTAAATATGATTTTTAGAATGTTTTAACTGATTGTGCCTTTAATATATTCAGGTCAGATTTGGGGTAATTTGATCTCATCCACCGTGTTTGCTGTAACGCCAGGGAATACCACAGAAGATTTAGAGTTATGTGGGGCAAATTTTGATCCCACTGCTCCAGTAGCAAATAATTCTAACTTGGATAGACCGGATGATACAAAGGTTTGTGAAAACTTCACCTTCGTTAAATTTTTGTGATAATATAAGTAAACTATCAAATATTTAATAAAATAGAATTGAGAACGGAAAAGGCGATGTGTCAAAGAGACAACAACCCGACCAAAAAGCCCAAGGCAACCATTAATGGGTCTTCATGTAGCATGAAAATTCCGCATCCGGAGGCGGGCTTAAGCTGGCCCCTTAACAAAAAGGTGTACTACTTCAGTGAAAATGGACGTCACACTAAAATTCTTAACATTTATGAACTAAAATTTAAAAAAAAGATACATACAAGACTAACAAAGGCTTGTAGCTTCTGACTTGGGACAGGCGCAACCAGGCATAAAGCATGACATTTATGATAGCGTGTTGTTTTTATTTTTCTCTTGCTGGTGGGCTGTAAGTCTCTGAGGATATCATCAGCACAGTAGTCATATAGATATGATTTATAACAAACCTTTCTAAAATTGTCCGTTTATAAAAGATATATAGAAACTTTTTCAACAGTCCTTCAGACAAAGTTGACCTTAGATAGATTTGGCTATGTTTTTATGTCCTTTTTGATTATATATAGCTTTCAAATATTCGACTTTACGCGTTCTTGATGAAGGTAAATCAAGAAAAGCGCTTTGGACACATGCAATTGATAACATGTTACTCTCGTGTTTTAGATCCTTGTTCCAAGAACATCTGAGCTCATCACCAACTTTAGGTGGTGGTGTTTCCAAAATTTATGTGTATGTGTAGTGATTGGTTGAATCATACAAGTTAGTTTTCACCATTGTAATAAAACTGACAGATAACATCGTCAAATCATCCATTTAAAACCTATCATCTGTCGTCTGTGCTTGTGCGTTCGCTTTCACAGCATCAATTATGCAATTATGAATTGATGCCATGCAAATTGGAGACGTTTTCTGAACAAAATGAACGTTACAAACGATGTTGCATTAGAATGTATCATTAAAATTTTCTTTGGCAGCAACCATCGATTAAGTATGAAAGTAAATGTACATGTTATGGTCAATTGCAAATGAACAGATTTTCAAAAAAACACCACATTTTTATTAAAAAAAATAGAAAACAAAGATCAAAAATTTATGTAATATTTGATGATTTACTGATTAACTAATCGTTATACATCATTACTTCAATACTGTGAATGTAATTTTTTGTGTCAACCTTTAAAATCAAACTCAAAACAAGTTTTTGAACGTTTGAACTTAAGTTTGATATATTTTGATGATTTGAAGTTGATCAATAAAGGTACGATTACGACAACCGAAATTAATCTATAAATTGTGTTCTTACTTCCTGGTCTTAGAAACATTTATTATTTCTTACAATTTAACCTATTAGTCATCACTAGTACTCGATTATCTTATCATTGAACATCGGAAAGTCCATTTCAGGTTGAGGCCATATAATTTAATAAATTACATATAAATATTCTGACAAACAAAACAAATCAGGAAAATAAAATGACGCTTATATATACCAAAAATGTTAAAGGTTATTCACCCCTCAAAGTTATCGGAACCTGAAAGGCTAGACAGGAATTTTGTTTCGTAGCGCTTTTTTCGAATACCATGACAATAGTCCGATCGTTGAACGAGTCAGTCACACAGAGTCTATCGATCATTCTCTCATTTTGAGTATTGAATGATTGTAAATTGTTAATATTCGTCTGAATTGATTATTTATAACGTTTAGTTTATGTAATACAGATAGTTTGAACATATGGAAGAAATGTATGCAATAATCCATCTGTTATTGAAATTGCCTGTAATGGCTTTTAAGATTAGACATGACTACATGTACCAACTATTTGCAATCAATTAATGCTTGGACTTAATTTCATTATATTGACCAATTACAGGTATACACACTGTGTGGTATTTATGTTGGATGTGCTGTAATGGCGTTTATTATTATTGCAACACTTCTTGACAAGATTACTCTGGATAAAAAACAACAAGGAGGAGATGGCAAAATATCACCTGAATTGTTCCTGTCAACATTCAAGCATTGGTGGGGTTCAACACCACAGAAGCTCCTAACATTCTTAACCATCTACAGTGGTATTGAGCAAGCATTTATAACAGGCGATTACACAAAGGTATTAAACATCTGTTGAGAAAGTATATTACGACTACAGTAATTGAAATTGTACCATAAAAATTAACTTGATGCCTACAGCAAGTAGGTGGCAAAACATTTGTAGTTATGTTTCAGTAAACGTCGAATTATTGTGACAAATTGTAGATAAACTGTCTGTACTCACGTTTTGTTTTGATTTGAGAGGGTAGATGCGATATGGACCCTATCTGGTAATATCTTAAATATTTCAAAGTAACAAATATTCATGTTGATGCATGAATCTTTGAGAAAGGAAATTACCTCATTTTTGTTTGCCATTTCTTAATTTATTTTTAGGAAACACAAACTTTAAGTTTGTCAAATTACACTATTAAGTCATATAGTTTATCTGTAATAAAGTGTATAGATTACACGTTGGGATTGAGCATGCATTTAATATATGCATACTTCATTCGGATATCTAATCTTATAGGTATTTTGTAATACTACCTCGTTTTGAAATGTTTTTCTATCGTTAAAGACAAAAACGACTGTCTGTTTTCAGAATTCATTCGAGTTAAGGGCAAGGTGTGGTAAACATTATATTAATTATATCAAATAAGAAGTATGAAAATTTGAGAAAGGAAAACAAACGATGTTTTGTTTATCTTTCCTGATTATCTAGCATTGAAATTAGCACCCGAAATCAGTTATAATATACATTTTCAATTTGGTAAAAGTTGACAGAGCCGCTTGGATATGAACCACATTTATATTGTTGAAACACAGAACGCATAGTTCGACAAAGTGAATCGCCAAGTCCTGTCAAAGGTCTTATGTCGAAACATTCGCTATACTCTTTAGTTCTAACCATAAGTGGAAATTTGAATGCTTTAAATTTATACAATTTGTTGGACCTTAGACATGAATGCTTATATTGAGGTATTATATTCAAATAAATGGGGCAAAGAAGTATTATATTTGGGTCTTATCGAAACTTCCCCCATTACGGTTTACCTTATAAATGATACACATTTTCAAGAGATTTGATAACACATGTTAACAAAACAGTGGCGGCAAAGATCAAAAGTATTTTTAAAATAAAATTTCCACAAGAATGATGATAAAAAAATTCGTGGAAACAAGTTTATCGATGTTCAATCTCATAGATCCATCAAGAAGATAAAAACAAATTAGGTGAAAAACAACAATTGAATTCAGGCGGAATGATTCCGGATGCGTTGACAGAGTAAAAATCGTCAGCAACAATGCATGCATTACCCGCCGTAGAAATCGACATTCAGTCAAGATGTCACGATTTGTTGACCGCAAGAAATTTCGCTAGTGAAATGAGACACAGAAACAAAAACATTGTCTACTTCTTTTATTACATACACAGGCAAATTTAAATTACATGAATTTCACGTGAATTGAAACTCTTGTGAATTTCACGTGAAAATTACCCGAATTTTGTTTGAAACAAAAATTTTACGTGTATGTTTACTATTATAAACAAATAACATCTAATTATATTTTCAAATTTATTTAAAATCATTTGACATATTTTGACGTCAGATTCAGATTTATCATCATTAATGTGAATCACAATTCACGTGTGAGATTTTCATGTGCGTTTCATGCGTTTAGATCGTTTTAGGTGAATCTCACGTGACATATTTGATGTGAATTTCATGTGATGTTCATATGCGCTATATTTTTCTGTGTTGACTGAGCATGCATGACTGTTACGTTTTAATATGAAAAAACCATGTCAAACTCAGGATTATCATTAAAATAATTATGATTGTAAAAACCGCGGTTTAATTTGCTATAACCACAAGATTAAAATCCGTTCTGTTCTATAACATTTAAGCACCATAAAACAAAGTTCACAATCCATAATTGTGGTGGAAAAAAATATGACATTTTGACAAAAATAGATTAAGATTTCGTATCTTTCACTTCTGATAAAGCTTATCAATTGTTTTGGTGTTTTTTCTTATTTTTTATCCTTTGTCTAAAATACAGACGTCATACTTTTTATTATTTCAGTCGTACATTAGTTGTGCAATTGGGATCTGGAACGTTGGTTATGTTATGATCTGTTATGGTGTAGTGGATGCTATTTGTTCATTCGCTTTTGGAAGATTGGTTCAATTTGTGGGTCATGCACCTTTTTTCCTGCTTGGTAAGATATCTGAAATGCAATCAATTATCGTATTTATAAAATAAGATCCAATATGTGGTCTAAAGATGAAATATGATGTTCTAGACCTTTTCAAAAATGCATGAATAAAAAATATGTTAAGATAACAATATTGTCTTCATTTGTTAAATTTATAAAATTTAAAGACAATAAAAAATAATTATTTTCTTGATATTCTAAATTGAAGTACAATCGAATGCACTAAGTTTTTATAATATTTTTCTTCATATTTCATTTACAACTTAAAATTGAAAATATGAAATAATTTTTCAGCATTTTTATTGCATGGAGGAACACAAATAGCTTTGTTTCTGTGGCAACCAAATCCAGACAACGAGATCCTGTTTTACGTATTTGCAGCAATGTGGGGAATGGGAGATGCAGTTATTCAAACACAAATTAATGGTATTATGTTTAAGAATATCTTAAGTTTTCAACAACAACAAAAAAAAATAGTTATCAAAGGTTCCAGGATTATAATTCAGTACGCCAGACGCGCGTTTCGTCTACATAAGACTCATCAGTGACGCTCATATCAAAGTATTTATAAAGCCAAACAAGTACAAAGTTGAAGAGCATTGAGGATCCAAAATTCCAAAACGTTGTGCCAAATACGACTAAGCTAATCTTAGTTAAAGTATTTGTCAACTAAACGTCAATAAAACAGCAATCACAAAAAAATATATATATTTATAAGGATTGAACATAAGTGGGTGATTGGGGGAAAAAAGATTAATAAAAAAGTGACAAAAAGCTCAATGAATTGCACATTGCAAATTTAGTAAGATATGTAACGAATGAGAAAGTATTGAACCAGCTTGAAGAAAAAGGAAAAAAGTAACAAAATGTCTTACACTACGAGCAAGAGAGATAAGATAGTTTTTAACAAGCAGCACATTCCATGACAAATGGTAGCGAAACGTTTTCACTCATGCAGGTGTTAAAATAGTTCCGACAATTCAATTGCCGTAAAAGTAAGATGCTGATATTCCGATGTTTCATGTTTCATTGACCATGGTATATTAAATGTTATCAGATACGCTTGGGATCAATTGATTAGAAAGCAAACAGTATTAATAAAAAAAAAGGATAGTGTGTATTAATACCAATGATACTGCAAACTAACGACACAAATGACCAGAAGACGTCTATAATCGTTTGATAACATACAATATCATTTCATCTAAGAACCCAGCCAACTTTTGATGGCTTTATAGTTTACATTTCTTGATTATCGAACCGTTTCAGTTGTTTCATGCTGACTTTACTCTTGATTATCGAACCGTTTCAGTTGTTTCATGCTGACTTTACTCTTGATTATCGAACCGTTTCAGTTGTTTCATGCTGACTTTACTCTTGATTATCGAACCGTTTCAGTTGTTTCATGCTGACTTTACTCTTGATTATCGAACCGTTTCAGTTGTTTCATGCTGACTTTACTCTTGATTATCGAACCGTTTCAGTTGTTTCATGCTGACTTTACTCTTGATTATCGTACCGTTTCAGTTGTTTCATGCTGACTTTACTCTTAAATGTTCTATTTTTTTATCAATGTTAAAACCTGTTAGTGACCTTCTGCTGTTGTTTTTTCTATGGTCGGGTTGTTGTCTCTTTGACACATTCCCCATTTCCATTCTCAATTTTAACATTATACAATGTCTTCACTCATTTCCACTCATATCAAAATTAAGAATTAAAATAAGCTTTCTTTTATTTCAGCCTTGTATGGGTATCTCTTCACAAATAATACGGAAGCAGCATTCTCGAACTACAGATTGTGGGAATCGTTAGGGTTCATTATGGCTTTTGCATGGAGTGGATTTTTGGTTACAAAAGTCAAACTTGGCCTTTGTTTTGGATTCCTTACAGTTGGAATGATCTTTTATACAATCACAGAAATTCTTGAGCGTCGCAAAAAGAAAGGTGATTTCCACCTAAATGAAAACAAGAAGACACCTTTGTAAACATTTCATGGTATAATTGGTATATTGTTTGTAATATTGTTGATCTGTACATAACTGATGTGGTGCTATTTATTTTGATTTTATTATTTTTAAAAACAGATTGATAGTCATTCAACTTGCATTTGTCACCAGAACTTTACTGTTTATATATTATGTAAATGTGTGTAAATGTATTGGTAATTATTTAATGTGAATGTATACCATATGTGCATTTAATTCCAATGTCATTGGTTGATTTGTTTAGGACAATGACAGTCAAAGAGAGGTTTAACATCATAGTTATAGTATTTAGTGAAAAGAAATTCCAATGTCGACCATGATCTTCACATTACTAAGGTCAACGAAATAATGTAAAGGTTGTATTAAAAAAAATGAGTCTCGCTTTTTTGATTATTTAATCGGCATGTCAGTGGCGGATACAGAACTTTTCATAAAGGGGGTGGGGCGCTGACTGAACTAAGGGAAGCCCGCTTCAGTAGTCATACTTAAGTGATTCCCTATATTATCAACCAAACTTATCCCACGAAGGAAGGGGGGCCCTTATGACTCTCAAAACACATACCCTAGCTAGAATTCCTCTTTAACCACAGCGGGTTTTTTAGTTGGACGCCCATGTAACCGGAGAGCATGGATTTCATTACAAAATTGTTTGTCTCTACCGGGACCTCAGTGTTACAAGGCAGCGCGTTAACCAACTGATCTAAAGAAGCACTTCCTAAGCACAACCGCTTTCGGGTGACTAAGTATCTACTATATTTTCTAAGGGAAGCAATCCCGTCTAACGTATATGACATAAAAATCTAAAAGTCTTAGATATAAGAAATATATAACGATTCTACAAAATAAGAAAAACCAAAAAGTGCACGAGAACAAACACTGAGAGTGGGAAGTGTCAAGATTTTATCTCTGATAGCATTGCATATTATTTAAGAATTGAATGCTTCTTTTTGTAACTTTATTGGGGTGTAAAAGCGTTGACCGAAGTACATTTTGTATGAAGCGCGGAAGCGCTTCATTCTAAAAATGTGCGCACGGTCAACGCTTTTACAACCCTATGAAGTTACAAAAAGAAGCATTCAATACTTATAATTACATTTTTAGCTAGTAGGATCATAAAAACACGATTTAAATCAAGTTTTTATTTAATTTACCTGTGCACTTTATTATGGGACCTCGTGTCATCATGAATGATAAGTTTTATTGTGTGATACAACTGCTTAAGGAATAACACGTGATGTGCAGTTAGCCAATCAGAATAACGTATTATAATGAAACATACATCTAATGTAATTATTCAGCCATGCATGTATACGCAACCAAGAATAAATGAAAACTGACATGTTTATTCTAGTAAAGGTATGTACATTAAGAGTTATTTTAAATGTTATAATTTTTTCGTATTAATATGACTCGATTAATTCATAACAATAGATTTACCTTATAATTCTATATTCGATAAAAGATTGAGAATTGATCTCGATACGGTTTTTGCTTGATTGTTTTGTTTGGTTGCAGTATCATTGATGTATGTCTAGATCGCCTTTTAATGATATTTAGGTAGTTTTTCGTCTACACATAATGACTTTTTTTTATCACCTATACCAGATGTTTCGTCTACATACGACTCATCAGTTTCGCTTGAAAACAAACCAATTAGAAAGTCAACTCAGCTACGAAGTTGAAGACCAATGAAAATTCGAAGATACAACAAGAGGATGACAGATCTGATAACGGTACAGTTATCTATGTTTTAGGTAACAATAACTTCAACATTCAATAGACAGTGAGCCGACGAAAAATGGTCGTAGCAATTATATCAAATGTTAACACAAGAGTCAATACCGCTAGGCTGATTTTTTGTGATTGCTCTGCGCCGCAACAACACAAAAAAGATTTATCACGGCGATCACCCACTACTTGAATGTACCTTCAGATTTGTTTTACACTGATTCTTCGATGTCAACATTTATAAACCTATGATAAGCATTATACAAACCCAGGTCAAATAAATACATATCATGTAACGGTACTTGTATAAATAAAAGGCAACAGTAGTATACCGCTGTTCGAAATTCAGTAATCGATTGAGACAAAAATAAATTCGGGTTACAAACTAAAACTGAGGGAAACACATCAAATATGAGATGAGAACTACGACACAACAGAAACACAACATTAAATTGTAAAACACACAGAAACGAACTATAATATAACAATGGCCATTTTCCGAACTTGGTATAGGACACTTTAAGAAAAAAAAATGGTGGGTTGAACCTGGTTTTGAGTCATGACAAACCTCCCGCTTTTATGGCAATGTTAAATATAACAATACATGTAAAGCCACTATAACGCTCTAACTTCAAATTGAAGTAGTTTCAGTGCAATTTTATGACGTATATGTATATGTCATGCACTCAATACTAATACTCTAGAACCGCTACTGTAGAGGCTATAGAAACAAATTAAGAGCGTAAGAACTTTTTCACGGTGAACACTTCACATACAAAACATTATTGTTGGATAACTGTTCCATTTTATATAGTTATATATAAAATGTTGATTGAGTTTGGGAGTAGCTTTTATTCGTAAAATGCATGTACCAAGTTAGGAATATGGTAGTTTATATACTGCAGCTGTGCTATTTGAGCAGTCAAATTGCATTGACCGTATATTCATATGTGATATACAGTCACTGACCGTAAATCACCTCGTTTATGACGGTGACAATGTGTTTCCGTAGAGTTTTATTTATGACGTCTTTAAAACATACAGGTTCGCGGAGATTTGACGTCTTCCGCTCAAAATTAACAAATGATGGTTTTTACCCTAAATACTTCATTTAGAACAGTTTAAGAGTTGCAGTATATAGAGAATAATCATACATTGTCTCCAAATATCAATGTTATTTGTACTCGGCTAGAAACAGGTAGAAATGCTCGGCACAGCATCCCTTTCTACCTGTTTCTAAGCCTTGTACAAATAACATTGATATTTCGAAACAATGTATGGTTATTCTATATATATATTTCGCTTGTCCTGTTGATTGGTATCGTTTGATTATGTCAGTTTTTAAAGACTTCCTGTTTTTGGATTTGCCTTAGTGTTCAGTATTTTTGTTTTACTTTTTTTCTCCTTTTGAAAACCACAAAATGTAATGGTCACACTTTCCATACAAAGAAAGGTTATAAATAAAGGCAACAGTAGTATACCGCTGTTCAAAAAATCTATGGACAAAAAACGAAATCGGGGTAACAAACTAAAACTGAGGGAAACGCATTAAATATAAGAGGAGAACAACGACACAACATTAAAATGTAACACACAAAGCAACGGACTAAGCATTAGACAAAATCCGATGAGAATAACCAATATAACATCAAAACCAAACACATGAATTTGGGATAGAAAAGTACCATGACACGTCTTATAGTAATGTGAATTCACACTCAAATATAGGAGAAAACAAACGACACAACGGAAACACAACGTAAAAATGTAACACACACAGGAACGAACTATGATATAACAATGACCATTTTCCTGATTTGGTACAGGACATTTTTAAAGAAAAAAATGGTGGGTTGAACCTGGTTTTTTTGCATGCCAAACCTCGCACTTTAATGGCATTGTTAAATATAACATTAAAATGACAACATAATAATACAGGACTACAATAAAAATAAATAGGAGAACGTATTAGGCAAAGAAACACATGGATAATAGATAATTAAAGGCATCAGTTTTAAAATTCAATACGTCAAAAACGCGCCTCGTCCACACAAGACTTACCAGTGACGCCCAGATATAAACTTCGAAAGTCCAAAAAAGGGTACAAAGTTGTACAGCTCTGTGGATCAAGAGTTGAAAACGGTTGTGCCAAATACGGCTAGGATTTTCTGCTTGTGATAAGAACATCCTTATTATTTAGAACAATTTATGCTATTGCAAACAGTAAATTTTATCAAATGAATATAAAAGATTTACATGATAAAACTCACGTCTTAACTAATTACAGAAAACAAAACCCGAATACATAATACATTGAAGACCTACACAGAAAATAGACACACCCGACTAAGTCCAGGCCTCAACGCAAAAAAAACATTTAATAACAGACATCACTTACCAAGTGTATAATAAAAGGACAAGATTTGTTAGTGGTGACATTATTTTACATAATAATCTAATAAAGTGTAGTTGGTATAACGGGGTTTACAAATTTTGTTTAAAATTATTACAAGGCACATTTAACAATTCCTGAAATGGCAAATACGTCAAAATAAACTAGTAGCTCTAAAACCTTAAGTAATTTATTTTAGCTTTTAAACTTCATATATTTGTACTATAGTCCTGTCATGTAATGTTGTCATTTTTGTATTATATTTAACATTGCCATGAATAAAAGCGCGGGGTTTGACCCACCATTGTTTCTTTAAATGTCCTGTACCAAGGCAGGAAAACGGTTGTTGTTACCTTATAGTTCATTTCTGTGTTTTGCATTGTCGTTTTGTTTTTGTTGCACTTCATTGTTTCTATTGTTTCGCTGTTTTCCTCTAATACATGTAATAGTTGATGTGTTTCCTTCGATTTACCCTCGGTTTACCTTGTAATCCGGGTTTTTTTCTAAATCGATTGATGACTTTCGAACAGCGGTATACTACTGTTGCCTTAATTTACAAATCATACGTCTGTTTTATATTTGTAGTCAAGTCAATATAAGTCATATAAGATTGTATTCAAGTCAATATAAGATTGTAGTCAAGTCAATATAAGATTGTAGTCCAGTCAATATAAGATTTGACATGAAAGAAATTTACATCAGAACATTTTAGATGCTTTAGAAAGAAAAATATAGAAACAAGTTTTAAACATTTTCTAAAATCTGACGAGTGGAAAACTTGTAATTTAAGGATTGAAACCTACATAGAATATAATTGAAATTTATGCCATCAAAGGCATCCATACAATGCAAAGGGAAGTAACTACATTCATTGCTCATTAGTTTTATTCAGCAAGTAGACATAATTTATTACACAAAGGGTGGGTAAAAAATCTTTCTTTTTTATTTAAATTTTTATTTAATACTGCAATGTGATATTGCAAACAATTTATTGGTCAATAATTGTTTATGTCAAAGGAATGTGCAGTGTGACCTAATATCACCAATGTTGCTATAATTTGTTGCTATAATTTGTTGCTTTAATATTTTAAAGTATTAATTCATTTAATTGTAAAATTTGATCCCTAAATTATATTAAAACGTTCATTAAAAGAAACAAACGCATGATATAAATTGAAGTGGAACATTTTATTTCTACCGTGTAGTTTTACTTATGGAAAGCCATTAAGGCTATACATACGAATTGAACTATACAATGTTTTATTTTAAGATAATACTTATATTGTCTGATGGAACACATGATCACAATGATCATTAAGGATCGGATGTATAAGTATTGTGTTTGAAAACAAATATTGAAAAATAGATATATTTTATAATGTTTTGTCAATCGTATCAGTTTACGTCGACAAATTTGGCGGCATGAAAGCATGATTTTCCTCCTTACATTAGTACGACAACGTAAGTGAAGATGGATTAACAAGCAACTCAAATTCAGCTAAGTTAGTTTTATGTTATATTAAATTTTAAACATTTTTTAAAAGAGAAATACATCCAATATTTTAAGATTAGTTATACAAATACCTAATAAGTTGTGTTAAAACGTAAAGTATACCTACAGTGTATATACTTGTAGATACTATCATGCTAATATTTTACTTATATTTACCTGATAGTCCTAACATTCTATTGTTGTACCTGTAGCCTGTATATAGTTATCAAAAGTACCAGGATTGTAATTTAGTACGTCAGACGCGCGTATCGTCTACATAAGACTGATCAGTGACGCTCATATCAAAATGGTTATAAAGCCAAACAAGTACAAAGTTGAAGAGCATTGAGGATCCAAAATTCCAAAAAGTTTTGCCAAATACGGGTAAGGTAATATATTCATGGGACAGTATATGCTAGAACTCTAATTTAATTAACGTCTTTGCATGCTAATGATTTATTGTTCAAATAATATGAGATGCATTTTTGTCAGATTGTAATATCCAATGATGGACAGATGCATAATATGTAATGATAATTTAGACAATGATAAACCGACTGTCAATCTTTGGGATGATGACAGCAGTTCTATGAATAAAGCAAGCAAATAAAATCGTGTAATCACTTTGGAACAAACATGTCAATATGTATATCAGGAATGTAGTAGAATGAACTACAATCCCAAAAGATTTAGAAACCGTTCTTCCTTAAAACCGTGCTCAAATTACAATACAAATGCAACATGACTATCGGATGTTGCACTACTGGGTTTCTCGTACATTTACAATCAGAATCACAGAACGTGTCTATGACTTGTCGGATTTTAAGAAAGGACTGTAGGAAGAGTGAATACTTTGTTATGCATATCCTTTCCGTAATCAATTCTTTATGTTTTACATTCCCATGAATATAACATATTATTAAAAGTCTAGTATTCTGTCATTTGTTTTGTTATACCTTTCCCATACATAACAGTTTAAATTCAACCAATTATCTATAAAAAGAAAGACAACTAGACTTACATTACATATAAAGAATATCTTTACGTCACTTATGTATATTGTACATGATTTTGCCCATTTTATGTAATAATCATTATTGTAATGACGCGATTGTGTTAATAACTGAGATGAAAAAGAAAAAAAAAACCCTAAATATATATATTTGCATTCTTTTCATTGAGACACGGATTTTTTTTATTTAATAGGACAGAAGAATTTGTTGTACGTTACAGCATTCTTTGCGTAATTAGAATGTTGCGGTTATAGGACTGACCTGAAGTTTGGACTACTGTCTAAAGAAATATTGTTTGGGTATTTATTTAAGGATTTATCGCTATTTCTAAGTGTTAGCTAATATAGTAAGGTAAAACATTTATTGACACTCTCCGGTTTACATATTATCTAAGTAAATGATCATTTAATTTACTTCTCGTGTGTTACAATAATATTTTAAGATTTAACACGCCCCGACGCCGGACTTTAGAGATGCACGTACCAAGTTCGGAGGTCGAACCAGTTCCCTAAATTTTCATATCCTTACTTTCGTGACACGTTTGAAAGACCATTATAGATGAAAAACGTTCTACATCAATTCATTCACTTTAAGAACGGTTGTAAAAGATATAAAAATGTAACATTTAGCTTATGTATTCATGAAAAGTACTTTCATTTTGAAATACCCCAACACCAGATGTTCTTTTAAATGAATACGGAAGTAGTGAAATGGAACCCTAAACCATGTTAACTTTTAGATGTCATAATTTCTCCCGATTCTTCGTTCAATGCAGATGTGTACAGATGACATGTTACTAAACTGAATGTTAAACCGTATCCACTATGCACAGATTTTGTATTTCTTTAACATTTTTAGCTCACCTGGCCCGAAGGGCCAAGTGAGCTTTTCCCATCACTTGGCGTCCGTCGTCCGTCGTCCGTCGTCGTGGTCGTACGTCGTCCGTCGTCATTAACTTTTACAAAAATCTTCTCCTCTGAAACAACTGGGCCAAATTAATCCAAACTTGGCCACAATCATCTTTTGGGTATCTAGTTTAAAATATGTGTGGCATGACCCGGCCAACCAACCAAGATGGCCGTCATGACTAAAAATAGAACATAGGGGTAAAATGCAGTTTTTGGCTTATAACTCAAAAACCAAAGCATTTAGAGCAAATCTGACAGGGTTAAAAGTGTTTATCAGGTCAAAATCTATCTGTCCTGAAATTTTCAGATGAATCAGACAACCTGTTGTTGGGTTACTGCACCTGAATTGGTATTTTTAAGGAAATTATTATCTTGAATATTATTATAGATAGAGATAAACTGTTAACAGCAATAATGTTCAGCAAAGTAAGATTTACAAATACGTCAACACGAACGAAATGGTCAGTTGACCCCTTTAGAAGTTATTGCCCTTTATAGTCAAATTTTGACCATTTTTTCGTAAATCTTAGTAATCTTTTACAAAAATCTTCTCCTCTGAAACTACTAGGCCAAATTAAACCAAACTTGGCCACCATCATCATTGGGGTCTCTAGTTTAAAAAATGTGTGGCGTGACCCGGCCAACCAACCAAGATGGCCACCATGGCTAAAAATAGACTATAGGGGTAAAATGCAGTTTTTGGCTTATAACTCAAAAACCAAAGCATTTAGAGCAAATCTGACAGGGGTTAAATTGTCATCAGGTCAAGATCTTTCTGCCCTGATATTTTCACATGGATCTGACAACCCGTTGTTAGGTCTTGCCCTGAATTGGTAATTTTAAGGAAATTTTGCCGTTTTTTGTTATTATCTTGAAAATTATTATAGATATAGATAAAATGAAACAGCAATAATGTTCAGCAAAACAAGATCTACAAATAAGTTTTCATGACCAAAATAGTAAATTGACCCCTTAAGGAGTTATTGCCCTTTATAGTTAATTTTTAGCATTTTTCATATATTTTTGTAAATTTTTAGAAAATATTTTCCACTGTAATTACTGGGCCTAGTTCATTATAGATAGAGATAATTGTAGCAACAAGAATGTTCAGTAAAGTGAGATAATTGTTGCAACAAGAATGTTCAGTAAAGTAAGATCAACAAACACATCACCATCACCAAAACACAATTATGTCATGAATTTATCTATGTCTATTGTTTAATATGCACATAGACTAAGGTGAGCGACACAGGCTCTTGAGAGCCTCTAGTTTTACTTTGCTAGAAAACTTCTAGATGTTCGGATTTTGATTTAAGCCTGATAACTTTGATGAGTTTTGTCATTTTAGATTTAAATATGGAAGAAGAGTCTATGGAGGAAACCATGCAGATGGAACAACTGAACGGTGGTAATCAGATTGACCCTTCTTCCACATCCAACGATGAGCCATCTCCTGAAAACACTGAACCCCCGCCAATGGGTAGAGTGAGGATTCTAAAAAACGTCTTTGTTGTCAGTATTGGATTTATGTTTCTTTTTACGTCATTTCAGTCTCTATCAAACCTCCAAAGCACTTTAAACAAAGACGAAGGACTCGGAACAGGTGGATTGGCAGTCGTATATGGCGCCCTTGTGGTATCATGTATGTTGTTACCATCTTTTGTTATCGCGCACCTTGGATGTAAATGGACCGTGACACTATCAATGTTGTGCTATATTGCCTATATGGCATTAAACTTCCATGCCATATGGGGAACTATTATACCTGCTTCAATAATTGTTGGATTAGGCGGAGGAACATTATGGGCGGCTAAGTGTGCATATCTTACGCAAATAGCTGTGTGGTATGCTAAGTTAACAGGTGCAAAGAAAGATGACGTCATGAATAAATTCTTCGGATTCTTTTTTATGACATGCCAAACAAGTAAGTCGAGTTGCAGTATTTTACCAGTTTCAGATTGCTTTTTCTCTATATATAAAAAAAAGTTAAAACATTAAAGTTTGAAAAGTCAAATTATAGTATTTTTATATACAAATTAAGTTTGAGTGTTATGAATCATTTGACCATTTTGGCTTATGTTTTCTCTGTACTATTCGAGTTTAAACCAATCAAAATTTCATATCGTGACGCATATTATTCAAAGTCAAAAATTGTCAGTATGTTTTGTTAATTCTCATTTAACTGCTGCAAATGTTTTTGAAGGCAGGAACAATATCCTTAATATGGTTTGAATAAATCTTCATCATTCGTGATTTTAATATACATGAACATTCATTGTATATATTTAGGCGACATATGGGGAAATATAATTTCATCAACCGTTTTTGCCGTTACGCCAGGGAATACAACTAATGATATTGATTCATGCGGAGCCAATTTTGATCCAACTGCTCCGACAGGAAATAATTCTAATTTGGATAGACCGGATGATACAAAGGTTTGTAAATGCTTATCTTTCATTAAATGTTCTAACACGCTGCACATACATATCAATTTAAATAATAGGTAAATATTCTGTATAATATGTAGGACTCGGAACCGCGATGGTCACGCTGAAGAGAGATGGTCTACGCTGAAGTGCGATGGTGACATTGTGACGTTAACTTGTTGATATCTACGCTGAAGTGCGATGGTGGTTACGCCGTAGTAAGATGGCTAACCTAAGACTTTGAGTGAAAGCAAAATGTACATGCCCTGTTTTAAATAAATAACAACATTAGGCAGCAACCATTTGATTTTCTGGGGGGTTGGGGGGGGGGGGGGGGGGCTATGTTTTTTTTTGGAAAAAAAAGTTTGTTTCCAGGTTTTGGTGAAAAAAATAATTTGTTTTGGACCCTGAGAAAAAAAAATGTTTGTTTCACCCTCAGCTGCCACTATATGTAATGCTAAAATTGAAAGAAAAAAAAATAGATTGTTCTTCGCTGAAGGCGAAAAAAAAAGTTTGCACAGAAAAAAAAACCATAGCCCCCCCCCAGAAAATCAAATGGTTGCTGCCTTAAGATTTGACAAAAGTAGCTGCTAGCCTCTTATTTGGAAGATGTGTTAACTTCTGTTTAGATCAAACCAAAGACTTTAATTTTTGTTTTAATCTAATTTTCCAAATCTCCAATTCTCCTTGTAGCACGCAAGAGTATGCAATAAGGAGCTCAAGGGAGAAATAGAAAAAAAAAGATTCAGCGTGTAGGTCTTTATAAAAGTGCTAAGAATTTTCCATCTCATTTACTTAAATATTATGATAAAACTTAATAATTGATTAGAGGCGGTTTAGGAGGGCAGAGGACCTACCCCCTGTCTGGATCCGCCACTGTAAATTGCTCACAACAATTCTTCATTAATTTATATATACCTTATATATACCTTATGTTGGAACAGTATCGAGGCAATTATTTCACGAAAAATAAAGATGAGGATGATAAATTGGGAAGTACACGTAGGTTTTAGTCAAGTTAATTTCAGTCTGACATATTGTAGACAATCAACACTGAAACCATAATCAAAATAAGACTAGAGCGGCGGTGTTCTTTCAAAACAAAACAAAAATATCTGGGGAATAAAACAACATTATATGAACCTGATATAGCAAAAACATTGAAACATTGCTAATACTAGCATTTTATTTTATTAAATTGCCCACAAAAAAAAACATGTGACGCTTACGTAAATATAAATCAAGGTTAATATTTTAAATTAGATTAGTATACTGTATTAATCGTACAAAAAGTTCGCGGCATAATTCAGAATACTGGTTAGTCCATTTAGTGGCCAAGTTCATGTATCAGCCGCTTTGCTGCCTAAAATGTTTAAACATGTTTTTGTAACCTCAACATGTAATGCTTAAAACTGTTCTGTTTGGGACTTGAATTGTTTGTTTGTTTCTTATTTCCTTACTTATCTTTGTTAACATGAAACCTTCATCTTCAAAACCCTATTCTCCTGCCTGCGAATCCATGTTGTATTTTGAAAACGTTACATTATTCAAACGTCATGCACAAAACCATCGAACTTCAGCGTACGGACCATCGTACTTCGGTGTGTACCATCGCACTTCAGGGTCCTCATCGCACCTCCGAGTCCTACAAATATACTTAGGGTTTTATTTTATTACTCATGTTCCTATTTGAACGTACATCATTTTGTACATGGTGTGCCCTTTTTTGTTTAAATATTTTAGTACGTCCACTTTTATATTGAGTTTCCACAATGTATGATAACATAGTAGCTTAGATACAAAACACCCAACAGTTGCTCCCAGTGTATCTCTTGTGATTTCGGATACGTTCTTAACAAATATTTTTTCAAGGACCCCCCTCCAGATTCTGTTGAGATTCGCACGACGGGAGGTACATGTATATATAAAAAAGAAGATAAGATATGATTGCCAATGAGACACTCTCCACAAGAGACCAAATAACACAAAAACAGAGCTAAAGGGTCACCGTACTGCCTTCACCAATTAGCACGCTTTCCATGTCGACGCACTCAGTCTTTCTCTATTACAATATGCGAGTCTAAAATATATGTTTATTACCTTTATTTGAAACTCTCAATTGATAATGAGACTTAAGGAGGCTCCTGGGTATAAAAATTTCAGAAAAAAATTTAACATTTATTTTTCATTACAAATTTAATTTATTACCTTTAGTAGTTATAACTTTATCATATGGTACAAAAATCATTCAAAACAATCAATTCGTTTTTGCCCTAGAGGAATTTTAAAATGTAGATATCATTGAAAAAGCTCCAAATTATCTCCATTTGGTGCAAAAATGCTATTTTTTAGCATAAGAATTGAAATATTTGTTTTGACTCATCGGTGACCTATGTTTTTTATTATTATTTTCAAATAAGCTGTACTTAAACTTAACTATTGTAAAAGTTGGGCGATTTCTGTTACTAAGTTCTTTTTTTATTTCCATATTACCTCTATTTCTCCGATTAGTTCAACAGAAAAAAAGGTACCTTTACAAACATGTATGCTTCTTTCGAAGGCAGATTGTGAGCGTAAATGAACGGTGATCCCATTTTTTTATTTTATTTTTTCTATTAAGTATAAGATAAAGTTCATTTATAGAAAAACATAGCGACATCCTATATAAAATTTAAAAAATCGATTTAGACCCGCGAGCCCCGCGAGTCCCACTTTTAATAGTTGGTAAATTTTGTTGAGAATTTAAAAAAAAACATTTTTTCAGACGTATGTTTAAACCGTTTGATATCAAAATTGTAATGTTGTACATGTATGAAATCGGAGACATGTATGCATACTATAAGTTTGTATTACGTCTTAGCTTTATACCTTAATAATAATTAATTACAGGTGTATACACTATGTGGTATATTTGTCGGCTGTGCTGTTGTGGCATTTATTATAACTGCAATATTTCTTGACAATATTACACTGGATAAAACTCCACAAGGGGGAGATTCGAAAATATCAGCCAATTTGTTCCTGTCAAGTTTCAAGCATTGGTGGGGTTCAACGCCACAGAAGCTCCTAACAATATTAACCATATATAGTGGAATGGAGCAAGCATTTATAACAGGCGACTACACTAAGGTATTTAATAAACGCACTATTGTAAACGCACCAAATAATAACTGCTGTATGAACAAGTTATAGATCAATTTAATGATTCGTTTGAAATTGGGTTTTTCTTTTAAGTACTTTTAGTCACATATCTCCTCGTGTAATCATCTATTTCTACATCATTTGCTTAAGGAGGTAGACCTAGGTTAAGGGAAATAATTCTTAAAATCATCAGTACGTTTGTGTCAACCATTTTCAAAAATATATTCTAAGCTTCTAGGTTACATAGATTATTTTCAATCTGTTTCAGGTAAATGCTTAAAATTCATTGAGGAAACTTAACTTTTACAAACACATAACTGATTTAAAGAGTTATCTCCCTGTACCAAGGTCTACCCCCTTAAAACTGTTTATTCGTGTCAATAAAGATGAATCCGGTAAATAGCTTTGGGGAACCATATTTATTAAGTGTTATTTTTATTTTTTCAGGACTTTCTCTTACTGTAACGTTTGTGTAGGCAAATTTTATCACACAAGTTTTTTTAATTCTGTTTCACATCAAAATGCATTTATTAAACAGACAACAATACACGCAGATCGAATTGATTAAATGGACAATCTCTTTTTTATACATAAATAAGGCCGTTAGTTTTCTCGTTTGAACTGTTTTACATTGTCTTATCGGGGCTTTTTATAGCTGACTATGCGGTATGGGCTTTGCTCATTGTTAAAGGCGGTACGGTGACTATAGTTGTTAATGTCTGTGTCATTTTGGTCTTTTGTGGATAGTTGTCTCATTGGCAATCATACCACATCTTCTTTTTTATATCTTTTGTCGCTTCCTTACAAACATTAGTCATGTTATCTGTTCATCAACAAAGATGCAAGTTCGATCATCATTATTAATTTTTCTCTGCAAGCTTCCGATAAACTTACAAATATTAATACATGTATTGTAGAATATATAAAAATATACTAGTATGTATTTTTCCATGTTAGATTGGATTTTCTAATTTCACAATGTTGTTAAATGTGGTACGACTACCTCTCATGTATACACATTTTTGAACGATGGACTCGTATGCTGCATTGATATGAATGTATGAAAATACACTCATCATAGATACCAGGACTAAATTTAGTATATACGCCAGACGCGCATCCCGTCCACAAAAGACCAACCAGCGACGCCCGAATCCAAAAAAGCCTAAATGGTCAAATTAAGTACGAAGTTGAAGAGCATTGAGGACTGAAAGTCCTAAAAGTTTTGCCAAATACAGCTTAGGTAATCTATGCCTGAGGTAGAAAAGCCTTAGTATTTCAAAAAATTCAAAAATTTGTAAACAGTAAATTATAAATATAACCATATCAATGACAATTCATGTCAGCACAAAAAATGATGACTACTGGGCTTGTAAAACCCTCGGGGAAATAAATATCCACCAGCAGTGGCATCGACCCAGTGGTTGTAAATAAACTCATCATAGATACCAGGACTAAATTTAGTATATACGCAAGACGCGCGTCCCGTCCACAAAAGACCCACCAGCGACGCCCGAATCCAAAAAAGCCAAAATGGTCAAATTAAGTACGAAGTTGAAGAGCATTGAGGACTAAAATTCCTAAAAGTTTTGCCAAATACAGCTAAGGTAATGTATGCCTGAGGTAGAAAAGCCTTAGTATTTCAAAAAATTCAAAAATTTGTAAACAGTAAATTTATAAATATAACCATATCAATGACAATTCATGTCAGCACAAAAAGTGATCACTACTTGGCTTGTGATACCCTCGGGGAAATAAATCTCCACCAGCAGTGGCATCGACCCAGTGGTTGTAAACAAACTCATCGTAGATACAAGGACTAAATTTAGTATATACGCCAGACGCGCGTCCCGTCCACAAAAGACCCACCAGCGACGCCCGAATCCAAAAAAAGCCAAAATGGTCAAATTAAGTACGAAGTTGAAGAGCATTGAGGACTAAAATTCCTAAAAGTTTCGCCAAATACAACGAGACATCTACTTCAAGATGGTATCATGTAAAACATATTTATAGAGCAATCATGCCATTGATAACTGAATTACAGTTTAAAACTTCCAATAGATTAGTAATAAGATAACCGAAAAATGTTATATCTAATATAATCAATTGTTTGCCCTATCATCATTTATATAACCGCATCAAAGTTTAGAAGAGGTTAACCATTTTTTAAATTCCTATACTAACTCACCATGATGACCCAACCATTGGTCTACATAACTTATTTTAAATTACTTTCAGTCTTACGTTAGTTGCACAATAGGGATATGGAACGTTGGTTATGTAATGATCTGTTTTGGTGCGGTTTGTGCAATTTGTTCATGGGGTTTTGGTCGACTGGTTCAGTTTGTTGGTCATGTTCCTTTCTTTATTATTGGTAAGATATATAATATTAATTATTTTTTGTGTGCGTGTCTTGTGAAAATATAAATATGTTGTATCTGACGTGCTAGACTTATTTACGAAGAAATAAAGTACATCACAATAACTATTTTACCTTCATTTGTTAATCAAGAGAGGCGAAAGATATACACGGGAAATTCAAACTCATAAGTCGATGACGAACTGACAATGGCATAACAAAACAGCGACTAAATTTCACAACGTTATACAAAAAAATAACGTCACAAAAATACTGAATTCAAAGTGGAAAGTCCCTAATCAAATGGTAAAACCTCAAACATATCAAACTAATGGTTAACAACTGTCATATTCCTGACTTGGTACAGAGACTTTCTTATGTAGAAAATTGTGAATTAAGCCTGGTTTAATAGCTAGCTAAACCTCTCACTTGTATGACAGTCGCATCAAATTCCATTATTTTGACAACGATGCAGGAACAAAACAAACAGACATAAGAGGTAAAAATATCAATAATACAGCAGTCATAATCCTAATCACTATAAACATGTAACAAAGAAGCACAAAGTGGCATACAGACCAAGCATATTAGTAAAAAAAAAATTAAAGACAAGAATACACGAATTTACCATAGTAAGATAACACAATGACTGGATATTCAAGTACAGAGCCACGTCATATATGTAACGAAGAAACATAAAAAGGAATATAGACAAAGCACATAACAGAAACACAAAATAGAATACTAAATAATGAGCAACACGAACCCCACAAAAATTTGGATCATCTAATGTGCTCAGAATTCTGTAAACCAATTAATTTTCGCGAGCTATTTAATGTCTCTACTTTCGAGAGCAGAAACATATAAATCGCAGTGAATACGTAAATTTTGGATTTTTCTAATTTGACTATATGAAATTTATTTTGAAATCTCTAAATTAAAACTAGAATGGAACAAAGTATCCGCGAAAACAAGTTGATCTACAGTATATAATAAATTTTCTAAAAGGATTAATTTACAATTCTTAAATATTAGTATTATGTTTCAGCATTTCTATCACATGGAGGAACATTAATATCGTTGTTACTATGGCAACCAAATCGAGACAACCAGGTCATGATTTATGTATTTGCAGGATTGTGGGGAATAGGTGATGCAGTTATGCAAACTCAAATAAATGGTAAAATATTTTTATTATTAGTTGAAATGATATAATATAATATGGACAACGTTGATGAGAGGTCCTGAGATTTTTACTCATTTGTCGGATTGTTGTCTCTTTGACACATCCCCATTGCTATTCTCTATTTTACTGAGTAGCTAATTAAAAAAGTGAAGTAATAACACAAACATCCATTGAACTTTTATGGAGTCTT
The DNA here is from genome assembly GCF_965363235.1 of Mytilus galloprovincialis. Classification (NCBI taxonomy): domain Eukaryota; kingdom Metazoa; phylum Mollusca; class Bivalvia; order Mytilida; family Mytilidae; genus Mytilus; species Mytilus galloprovincialis. The sequence goes on from NC_134843.1 coordinate 65,310,554, forward strand.
AAAATATTGCATCTAAGGTGATTAAAAAGAGAGGTAAAGACACAAATACCATCATACTCATCTTTCGATTGGAAACTTACAACGTCATGGCAAAAGAAAAGAAAAACGTCCAAAAAACAAAAACATATACTTAGACAACTTTAGAGCGAGTAACACAATCCATAAAAAAACGGTTATGATCTCATGTGCTCTGGAAGGGTAAACAGTTGGAAATCCGCACTAACCTTGTTAAACAATTATGATCTATAGGAGATATTGAGTACACGCAATTTTATTAATTTGTAACAAAGCAAAAGGTAGGGACTAGAGACACGGAAATTGCAAACAGTTTGGAATATGTGAAGGACGTAAACATTTCCCTCATCAAAACAAAATATATAAAGTCATTTGGATTATATCTTTATCGTTTAAAGACTTCAATAGTTTTTTAAGGCAATACAATGAAAGTCAGAAGCATTGGTAAGTTTAATTTAGGCGGTATCAACAGCTTTGCAATACACATACATGAAATAATCCGCAAATGATTCACTGGCACTCTGCTTTTCTCATCAATAGGAAATATTGATATCATTGTTGAGCAAGCAAGCAAAGTGATCAAAAACCCTATTTATGTATGTTATGCTACCCTCATTACAATAACAACGTTACTTGCTTTCATTTTTAATGTTATTAAACATCTTAAATAAAGGAAACAGAAGTATACAGCTGTTCAATAGCCATCAATCGATTGAACTGAAACAAATCTGGGTCACAAAACAAAATTGAGAGTAACATATCAAATATAAGAGGAACAAAAACGAAACCGAAAAACTGAACTGCTACAACAGCAACCGCCACCATACATAAAAACGTGATAACAACTGCCATATTCCTGACTTGGTACAGAATTTTTTTAGAAAAACTCATTTCATCAAGGACACATGTTTTAGCTAGCAACGGTTGTAAAATAACTAACTTCAAGTATTTAAAGAAAACGACAACACGTTGAAAGAAAAAAATATCAAGCTTGTGGGCGACTTTTGAAACGTTTCGTACATTTTCCTTTTACATGTTTTACATTACTCTTTGTATAAAACTCCATAAGATATAATCGAGACGAAATAATTGAAAAGCCAAGCATGCATATAAAGAGATGATAGCATCCCAACGACACAAATAACATACTTGCGTTTTGAGAGTACAACACATCAAATTAAACAGGCACGAAAAAAATCGTCTTACGTCAAGGCAATATTTGAACCGTTTAAGTCTGATAACTTTTAAATTCCACTTGTTATCATGCTTTTTTTCAGGAACAATTAGCGTTGAATTTCAAAAACCAAGTAACATTACATTAACCATAATTTTAAATATCACAATAAGCTTTTTTTCCTTCTTCAGCCTTATACGGATATCTCTTCACAACTAATATTGAAGCAGCATTCTCAAACTACAAACTTTGGGAATCGTTTGGTTATATAATTGCATTTGCATGGAGTGGATATTTAGTTACAAAAGTAAAACTTGTACTTTGTCTTGGCTTCCTAACTGTTGGAATGGTCCTTTTTACAATCGTAGAAATTCAGGACCGACGTGACAAATGCAAGAAAGGAGACTTCCAAAAAGTAAACGTTGAAATAGATCAATGATGTCTGTTATATTTAGGATCGGTATATAACTGTTGTGGTGCTGTTTATTTATTATTAATTTGTTTTAAATCATTTTCATGTAAAACATGTTTTGTTGTTATTCAATTTTAACATTTTGTCATGCAAAATGTCATCTACTAGATGTAAAACATCTTATTATTAGTAATCTTTAAATAACATTGTTTCAAGAAATGCATACAAGTCTAGTAATAAACTTATATATATATGCATTGATCTCCTCAATAAAACAAGACTTATATTTAGATACGCAAGGCGCGCGTTTCGTCTTCATTATAGTCATCAGTCGAGTTCGAATCAAAACATTTATAAAGCCAAAGCAATCACGATACAAAAGTCAATGAGAATCAAAATTCTAAGAGGCATTGAAAAATCTGACTTCAGTAATCCATATCTGTGGAATGGTGAAAGAATAATTTAGTTTTCGAATTGATCAGCATTATACATATAATAGATTTTAGACAAAGGAGCAGAGTACCTGGTTTGTGATACCCTCGTGGATTAATTAAAGAATTTAAAATACAAAGGGAAAATTTTATTTTATTGAGACACTGTTTTGTTAACTTTGAGATTTATTGTGTTGTTTTATTGTTTCATTGAGTAGCATTTTCATTTAAACGTGTTCATATCTCCTTTAATTTATTAATATTTATTTTATCTTTTATCTGTATCACATGGTAACACTTTTACTATATCTCTGTGAGCTTTCGACATATTTTTATAGATCATGATTCATTACAAGGAAGTTGAATCAACAGTAAACACATTCGTTATTATATATTGGCTTTCCAATGGCCAATCAAAGTGCATGGATGCGTATTAACGCTTGTATTGTACGTTACTATATATTATCAATTTTTGATTCCAATATCTAGCATGCTTTTGGTCTTATTGAGAGAAAATACTTTACAAAATGATAAAACAGTGAATTGTATTTTATGCTCCGTAAAATAGAAAAACGCACCGCATTTGTATGATTCATATCGTATGGATAACAACTGTCATATTCCTGACTCATGTAGAAAATGGTGAATAAAACCTGGTTTTATACCTTGTAAAACCTCTCACTTGCATCATTTTTGTGACCTGAGGAAAGAAATAAATGAAGCCGTCATGTTTGCAATAGGTCCTTATTTCAAGAAAGATCAAAATTTCATTCGACAATTTGATGTTGACTTCAAGTTTGGGGTTTTGGTTTATTGTTTTGTTTAACTGCTGTATCAATGAAGCATTCCATAGTTTCATTAGTTTTTAAACGTGTATTTGATTGTGACAATAAAGCCAACTGATATACCACAATATGCTTTTGTCAAAATTAAAAAATACTAAAACAAAATTTTCAGCCATTTTGTTCTACAGACTATTTGTAAGTCATCTGTTTCTAAGATTATTACCCTGCATTATAGTTTTATAATAATATTTTATCGACTCTTAACAAATTTTGAATTAGACAAACACTGAAGTCATTGCATATTCGGTTGCTTTTGCAAATGGTAACGTGATACTCCGAATCTGATATCGAAAACGGTAACAATGTACAGATGTGGAACGGGAACCCAATTATTTGCCCCATTGGAACGCATTGAAAATCATAGTAAATACATAGGGTCCTGTTCAATAAATAATTTTGATAGCCACCTTGGGACTTCTGCTTCATGTTAGGCATTCATTTTAAAGTGTCTAAGCACAATCTCAGTTCCTCATGACCGGCATTCCTTTGCAAAAATTTGTTTTTATTGACAACAGGGTCAGTCTGTCTACTTCCGGGGAAGAATAAAGGCTAGAATTTAGGCAATTTACCCTATGTACTGACGCCAGATTACATTTAAATCAATCAAAATTTTTACAGAAATTCAAACTAGAAAGCCTACCAACCCTTTCAAATAAATCTACATTCAGTTACAGAACTAGTGAAATAATAACACTACACAATTTATAACAAAAGTTATATATATTTTTTAAGAACTACATTCGTGGGTACCGGACTGGTTGCCCTAACTGGGATCCTATTCCATGTGTGTAAGTAAAATATATAATATGGATACTTACTTATTGTAGAAGATCGTATATTGACCTCTAAATAAGTATTGTTATAATATTTTGTTGGGTTGCTTTTGTGTGTTCAAATGCCAGTTTATCAATATGTAGGTGTTTTATCTCTTATCTATATCACATGATAATGCCTACTCTATATTAGTGTACGCAATCACTAAATTGTTTCAGATTCTGATTCATTACAAGGTAGGTTCATGAATAATTTGAAAAAAAAAATATTTATCGTAAAACTATGCATAATAATGACTTTTCCAATTAAAGGGCATACATGCGTTGAACAGCTTTTAATAGTTTTTGCCTTTTTAAACTGGAAAGTGTTGCAGTTAATTTACTTAAAGTGCTTAATGTCGCGAGAGGGCACATATTAAAGAATCAATTAGCACAACGTTTTGCGAGAGGATATTTACAAAATCTTAAATGATATCACAGTATTAAATATACTGTTCAAAAAGACGTTCACTTTGTCATATTCAAGACTAAAAACTTGTACAACAATAAAATTACTAAATAGTTAACATAAAATAAGTACATCGTCGAGTTTCAATGTAGTGCAATTACAAGTTACTCAATACACATAACATAATTCATCATGGAAACAGCACACTCAATTTGGTAAATTTCGTTTTGTATATTGTATCAGGATTAATTAACGGATAAGTGCTGTCAAAGAACCTATAAGACGTTTCAAGGTTTCCTTGGATGTGTTACGGACGCAATAATTATTTGATTGACTGATATGGAGTATATTTGTCACAGATATTAATATTTTCCAATTGAGGTCTCGCGCATATGGTATAACCGAATACGATTTATCACCACATTCGGACTTTTCATGCGCACAAGACGAGTGCTACCAGCAAGACAGTGTTGGTTTACAATACAGGAGCTCCATGTGTCGACGCAAAATTCGTAATGCTAAATCTCAAGTTATATTTTAGTGCTTTGTAGGTTATTGTTTGTATTTTCGTAGTTTTTTTTATATTTCATTATTGTACTCTTTGACTTTTTTATTTTATTTCCCCCTTATTGTTATTTTCCCTTTAAATCAATATATAAAGATGTTGTTTTACACTTTACTGAGATTGACAAAAGGAAAAGCAATGTCTATTTAATTATATCTCTCTTTTTTCCCTAAAGTTCTTTACAATTTGTTACAATGAAAATCATATGATGAATAATAATGAATTTATAAACATAAAACAAATATTAAGGTGGTACCCAACACTTTCACTAAAATTAATTTGGCTTGTTTAATTTTCATAAAATTTTGTCAAAGTATTTACTTTGACACTTTAACAAAAATAAAAAAATTTAAAAAATTTTGAACCAACCGTTTTGTCAGAAATACTACACTGGTTATATAGCAATTTGACAAACACCAATTTTGATCATTGAGAAGCTTCATATTCCTTGTACAACACAACGTAATTAAAACGTTAAGCTGACTTTACAGAGTTATCTCCCTGTAGTGTTAGGTACCACCTTAAATTAGAAAGTGAGTGCACTCGCAACACAATACGCCACTTCAAAATACTATACAGCGTATTGCTATGTTGAGGTCAGTAAATAAGTTCGACTGTCTTTTCTTGCAACCGAATACCCTATGGAAACATTTATAACATGAGTAAAAGATTATAAACTTCATAAAGTTTTCCATGGCACCCTGTGTCTCAGGTTCGATTGCTTGCCAGTGCAAAAATGTTGTGTCGATTGCCGAAAACCTTTTTCTTTTTACAGTAAAAAACGGTTATTGTTTTTTAAATATCTAAACTAAAAAAGTTATTTCATGTTCTTGAAACTTTTATTTCCAATTGGGAACATTCTATGATTGTTTAACAAAGTAATTGATGTTTAAGATGTAAAGTATACTTCATCTAATTGTTGAATTTAAAAACAATCATTTATCCACATTATTAGTAAATAAATATGAGAAAATGAAGAAGACGAAAAAACAATGTTTTTAAACACTTTGGTCTTGATAATGACTTATAATTAAAAAACAAAAAGTCTGTCCGAATTACATTAACGTTTAAAATACTTATTAATCACCTTGAAAACAGACACAACCTTTATGTTCACGCTGCCTACAACTACGGAATTTTGTTTTTGTTTATGTTTTTTTTTTTTGTTAGATTGTCTTCTTAATGGACACATTAATTGTATTCCTGGTATTTATAGTTAGGTATTTTATCATATCACGTGATGACACCTTTGTTTATCTCAATTACCTATCGACAAATTTATTTTTAGACTTTGATTCATTTCAAGGTAGGTTCATCAGCAATACTTCACCTGTTTCGATATAAACTACTGAAGTATCCAGTGTAAATGCATAACTTTGCTCAAAATATTCTAATGATATGTATTTCCAAAGAAGTTTACAAACCATAAGTGTAAAATTGTACCTTAAAAAATGTTGCAGCGTCTTACCATGCTCCATGTGCGTTTGTAAATGGACCTACCTTTTAAATAGAAGCATATATTCTTATCTTACCTACTAATCATTTCTAGGTATATCATTGGTTGAATGCGACCGCTTTGGGGTCGTTTTATATTTCATATGGGGATAGTAGGCGTGGTTTATTTCAATACACGTTTAGTAGTGATGTTACGTCCCTTTATATAAACAACATTAAGTTGAGGACAAATATAATGAAACATCAAGAAATTGATGATGAAAGAATGAAAATAAATGCAACAAAAATCAAACATAAATACAAATATTTCAAAGTTAAAAGATCTATAATTAATTTCATGTTATGTTTTGAGAATTGATGTTTTTAGAATATAGTTGTGCTCGTTACCTTTCATATACATTGTTAAGGTTTATGACCCCTTCTATAGCCATTTTTGTAAGAATTTTTCAAACATCAATTGTATCAAAACTACAGCTATAACGAATAATTGAGACAGGCCATTTTGTACATTTACTAGGGGGAAACTTGATGCAAAGCATTATTATTTACTGATTCATTGCATTTAATAGAAAAAGAGTACTTTGTGGCAAATAAACATAGATTTTTATAGAAAATCCAAAGCCTTCAATACAGAGATTTTTGTTATAAAATTGAAAAACATAGATTACTCACTTGCTTTTCTATGACGTGCTAGTGTTTATTTTTTACAAAAAGTTCTAACCAACCTGTAAATTCCAAAATACCTCGTGCAGAGTCACTAAAGTCGAGCACACCCTACTTGATTTGGTCCATATTTTCATTTGTGTTAACCAATAACTACATTAATAAACTTGTTTTAATATGCTAGCACTGCATGCAATAATCCTATATCTATCAGTCATCAAACTGCCAAATATGATAGTACAAGGATAAATACTGTGGATTTTCTATAAAACTTCCATATGTTTAGCATTGAATCAACAGAAGGGTACATAATCCTTAAAGCTAACAAGTTGCATATTTCTGGCATTTGTTTTTTGTATAGAACAATGGAAATATGTTCATAACACTGAAAACTGTATCACTTTGATACGCCGCTAGTTTAAATGCAACATAATCAAAAAGTTGATAAGATAAATCGTTAAGACACTAGCAAACTATGAAATTAATATTATTCATTTATTCATACATGTATGCATGACTTCATTTAAACTGCGTTTTATTGTGCGTGTTGTTGTGTGTTTGTTTAATCTACATTGGCGAGAGGTATAGATGGAGTGTTAAGATCTCATTAAACATGTTTAACCCCAACGCATTGTTGTGCCTGTCATAAGTCAGGCGCCTTCCGCCTTTGTTAGTCCTGTATATATATTTTTTTTAAATTTTAATTCATTTAAATGTTAAGAATTTTAGTATGACGTCCATTTTCGCTGAACTAGTACACATTTTTGTTTAGGGGCCAGCTGAATTCCGCTTCCGACTGCAGGATTTTCTAGCTGCGTTTAAGACCAATTGTTAGACTTCTTTGGTCGGGTTGTTATCTCTTTGACACATTCCCCAGTTACATTCTCAATTGCATGTACTATGTTTGTATATGTGTAGGAATTTTATTCCTCTTTGGCTGTAAATAATTCCATATAGATACAACTAAACTATGTAAACAGACTGTACTTAGCTAACGTGAGCAATAGATTAGACGCGGTACATGCATCCGGAATCATAACAACACCGATCAGGTTCATACAGATGATCGAAGTATGTTAATGTATCTTAAACTTATCAATTAGGAAACGTGCACTGTTTATTTTAATAAAATTCTAAATTGTGGTAATGTCAAAATTACGAATACCAAGCATAGTCTCAGTGTAGTGCAATTTTGAATTTAGTAAAATACACAAACTTGTATTCGCTGTTGTAACAACAAAAATAATTTTGGCTTGTAAACTGTCAATCCTTTATTATAGAACTATAACAAAATATTTTCATTCAAACAGCATAAATAAATAAAGGCAACAGTAGTATATCGCTGTTCGAAACTTATAAATCGATTGAGAAAAAAAAACAACTCCGGGTTACAAATTAAAACTGAGGGAAACGCATCAAATATAAGAAGATGAACAATTTAATAATTTTACCATGTTTGTTACCTATTTATACTAAAGTTCGACAAAAAAAGACGCATAGTTGATTGACCTAAAGCGTTATGCAGTATTCAAAATTCCATTTCCATTTAATTTAAAAGATAAACTTGGATATACAGATTACAAATGTCTCTTACTGATCTTATAATCTGATGATGAAATTACGATAGTCAATCAAAAACATTCATCAAACAGTACTGACTAGTTTCAGAAAATATTTTTTTTTTATCATAAGCATTAAAATGTATTTTCTGGTTCTCTCCATGTTTGTAATACTTGTATAACGATATACATTGTATACACATAATTATGATATATGCGTGGCAAAACTGATCATCGAAAACGGGACATTCCGGAAATAATTGATGTAAAATGGATGCTATTGGTACACATATCATTACAAAGTAAACACGGGTTGTTTGTGGTTACCATTATCTCCTCACAGACTACACCTGCTATTCGAATATACAAAAGAAAGCATCAACCCTTGGAAAATGGAAAATAGAATGTTCCATTTCATTTACAGACACAAGGGTAAAATTTTATAATCATGAAGTAACGTATGTGGGATCTGCCTTTTTACTGCTTAAATTCTATTTATTGAAAAATATACTTCAAACTCCATAAGGGTTTTGGAATAAGAATGTCTTTAACATTAAAACTTAATGATATATTATTTGACTTCTTTTTACAGATTTCACCGACTGTATTTTGAATATACACGTAGAAGAGGTTGTCAATGTGTTACAACCCCTGATATGTTATAGATAATTGTCGTTTTTGTAACATATTTGTACAATCTTTTCGAACTACATTCTAGAACTATTTGTAATACGTTAATAACGGCGAATCGCTAGAAAATAACTTTAAGAGTTCTGAATATTTGCTGGCATATAAAACTCTAGCAGAGATTATATCTGAACGATTGCATAGCGGTGGATACTAGAATTTTACTTTAATGTCCCAACTTATTACTATAATGAAGATTTCGCCATTTTGACAACTTGACTGTTAAATTTGCGGGTTTTTATCTTAATGTCGAATATGGAAGAACAGATACTTGGACTGGAAAATAATAAAACCTCATCACTTTCCATGGGCTATGGGAGTGTGGAATCGCCTAAAAATCCTCAACCACCGTTTAACAAAGACGACGAGCCTCATCAAAAAACAGATCCTGTACCAATCGGGAAGACGAAGATTCTTAAAAATGTTCTTGTTGTCAGTATTGGATTTATGTTCCTATTCACTTCATTCCAGTCTCTATCTAATCTCCAAAGTACATTAAACAAAGACGACGGACTCGGAACAGGTGGATTGTCTGTTGTATACGGCGCCCTTGTTGTATCCTGTATGCTATTTCCATCTTTTGTTATCGCGCACCTTGGATGCAAATGGACTGTGGCACTATCAATGTGGTGTTATATTGTCTATATGGCTTTAAATTTTTACGCCGTATGGGAGACAATTATACCAGCTTCAATAATTGTTGGATTAGGCGCAGCTACTTTATGGTCCGCTAAGTGTTCGTATCTTACACAACTTGCTGTGTGGTATGCTAGATTGACAGGTGCATCAAAAGATGACGTTATTAATAGATTTTTTGGTTTTTTCTTCATGATATTTCAAACAAGTAAGTTCCCTTGCGTTAGCTGGAAGGAGGCAATAATTCTAATTGATGTTGCATCATTACAAATGAAAAGTAAAGATTTCTTTTAGTTAGCAATTCGATCACAAATTATAAAATATAATTATATGACATTAATTATGATCAAACGAAAGATATCATATTGGTACAACTACTACTATATTCATTACATAGCAATCTATGCAAAAAAATGCATATACTTATATGCAATAATATCCTAAAGTTATATAACGTTACAAAGTTGATGCTCAGAAAACCATTTGAAATGCAAAAATAGCATTTCGAGTCTCAATACTTGAAGTTTGAAACTACATAGTGAAGAATGAAATATTGAAGTATGAAACTTTGTTAGTAAATGGTTAGTTCAACAAAACATTCTTATCTATAATAATGATTCTAAAAAAAAGTAACTAAATCGAAATTCGATGTTGTTTGTTGATGAAATCCTTATTTCGATTCAAATACATTTAGGTCAGATTTGGGGAAATTTGATTTCTTCTACTGTATTTGCTGTAACACCAGGAAATACTACAGAAGACCTGGATTCGTGTGGTGCAAATTTTGATCCAACTGCACCAGCAGCAAATAATTCAAATTTAGATCGACCGGAAGACGAAAAGGTTGGTTCATTATAAGTATCGTCTAAAAAGTGGTTATTACATTTGAAGAAACTAAGTTTAATAGCTCAGGAATTTATTAAGCTATAAAACCAGGTTTAAGCCATCATAATCTAAATAAGAAAATGCTTGTACCAAGTCAGAAATATGACAGATATTTTCCATTCGTTTGACGTTTTTGAGCTTTTGATTTTGCCATTTGCTTAGGGACTTTACGTTAAACATTTTCCTTGGATTTGGGTATTTTTGTTGGGTTTTTTTGTTTTTTTTTGTTTTACTTTTTAATAAATTTGAAACATTAAGTTTTGTTTCTTCTCAAGAATGACCAAACTTGACAAAACAACTTGGAATTGTAGTTATATGTTTATGTTTTAAAGTCTCTAGTCGAAAAGTGCGTCTGGTGAACTAAAGTATTAGCACGGTATATTTGATCAGGGTGAGCTCATATACCCAAATGGTTGATGTAATGCTGGTCGATATGTTGATAATTACTTTGGTTTATCATCTGATCGATGGGTGAGTGTCATGTACGACATTTATAGGTTTATCATCTGATCGATGGGTGAGTGTCATGTACGACATTTATAGAGTGTTGTTTTATGTAGACAAAACGCAAATCTACAAAAAAAAATCTAAATATTTAGACGGGACCGTATAAATGACTGCGAAAATAGTCGTTATGTTTTGGCAGTTAATTTGTCAGGTTATCGAGACTTGAAATTTTATAAAAAAAATATATCACTAACGTTACATATGAACAAGTTTAGGAGATACAATTAGTATTAATTTATTTTGACACATTATGGCTTCAAATGGTTTGAATGGATATTGATTAATACATTTTGTAACATTTTAAGAAAATATGACATAAAGAGTTGCAAATTAAAAAATGTCTGTGGATATAATAAACACAATTATCTAACATTGACAAGTGAAGGCTAACATTAGTACGAATTAACCTGTCACTAAATGCATTTCGATGATATCGATATAATCTTAAATTATACCTTATCGGCTCGGAACTATAATTGAAAAGCTCATAACACAATTTAGAAACATGGCTATGCTTCGCTTGTAAAATCAATAGGTATACGGTTTAATGCGAATTTAGTTTTGGCCTTTGAATATAATTATACACAAAGAAAAAAATGTGTTACTTTTGCACATACAAAATGCTTTTAAAACTTTTGATATCGATTGTCGTTCTCAAGACACATGTTACTGGGAGCTTTAAGCTAAAAAAATAAGAGTAAGAAATAGAAAGAAAATTTTCTCTGAGACCAAACACAAAAAGTGCTATCGAGTGAATAAGAAGATAGAAATGTTTTAAAAGTTTTAAAAGAAAAATTTGGCAAATATAACAATTCCAGAGAAAGTGCAAAAGACATGTTGTTTGCACTACTACGACATTTATTATGATTATTATTTTAATTTTATCAAATAATTCACAGGTGTACATATTATGCGGTATTTACGTCGGTTGTGCTGTGATAGCGTTTTGTACTATTGCTTTACTTTTGGACAATATTACACTCGACAAAAAACAGCAGACTGGTGATGCAAAGATATCGGTAAAACTGTTCCTGTCGACATTGAAACATTGGTGGCAGTCCACGCCACAGAAACTACTAACATTCCTAACGATATACAGTGGTATTGAGCAAGCTTTTATAACAGGAGACTTTACAAAGGTAATCATGTCAGTTTCAAAGCTTTTACAATTATTTGTTTTACAAGTTTTATATAGTTTAAAGTAATATATCTATCTATAGCTAGCAATCAAACATCAAACGAAAAGAGTACTAAAGGTAAGCTAAATGCAATTGAAGATAAGAAATACATGAAGTGATGAAAACAACTGCTGTCAGTTACAAAATATGTTAAAACATTTATTATTTTGTTTTCAATACTGTGGATTCATTTATTTTCGTGGGTTTCACTTTTCGTGGATTGAGGATATCTAGCATTTTCGTGAATATTTGATTACGTGGTTTTGTCCAAGTCTAAATCTGTATACCACACAATAGCAAATTTGTGATTCGTTGAAAATTTAAATTCTTGGTTCACCAGTACCAACAGAAACCACGAACGTTGATTTCAGGTCTACGAACAACAATGAATCCACAGTATTTGTTTTAATTCTTTGCAGTCCTACATCAGTTGTGCAATAGGAATATGGAACGTTGGCTACGTGATGATATGTTATGGTGTTGTTGATGCTATATGTTCCTTTGCTTTTGGACGATTGGTGCAGTTTGTTGGACATGCACCGTTCTTCCTCTTAGGTAATTTTTTTTTCCGAAAAAATATTGACAGTATTGATTTTCCTAGCCTTTGAAAACTTTTAAATCAACGTGGGATTTTTTATTTTTTTATGAATCAATGAAAAAACAAGAATGTGTCCAAAGTACGCGGATGCCCCACTCCCACTATCATTTTCCATGTTCAATGGACCGTGAAATTGGATAAAAAATATAATTAGGCATTAAGATTAGAAAGATAATATCATAGGGAACATGTGTACTAAGTTTCAAGTTGATTGGACTTCAACTTCATCAAAAACTACCTAGACCAAAAACTTTAACCTGAAACATGCACTTTCATTTTCTATGTTCAGTGGACCGTGAAATTGGGGTAAAAAGTTTAATTTGGCTTTGAAATTAGAAAGATCATATCATAAGGAACATGTGTACTAAGTTTCAAGTTGATTGGACTTCAACTTCATCAAAAACTACCTTGACCAAAAACTTTAACCTGAAGCGGGACAGACGGACGAACGAACGGACGAACGAACGAACGGACGCACAGACCAGAAAACATAATGCCCCTCTACTATCGTAGGTGGGGCATAAAAATCTGTTTTAATATTATTGTATTGTTGTTAACTTTTGTTCAGATGCTTTATGATACAAAAGTTTGTTAGGTATGAAGAAAGGAATCCTTAGAATGAACATTGAAAATAAAAAATTACACTGTTTCGTGTTTCTCAAATAATAGCTCAGCAATGTTTGTTTACTATGTAATTTTTTCTTAGAAGCTTCATATCCTCCTTATTGTCTGTGTCGTAAAACGAAAAAATCGCATTTCTTTAGCCACAGTACAGATAAGACGGAGTAACACTCATTTGGTAAATGGTATTACCCGGGATTTGATTAATCAAGATAATTTAAGCATTAGTCTTTTACCTAATTCAAGAGTCTAATAAACTCATGGAATGGCAACTCATGCCATTGCAATGCATGTGCTTAGTATTTATGTTATGTTTTATGTTACAGCTTTTAAACATTATAGTGCTGCTTTTTTGTGTATGCTTGCTAAGCTTTATGTAATTTGTGATTTATGTGCTGTAGTTTTTATGTTGCTTTTAGCTTAGTGCTCATGCATGTATATTCTACATAATAGTATTTAAATTAAATTCAAATTGTGCATGAAATGTATATTCTATGTCTTTTATGTTTTAATATTAGTATTGTGTATGATTATTATGTAAATGTTTGTATTTGTCGGTTATAAAAAGCTCAGAGAGATTATGTTTATTTGTTATGTATACGTAACATGCCGACTATAAATAAAGCTTTGAATTGAATTGTCAGTTCATTAAAAAAAATGTTCTACTCAAAAACACAAACCTACCACTCTCAAAAGATGATCATAATGTGACGATATAAATAATTTCATTTACTAAACATGGTTTATCGGAATGTGGAACACATTTGAATATAATTTTTCATTCTGTGTAATTGTCATGTTTCTTTTTTTTTGCTCCCGCTTGCCAATCAAATATACAAAGCAGTTATAGAGCTGGTCAATACAACTGAAACAGGATTCATAACTTATTGTCCATTATCGTTCCCTTTTTAAAGATATGATATTTTGTTTTTAGCTTTTTTACTGCACGGAGGAACCCAAGTAGCTTTGTTTCTATGGCAACCAGAAGCAGACAACCAGATCCTGTTTTACGTATTTGCTGCATTATGGGGAATGGGTGATGCAATTATACAAACACAGATAAATGGTAAATAATAGATGTGTTCTATGGAAAGGGGATGTTGTTTGCTGAAAAAATCAATGAGTATATCGTGTGGTTTGAATATTATCCAACATAAATGAGGAGATATGTACAAAACATTTCGATTCCGATATGTTCATTTTCTCATTTTCTTCAAGATTGCCCGAAACGAATTCTTGGACGTTAGAACCTACAGCAATGCAACTTAGAAATGAAATAAACTAATACATTGTAACACCAAATGGACACCAAAACCGTCTAAATAACACACAAAAATCAAGCTCATAAGGATTTAAGACAGACGCACTTGAGGGTCCATAATTGGAGAATAAAAATCTTGAATCTTGAATCTCGTAGCTTACATAAGACGTATGTTTAAACTAAGACCCAATAGTGGCACTCAAATTAAAAGATCACATGAACATGAGGGGGAAAACTTCGAATTTATCAAATTTGACGTATTTTTTAAGTTTCTTACGTATTAACATAAAAGTAATACAAAGCCTTTACAACACATTAGATAAATATATATTAGCTACGGTTTTCATTTTGTTTTTTGTTGTTGTTTTTTTTATACATAAAATTATAAACAATCATGATCTCTTTTTCAATATTCTTTAAATTGTACATGATTGTGTAAATAACATAACATTTATATTTTAAAATTGCTAAGTCGGTGGTAGATAAATACTTTTTCACTTGACTTTAATAATAATTTTAGTTCATCTGAGAGCAACACGTAAAGAGCCGAAATGGAACCAAGTCGTATAAAGTAACAATTGCCTACAAACATGTGCTTCCATTGCACATTTTGGTGCAACGTGTATATCAGTGGTAATCACATGAATGTGCTTTTCACATTAACTGACAAATATACATGATATAATTGTAAATATACTAGCCTAATGTTACTTTGGGGCTTTAATATGTAAGTCTATTTGGGTTCATCAAAATGTCTGAGCCCTTCGTAAAGGAGGTACTTGACAAAAGGGAATAATCGTGTTGTATTTCTTTTCAGCCCTATATGGATATCTATTTACCAATAACACAGAAGCAGCATTCGCCAATTACAGATTGTGGGAATCAATCGGATTCATTTTGGCCTTTGCATGGAGTGGAATTTTGGTAACGAAAGTCAAACTTGGACTTTGCCTTGGATTCTTGACTTTAGGAATGTTCTTTTATACATTCGTAGAAATCCAGGATCGTCGTAAAAATCAAAGAGTCTTCACAAAGGACGAGGATAAAAGTCCACTTTTTTAAAGAAAATTTAAAAAAAAAAAAAACCTATAATTAAAGACTGTTAAAGTTGTTATTATTGAATATTATTGAATTGACTATGCATACTGATTGTATTATTATATTCTCTTTACTATTGTTTACGTTTTCGTTCTTTTCCAACTTACTCATTCCTTTTGGTATTTTAATATCTTCCTGAAGAAGGAATGCGTATTATATGTTCGTTTGTTATGTGGATCATGCATACTATTATTTATAATTGTTAAAAAAGAAATAACTTGCCTCCTTTGTTGATCAGTAACGTTTTTATCTGTTCCATAATTTAGTAAGATAATAATATTAGAAATAGTTTTTCCTCCTCATTTGAAAATGAGATAGACACAATTTTGAATTCATCGCAACTGTGACTTGAAGAGAGAGTTGTCTAATTGGCACTCTTACTACATCTTCTTATATCTATAAAATCTTAATAAAACATGTAGAATGTTAAGTTAAATTTAAATAAATATTACAATAAAACTCAAACGAGCATACATCCAATTTTGTTCGTAGATATTAAACTATTATTTTATCATTTGTGGCTGTACATGCCAACAGACAGAGTGCTCTGTGAGATGAAATTCAACAGCTTATAATTACTCTATAGAATTTAAGTAAGTTTAACTTAAATGATAGTTAAACAGTACTCAGACTGGTATATACAATTAACAGTTACCAAATTGAAATGAAAACGGACCAATTTAATGGCATTACATCATATAATTATTTATTTATGATAAAAAAAAATAGCATCTAAATAACACCAAATGATAGTTTTACAAAATTAGGGGGTAAATTTATATTTTTTAGCCAACTTTGCAAAATAACGATTTCTTATTTAATAAATCAGCAATCAAAACCCGCGTACAGACCTCATTTATAACTGACCAATGAATATTATGCCCAACAACTTCATGCTATATATACTTGATGTTTTTGATCTGTCAGTAATCATGAAATAGAATTGTAAAGATCAGACCTTAGAAAACAGTAAGTAAACTCTTCCAACAATTAGCTTTTTAAACAGCTTGTTTAAGAACTTTTAATCGGACAGTCCTAGATGCATAAGGTCCTTCACAATATTCATCCGGCAAATGTTCCTTTTGTTTGTACATAAAAAACAAGAAAAGTCAGCTTAATCTTTTTAAATAATTATAAGTCGCATGGCTGATTTTTAGAACATTTTTGTGACTTTTGCTAGAACAATAGTAGATGAAAAGAAATATATAACAAAACCGATTAGCAAGACAATATTAAAAAAAATGAAACGCTCAAAATAAGTTGAATACTTTTTATAAATTGTTGTCAACCTTTTTTATCATTTTTTCCCCTTTTATGACAACTATTATACCAGTCTGAGATATAAATAAACTTCAAACAGCAAATGTTGTCACCTAGACGAGGGACCCGTCATTGTATGCTTCAATATATGAGTTATTGCCACTCAATGAAGATTGTTTTTCTGATGTAGTCCCTCCCCTGTTAGTTTTGCTGGAAATTATACAATGTAACCCCTGATGTGTATGTACTACGACAACGTTATTTTAATATTAAAAAAAAACATTAAATGTAAAGAGAAAAATAATGGAAGAAATGCTAAGATTTACGCATAAAAATTCAAATGTTAATAAAAATAAAATATATAAAAATTGGAAAACTGTTTGAGACTATAATCAACTGAGGACAAATTATTATAAATCACTAAATGAAGCTGATTAATTTATTGCTCCTTTGTGTCCAGTGGCAAATATGCCATGCATATTCACGACTAAATTCAAAGTGGGTCAATTTGAAGCAAATGTTCACAAATTTATAGAGTGGAACTTTTTACAATAAGGCAGAGCGTTCGCTATAGGTAAAACGTATGCCCTAATAGAATAGATTTGAACAATAATGATCGAACTCGTAAGTTATAAAGCCCCCCTTCCTTTTTTTTTTCTCCACGATAGACGAATGTCATATACAAAACGTCATGAATTTACAAACAATAACGGCCACTATAAGTAAATGAGATATGGACTTTTTTTATAAATTAATTCCTATTGCAACATCTCCCGGTTCGGGACAGGTTATTTATTTCCACAAAATATCGCCTGATTATTGATCGAAGGTATTTAAGCAACCAAAAGCACTTTGAATCAAACAAATTCTTGAAATGGTAAATTAAGGTATTTTGCTGGGTGTTTTTACCAATCCTATTTCGGGTCCCCTGATTTTAAGAGGGCGTATCTAATTAGTCATGCCCGATTAACTTTTATTGAATTGAACTTCAACTTAAAGACCTACATCGGGTAAATAAGTTCGAGGTACAATAAGTAGACAATAGAAATCCTTTGTGAAATAAGATCGTCCCAGGTATCTTAGAAAATAAATTTGCGTTGAATAACAATGAAAAATGCACGAGAAGGTTTGTAATGCAGTTTAAAAAAAACAATGTTCTTTCAACTTATTCAAACGAAGTAACCAATGCTATCATTAGCATACCATACAAGCGTGATCCCACACAAGGACCAAGATAAACGTTTTGCTATAATAGGAAAACAAGGATTGGGGTATCTATCCCTGCCGATTAAAAAAATCAGTACGTGCACACCACTCGCTGTATCGTGATTTTTTTTTATCAATGGTTGTTAGTGGCTTTGAGCTAGCTGTCAGTAACCGAGAGTTCTCTCAGATCTCAACTTAGTGTCTGTTTGTTTTTGGGATGTATAAGTACCCGGCCACGTTCATGTGTATGTGTAGTATTTGTATGTTTATCCATCTGATGAGTAACGCCTTTTTCAATCAATTTTTATGGTTCGTTCTTATGTTGTACTGTTTCACCACTGTCCCACGTTAGGGGAGGGTTTGGTTTTCTATGTATTAAGTCCCGTGCACGTTTACTCCATATTCCTTTAATTTCTATTAAAAGGTCTGAACACGACTTAATGTAATTTTAACCCTTCAATGTAAAAGGTCATATGACAATACAATTGATGTTTTTTCAAATGATTTGATACCGCCCGCCGGGAGATTAGAGGTCTCATTTTAATTTAACCCAAGTCAGTTATCTACTTTTATCTACAAGCAAGAATGTGTCCTCAGTACACGGATGCCCAACTCGAACTATCATTTTCTATGTTCAGTGAAATTGGGGTCAAAACTCTCATTTGGCATTAAAATTAGAAAGATCATATCATAAGGAACATGTGTACTAAATTTTAAGTTGAATGGACTTCAACTTCATCAAAAACTACCTTGACCAAAAACGTTAACCTGAAGCGGGACGAACGGACGCACGGACTAACAACAGACAGACGGACGAACGGACGTACAGACCAGGAAACATAATGTTCCTCTACTATCGTAGGTGGGGCATAAAAAAGAGAGTCAGTTTTGTATTCTTTGATATTAAGTTCAATTCTCCATGATGAAACGACCACTTTTTCTGTTTCCAGTAGCATCGAATCTTCTTAAAATATTTTCTCGCACAATGGAGGCGGAATGCAACATTGGCAAACCACACATCCGTTTACTTGTCATCGTAGATCTAATTTAAAATAATTTTACAATTTAAAAGTATTTTTTAATTAGACAAAAGGTCCTTCAGTATAAAAAAAACTCAAGTTTAAAACAAAATTACTAGATTTACAATTATGAAAATCAACACTTAGAGTATAGTCATATAGTAGGACAATAAATTAATTAAAGACCCGGGTACAGATAAGACACATGGCTACAAACAAGACCCAACACTGAAAACTAAAATTAAATAAGAAACATGGATCACGAAAAACCTGCAGAGAACTTGCTTCTTACAAGACACTCGCCGTGAAAACAATTTGATATGAAGACAAGCTTTTGTCTCAACATTTTTTGTTGTTGGAATTTCTAACAGAAGGCATTTGCCTCATTTGCCTGCATGTAGTTACGGCCCTGCAGCTGCCTATTGATTGTATTCATTGTTCAATTGTACTCGTCCCGAAAATGCATGACATATTTGCCAACGGACGTTAAGCAATAAGCAATGATCTATTATTTTCGTATATAATAAAGCAAGCGGTTCTGCAGCATTTTGCCGATTTCCATTGTTTTTCGGTTGAAAAACTCGACATGCCAGGGCTCCACTTTTTAAAAAGTAGATAAAAAGACAACACAGGTGTATTATTTGTAAATAAAGAGCAGTATGTGTCGTATATGTCATGACGTAGTCGGTAATTGATCAGGTAACCGCTCATGTTTACAAACAACTTACCTGTACAAACGAGATGGGCTATTTATACATGTTATAAAGGTTTTCCCAGGTCACGATACCGTTAGCATTGCCGTGAGTACCATTAATCTGATTAAACTATTGCCCTATGATCCTCTTTAGAAACTGATTTTAATCTTTAATTTAATGTCGAAATCTTGAATTTGAATTTAAAAAACTAATATGAATAATGGAAACATGTCAAATCAACAAAATAAATACTTTAGTGTCCAGAAGTGAACGTGTTGTCTACATTGATGAACAAAAATATCTTTAAAATTGTTTTTAAAAAAATACGGAAGCGTATTAGCGCCACATATTTTTTTTTTTTTATTTTTCTTCCTATGTTTGCGTTATATCGCAAACCTTTGCGTTAAACGCAAACCTTTGCGATATAATGCAAACCTTTGCGTTTTAACGCAAACCTTTTGCGTTAAACGCAAACCTTTGCGATATAACGCAAACCTTTGCGTTATAATGCAAACATTTGTTTTATCTTATTTCTTATTTAAGATTCAAAGGAAACAGTAGTTATTAATGGAGGAGGCTGTATATAATAAAATGTATCACCTTTGTAGTAATTGCAAAGTAAACTGCTTGAATAATTAGATCATATCAATGACTAATAATGTGCAGAATAATATAAGAAGATGTGGTATGAGTGCCAATAAGAAAACTCTCCATCTAAGTCACTATTCGTAAAAGTAAACCATCATAGGCCGAATTACGGTCTTCAACACGGAGCATTGGCTCACACTAAACAACAAACTATAAAGGTCCCCAAAAATTATATCCAAGTTACTACTAGTATATATATTACAAAGAAAATTGAGTAAATTGAGGTTATATCTAAGAAAAAAATCAACCCTGCTAATATAGCTATAACCGAATATAAATATACTTCCAAAGTAAGCTCTCGTTTGAGAACTGTGTAAAGTAGGTTAGATTCAAACAAGCTACCCTTTGGCAATAAATGTATAGAATGAAGATGTTTTATTAATAAAATTATGTTCTCTCTATTCAAATTGCTACCCAAGCATCTTAAAAATACTTCATTATATTGAAATGAAAATTCAATGACTTTCTATCAAAGAATCTTGATCATATTCTGAGATTTAAAAAAAATGTTTCCTTATTAATAATTCATTTTAAAGCAGAAAGATCATTTTGTCTATTTGACTTGGAGGTTTCACAATTGTATGACATTATTTTTGATCTTTCAATTTTAATATGACTATATACTAAACTATATCTATTTTCTTGTTAAATTATATACTTTTCTGATGCACAAATCAGTCTTAATTTATGTATAATTGCACTTCAATTATTTCATTATTCCTATGCATATTCATTATAATGATTTGGCCTTGTATGTATGTTTCTCTTTTTATCTACTAGTAAATCACATCCGAAATGAATGACAGACGGACATATATACAAAACTTAATGAATAATTGAAATCAAGATATTTGCGTTATAACGCAAAGGTTTGCGTTATACCTTTGCGTTATAATGCAAATGTTTGCGTTATAACGCAAAAGGTTTGCGTTATAACGCAAAGGTTTGCGTCATAACGCAAAAGGTTTGCGTTACAACGCAAAGGTGTGCGTTAAAACGCAAACATAGGAAGAAAAAAAAATGTGTGGCGCTAATACGCTTCCGTAAAAAAATACTGTTTTCAATGGGCAAAAATAACTACTTTGTCAATTCTGTAAACACAAATAGTGTGACTTGGAAGTTAATTATTCAACCAAGATGAAATATGGTTAATTCAAATGAAATGATTATGAATATAGAATCTAAGTATGTTTTGACTTTTTGTTGTTTAATTGATTGTTGTTTACAACAGCAATTATGTAAATAAAAAAAGAAGAAAAAAAAAAAAGAGAGAGACATGTTTTCATAGAAAGTCCCAAGTCAGGAGCCTGTACATAGTTGTTATTGGTTTCTTGTGGAGGGTTATCTCATAAAACTTCATACAATATCTCCTTTTTATACATGTATGAATGTTCAAAATGAGGACAAATTAACAACAATTCCTATTCATAAGTTCTACAAAGTTTGTTAACACGGATGTGTGATGAAATTAAAATTTATAAATCAATTGTATATAGACAGAGTATGGTACATTTCCTATTCAAAAGGCTATATGTACCTACATGTATGGAATACTCGAAAAGTTCAGTAACCTTGATACTTGTACAGTGTGAGGCTCCCACAGGGTACCCCCCTCAGGTCGCAAGGTCGCTTTTAAATTCGTCGAGAGGTCGTTTTTAAGGGAAATGTACAGGTCGCAGGTCGTTTTTTCCCAACACAGTGGACGGAAGTCGGTCGGAGGTCGTTTTTTCCAAATTTTACAGGTCGCAGGTCGTTTTTAGAAGGCCCTCATGTCGGAAGTCGCTTCTAAAAAGCCCAGAGGTCGAAGGTCGTTTTTTACCCTACGGGAGCCTCCAGTGTGGCATCTTTTCTCCTCGAGACATTGGATTTAACGAGTCTTGTCAGAATAAACATGGTTATATAATTCATAAATTCAAAATGGACGCCATCTCGACGAAACACTGGGCTCTACTACATGTGATGATTGATTCCATTACACTATTTAGTGTCTTATATAATATATAAGTAATGCAAATTAAATATTATCCGTGTATGTTCTAGATGAGATGTGATTATAAAATTTAAACTGGTCTAAATTTGTTTTACCTGAGAGTACCTCACCGTATAAATGATGTATAAATACGCAGACACGTCTGAACACTGATTCGTGTACAAACGATTTCATTGACGGTCACACAGTAACATATTGAAAGTATGCATGAGGACACAACTGACGGGATAGTCAGAGATAACTCTGACGTCCAACGGCTGTTTTGCCAGACAATCCCACGGTCCTAGTTTGTCTGACAAAACAGCCGTTGGACGTCAGAGTTAACTTATCTCGGACTACTGACGGGATTGTATGAACAGAATGTCAATTTGAAACTTAAACTCAAATCTTATAACCTACGTCACATAGATGTACAAAAATCTTATCTAATTGCGTGATTCGTGACAAAGGTAAATGCCATTGCCATAATGTGTATACAATAAAAAAAAAAACAAAAAAAACCCATTCCACCTGTACAGATGAATGGTCGCCGCTTATAGTTTGGATTTTTCTCTTCTAGTCTTAATTGTCTTATAGTTTAATGCCCAAAGGATTAATTAAGCGGGTTTTTTCAGGGGGGCGAACCCGCACCCTTTTCTGGGGAAAATTTGGTTGATTATATAGGGAATCACTGTCTTAAGCAGTCATAGGGTCCCCAATTTCTGGATCCGCCACTGATAAATTTGTACTATTTTATTCCTCAAATGCTCCTTTGCTTTTAAACAACAACTTGTATTAAAAATATGCTATAAATAATGATGGGAAGGTTTTAATTATCAGTAGCAATAGGTTTTCTCTCCAGTTCTGTAAACATTTACAAAATTTTCCTTTATTAACCGTTGAAGACGCTTCGCACACATTACACCCCTCAATTCGAGAATCGACTTAGCTCTTCATCAAGTCGCAATAGCTTCTCTCCAGTTCTGTAAACATTTACAAAATTTTCCTTTATTAACCGTTGAAGACGCTTCGCACACATTACACCCCTCAATTCGAGAATCGACTTAGCTCTTCATCAAGTCGCAATAGCTTCTCTCCAGTTCTGTAAGGCAGCAACCATTTGATTTTCTGGGGGGGGGGGGGGGGGCTATGGTTTTTTTTGGAAAAAAAGTTTGTTTCCAGGTTTTGGTGAAAAAAATAATTTGTTTTGGACCCTGAGTAAAAAAAATTGTTTGTTTCACCCTCAGCTGCCACTATATGTAATGCTAAAATTGAAAGAAAAAAATTGTCTTCGGTTTGTCGCTAAAAAAATAGATTGTTCTTCGCCGAAGGCGAAAAAAAAAGTTTGCACAGAAAAAAAAACCATAGCCCCCCCCCAGAAAATCAAATGGTTGCTGCCTAAACATTTACAAAATTTTCCTTTATTAACCGTTGAAGACGCTTCGCACACATTACATCCCTCAATTCGAGAATCGACTTAGCTCTTCATCAAGTCGCAATAGCTTCTCTCCAGTTATGTGAACATTTTCGAAAAGTCATCTGACCGGTGCAGACGATTACACCCCTCAATTCGAGAACCGACTAAGTTCCCCATCATGGTATTTATACTAAATGATTAATTCTATATTAAAACATGCTTTAAATAATGATAGAAAGGTTTCAAATGTCAGTCGCAATATGTTTCTCTCCAGTTCAATAAACATATCATTTAATTTATTAAAATTATGAAATACCCCTTCATCATCGATTAGACCATTCTGTATATAATAAGACAATCATTCCCATCCCAGGAGATAGTGAGGTCCAACCATATGTCCCATTTAGATGCAATGATCGTCCAAAAAATGCAACCCCCGAAACAACCTTCCCTCAAAGATGCCACTAGGTCGACACGATTCTGGAATCGAAGTCTGAAAATGAGTGAGGTTAGTTTGGAGGGAATTGAGAGTCGAGTGGTATCCAGGTGTCGAGGAAAGTAAAAATATGTTATGCTTCACCAAAAAAATACAGGGGTCAGTGTATTAAATCACTTTATTAATTAAAGAATTCTTTTTTTAGGTTTTCTGCAATTACTTTACCCCGGAAATAATTACAGTTTCATAGAAATTAGTACTTTTTAACTGTCAACCAAACATCAGACAAACTTAAAAAAAAATAAAGATTCAAGATTTTAGCGTTTTTCTTTATTAAAACGCCTGTGTTTTAGACAGGACGAATTCTGGTATATTGTTGTCTGATCGTCTGTCTGTCGTCAGCATGTCGTACAATAACTATAACCTGTGTTTTAAACGGGACGAATTAAGGTATACCGTTCTCTGACCGTTTTTCTGTCGTCAACATATCGTACATTAACTATAATTCTATTATTGTGTTGTTTTGCCTTTTTTTTTAAGAAAGTTTGCTCAACCTTTACAGTTAAAGGGGCGTAACATGTCCAGTTCATGTTCCCCGATACATTCTTATATTTGATTTATAACATACTAAAATGGCCCTATCCAAATTAAAAAAAAAAAACATCTTATTTTATTTATAACATACTAAAATGTATATATCCAAATTCTAAAAGTCTAATATTAACAACTTACGATGCATGGGGTCAATAATATGTATCAGCATATTGTTTGCATTGCAGTATATACGCAATCTAATTAACTATCGAGGTGACCTCCACTGACTTCCTCCATTCATGTACCCAGATATAGAGAGTGTGGCTGTGGCCATTGATTGACACATTAAATTCATCCATTGACTGGGACAATTTACGTGAACGTTTGTCTGTAACGACCACTGTTCACGGCGTACCTACGATAGACATTTAAACTGTGGGGTCACCAAAGGTTTCTTAACGCCTTTAATTATAAAAAAAATTGAAAAATTAATCAGGAATAACCTTTATGTTTTGATTTATATAATTGATATAAATCAAAACATCGTGTTATTTCTGATTAATTTTTCGAATTACTTTATTAAGGTGTTGAGAACCTTTGGTGACCCATAGTTTAAGTGTCTTTAAAAAGTACATAGTGAGCAGTGGTCGTTACATACAAACGTTCACCTAAATTGTCCCAGTCAATGGATGAATTTAATGTGTCAATCAATGGCCACAGCCACACTGTTTTGAATTTCATTCTAAATATAAATATAAATATAAAGGTCTTTCCACATCAAAGATATTTTGAAAAGAAGCTAGTTTCTTTAGACTAATACTATAAATAAATGGTTTTGATCTGCTTTAAAGTGAACAAAAGGAGATAATTTGCTACTTCCGGTAAAGTGAATGTTTCTTCCAGTCTCATAAGATAGCCTTTTTCACTATGATACCAAAAATATATAGTTTCTATATACTCTTGCCTGTAAATCAGGAGATAACTAGCTACTTTCGGTTTATCGAAAGTCACTTCTACTCTTAATTGACCGGTTAGTGTATTTAAACTACAAAACTTATTGATTCAGAGTACTTTTTCATGAAAAAAGTGCAAAAATGGCTACTTCCGGTTTCTCAAGGTTACTCCGGTTATAATTTTTCAAGGTCATATATCACCCGAGCTTTTGTAAAAGGTCATATGGCTTTATAGTGAACCAAGTTGAAGTAATAATCAAATAACCTTATAATTAAATATTTCAGGGGCACTTACTCCCTTAAGATGTCATCGATTGTTTCAGACCAAATGTAAAATATCTTCATTTTAATAAGGCAAACATTTTGCACTCTTTCCTTTAAATAAATCTTTAAAAGTGTTGGAGAAAATGCAAAAACAAAGAAAAGTCAAAATTTAGAACTTGACCTTAACCTTTGACCTTGACACCATTTTCTAAGTAAGAACCTTAGTACCTCAAATAAAAATGTTCCAGGGTTATACGGTTAACGGTTTATGAGTTAAAAAAACATACCAACAAATTTATAACGTAAAGGTAGTTTCAGGTAGATAACTCTTATAAATTTCATAAAAATTGCTTCGATCCAAATTAGCCAAAAATTCCTGAGGATGTAACGAACAATTTGTAAAAGAAATTTTGTCGATATCTTTTTTTGTTACGAAGGAGATGCACACATTTGATAAACAGTGAATAGGCAGATAACTCTTACAAAGAAAATTGTAGTCTTAGCAGGGTGAAATTTAAAAGCACATAAACTGTACAATACAGTATAAGAAATATTCAAGCGACAAAAATTTCAAAATGTGGCGGGGAAAAAAATAATAATCAGAAGAAATACAATAGGTCTTTCCACAGAAAAGTGGAAAGACCTAGATAGGTAAAACTTGCAATTGGAATTTAAATTTTCTAGGTCTGTTTGATTTCATATTATTATAGACTAAAAAATATTTTAATCATCGTTTTACCTGTGTATTATGAATGGGTTTTTGTGGATCGAATCAGTCTACCAAAAGATTTCTCTTTGTTTCACTTTTAATGCTGCCATTCTTTTCCTTTTGATAGCTGAAAACGTCAAATGTATGGCTGACCCATCCATACCCTAAGGAGTTAAATTGCTGGTCACATGATTGTTTCAATCAGGTCGAATTATTCACTTCGAAGTGAACAACTCATTAGCGATGTTTCAAATTGTTTTTGGGTTTGGTTTTTTTTTTGTTTTTTTTTGTTTTTTTTTGTTTTTTTTTTGTTTATCTTAGTTTGATCAAACTGAACCAAACTGGCTGCAAAAAGTGAATTATTATTTTACTATTTGACTTTCCTTAATGATGGAACAAACAAAAATATGTTTTGATTTTTCGTTTTATACATATATATAGTTTATAGTTTAGTTTATTAAAGAAAACTGAGTTTCTCAGCTGCAGAAGACTGCGTAACATGAGCATATTATACACAATATTAATTACAACATAGTTCATAATACAAATAGCATACATTGTTGACTTATACATCGTCAGAAATAAGTCTTTGTTTATTAAAGTTTTAAATTAGACAAGCATCTTTTCTACCTTTTGAATAACAATTGACAGCTTAGACAGCACATTACTATTACAATATTTAAGCATGGTAATTTTTTTACATTTGGATATTTTAAATAATGTGGAGGTATGAACTTCCCCCTTTAATCCTTAACTTCACAATTGGTACATTTACATAAATAGTGGTATATATCCCCAAGACCAGCTTTACAAAATGGACACATTCTCTCATTTCGTGGTACATTTCTCCATCTTCCTGTAAAAGTGTTTCGATGGGAAACTTTGTACTACATACCCTTAATTTACATATACATTGTAGTAACTCTATGACCCCGCCATAATGTAAACAGATATGGTTCTAAGCAAAACTCTTCTTTAAAGTGTAAATAAAATCCCCCCTTGATGAGTTGTTTCTATCAGAGAACCATTTTTGAATAAATTTGAACATTAATTTTAATATAATTAAAATCAACTTGCCGCGAAATATTATTTAGTTCACAAAAGCCACAATCATTAAACACATATTTTACATAGTTAAACCATTTGAAATTATCACCTTCATGACCATGCATGTACCAAGTTGAACGTAACTTATACAGTGTAGCCAAAGATAATAAAACAACGAGGGCTAATATTATTCAACAGAGATTTTGAGAGTAAGATAAAAATTAAATGTAATATAACCACTCTTAATTCATTAGAAAAATTCTTATGATATAAATTAAAATTTAAGATATTAATGTTCAGTTGATATTTGTACAGTTCAGTGATTACTATGATTACAAGTGAACTGATTTTGACATACATTGTGCAATCTGTTAATTAGCCGTATATTTGCTACGTTATATATTTACAATGACTTAAGGATTGTCACAGTTAGCACCCTTTATTTCATCTCATTTAATTTTTTTTTTTACGCATACAAAATGTAAGAAATTGTATAGCTAACTGAACATAAAAAGGGTTAAGAATGTTAAAAAAGTGATATGCAAATGAAAAAAAATAATTGGTTTTTCATACAGGTATATATTGCAAATTGTAAAATGTTAAAAGACCGGCGAAGTATGACATTTTAATTGCAATAAAAAAACATAGATTGTATTATAGTGTGTTGTACTCTTACCTAATGAAGGTTAACTTAAGGAAGGAGTACCAATCTTTCCCACACTATGGTAGACAGTGGCGTCCTCACCGATGGACTGTGGTGTCCACAGACTTTACGGAGTAGACCTCTATACTGTCATAGCCATTTTGGATCTTTGTCATAGCATTCACTTGGGCGAGGAGTTTGGTTCATGTACAGGAGTAAAAGTTCTGGTTAAGTGTCGTATAGGGTAGGGGAAATGACGGGTTTTTTTTTGTTGTTGGTAGGAAGAGTTCGGGTTATGGATTATAGGTTACGAGTTAGGGGGTTAGGGGAAAGTATGAATATGTGTTGGTATAGTTATGGGAAAGCATAGTTAAGGGTATTTACGGGTTGGTATGCGAATGGTTGAGAGGGATAAGGGTATGACGAAGACGTTGGTTAAGGGTCAAAAGGGTTAAGAGTAGGGCTAAAAATTAGGGTTGGGTTAAAGGTTACTTTGTGTGTGAAATAGCAGAGCGAGAGTATGTGATAAGAGAGAGAGAAAGTGTGTGTGAGAGAAGAGAGGAGAGAGGTGTGTGAGGAGAGAGAGAGTGTTTGAGAGAAAAGAGAGAGTGTGTGTGAGAGGAGGAGAGTGTGCGAGAGAGGAGAGAGTGGGGAGAGAAAGAGAGGTGTGTGAGAGGAGAGAGAGAGAGGTGTGTGAGGAGAGAGAGTGTTTGAGAGAAAAGAGAGAGTGTGTGTGAGAGGAGAGAGAGTGGGGAGAGAAAGAGAGGTGTGTGAGAGGAGAGAGAGAGAGAGTGTTTGAGAGAAAAGAGAGAGTGTGTGTGAGAGGAGGAGAGAGGAGAGAGAAGAGTATGTGAGAGAGGGGAGTGTATGCGAGAGGACGACAGTTGATGTGTGAGGTATGTGAGACAGAGCAGACATATTAAGTGTGCAGACATATTATGTGTGATGGAGAGGTATAAAAAAACATAAAATTTCCGAATTCAATAAGGTTCTATCCAGGCACTCTGCTCAAAACCTTGGTTCTATATGGGTTCTTTGGTTCGAAACCATGGTAACTGGTTCAACATCCGGATTTTTTGGTTATAGCAACCCAACTTATTGGTTCTATCCAGGTTCTTTTCTTAGGTTTCCGTTGAACTTTGAGAAGATATCCGCAAGTATCCGAATAAAATGATAAAGTGGACCAAAGACGCTTCCTACATGTAGTTTCTTGCTTACCAATTAAAAAAAAACACCTAATATTGGAAAGGAAAATAAAATATATTATTATTTTCTTTCTAGAGTTTGCATTACACATTTAATTTATATATTGTAGGTATATAATAAAGTGATAGGGAGAAAGAATATACTGATATTAGTACACAGTACAAATGTGAACTATGCGGACAATACTTTGATGATTGTGACATTGCAAAAGGACACGAAAATGTTTGTAGTAGGTTGCTTTTGCTAGATTATTTTTCATTTGTTTTTTTTATATTTTTTTTACCCTCACCTTTGATGGATGAAAATCCAGAAAATTCTTCGGATGCATGAAATTTATAAAGTGTACAGCACTTGGTCTATACCCAAGCCCAGTTTGAAGATTTAAGGATGTTTTGGATTTTTTTCAGATTTTCGAAATGCTCTGGTTTTATCCATTTGAAGGCCTTAACAAATTTTACCCATGGACTCCATTTTTCTTTTTATAAATCTTTTACATGTATAAGTATAAGACATCTATAAAAGTCTTATAAAATCTTATTCATTTTTTGATAGTTTTTGAGAACTTTAACTGGTCAATGATAAAGCTATGAAAAATCAAGAGACAACATTTTCCCACCAGAATTCCAATGGCTAATATCTGGAAAACAAGCACATTGACCCCTATATATTTTTTTGCTTTTTAGCTAACTTGGCCTAAAAGGCCAAGTTAGCTTTTCTCATCACTTGGCGTCCGGCGTCCGGCGTCGTCCGTCGTCGTCGTTAACTTTTACAAAAATCTTCTCCTCTGAAACTACTGGGCCAAATTAAACCAAACTTGGCCACAATCATCTTTGGGGTATCTAGTTTAAAAAACATCCAAGATGGCCGCCATGGCTAAAAATAGAACATAGGGGTAAAATGCAGTTTTTGGCTTATAACTCAAAAACCAAAGCATTTAGAGCAAATCTGACAGGAGTAGAATTGTTAAACAGGTGAAGATCTATCTGCCCTGAAATTTTCAGATGAATCGGATAACCTGTTGTTGGGTTGCTGCCCCTGAATTAGTCATTTTAAGGAAATTTTGCTGTTTTTGGTTATTATCTTGAATATTATTATAGATAGAGATAAATAGTAAACAGCAATAATGTTCAGCAAAGTAAGATTTACAAATAAGTCAACATGACTGAAATGGTCAGTTGACCCCTTTAGGAGTTATTGCCCTTTATAGTCAATTTTTAACAATTTTTCGTAAATCTTAGTAATATTTTACAAAAATCTTCTCCTCTGAAACTACTGGGCCAAATTAATCCAAAATTGGCAACAATCATCTTTTGGGTTAGTTATTTGAAAAATGTGTCCGGTGACCCGGCCATCAAACCAAGATGGCCGCCATGGCTAAAAATAGAACATGGGGTAAAATGCAGTTTTTGGCTTATAACTCAAAACCCAAAGCATTTAGAGCAAATCTGACAGGAGTAAAATTGTTTATCAGTTCAAGATCTATCTGCCCTGAAATTTTCAGATGAACCAGACAACCCGTTGTTGGGTTGCTGGCCCTGAATTAGTAATTTTAAGGAAATTTTGCTCTTTTTGGTTATTATCTTGAATATTATTATAGATAGAGATAAACTATAAACAGCAATAATGTTCACCAAAGTAAGATTTACAAATAAGTCAACATGACTGAAATGGTCAGTTGACCCCTTTAGGAGTTATTGCCCTTTATAGTCAACTTTTAACCATTTTTCGTAAATCTTAGTAATCTTTTACAAAAATCTCCTCCTCTGAAACTACTTGGCCAAATTAATCCAAACTTGGCCACAATCATCTTTTGGGTTAGTAGTTTGAAAAATGTGTCCGGTGACCCGGCCATCCAACCAAGATGGCCACCATGGCTAAAAATAAAACATGGGTTAAAATGCAGTTTTTGGCTTATAACTCAAAACCCAAAGCATTTAGAGCAAATCTGATATGGGGTAAAATTGTTTATCAGGTCAACATTTATCTGCTCTGAAATTTTTAGATGAATCGGACAACCCGTTGTTGGGTTGCTGACCCTGAATTGTTAGTTTTAAGGAAATTTTGCTGTTTTTGGTCATTATCTTGAATATTATTATTGATAGAGATAAACTGTAAACAACAATAATGTTCAGCAAAGTAAGATTTACAAATAAGTCAACATGACCGAAATGGTCAATTGACCCCTTAGGAGTTATTGTTCTTTATAGTCAATTTTTAACAATTTTCATAAAAGTTGTAAATTTTTACTAACATTTTCCACTGAAACGAATAAGCTAAGTTCATTATAGATAGAGATAATTTTAAGCAGCAAGAATTTTCAGTAAAGTAAGATGTACAAACACATCACCATCACCAAAACACAATTTTGTCATGAATCCATCTGCTTCCTTTAATATTCACATAGACCAAGGTGAGCGACACAGGCTCTTTAGAGCCTCTAGTTTGATTCCTCAATTAATCCCCTATCAACATATACTAGTGTCATGGAAAGTGATTTATTTTGAAACTGAGCAGTGAACTTCCTTAAAGTCCCCAAACATGGTATAATCAGCTCAGAAGTCAGTACTTTAGTATTGACATGATTATAAAAACAAGCCATTCTAAAATTGTCCGTTTATAAATTTAGAAGTTACAAAGAAACAAAGGTTTCATCTGCCGCAAGGAAAGTTAACCTTAGATGGATTTGGCTATAAATGGGGGGGGGAGGGGGGTATTTATTTTTATCAAACATCTCTTCAAATGTTTCGGTTCTTATCTTTGGCTTTCAACGATTTTGATCTTTCCAGATGACGGGAAAAAACAGTAAAGTGCTTCGGACGCATGTAATTTATAACGTTTTTTCTTTCTTTTCTGAACTAATACATTAGAACGGAGCGAATACATAAATCAAAATTTATTGAAAAAATTTAATTTTCAATGCCTCTTTCTGGAAAATTTAAATTGAATTTAAGAAAAAAATATAATATCCTGTATCCAAACATATATTTTTTTTTATGATAATGTTGTCATTTTTAAAGATTTACCATTATGTTGTTTTTCATTTGAAAGGATGCATAATTTTATGTTTGATTGGATTTTATTGTTTACATACATGAAGCTATAATATTGATTTACTTTTGTTTACTTTTTGGTTTTCAGAGCAGTACCACAATGACATGAATACACAAAATATCGATCCCGATAACAAAGAAGATATGCTTTCCTCGAAGTCTCATATGTCAACTTTCACTATATCTAAAAACTTAGTGATAATAAGCACAGGATTTTTACTTCTTTTCACATCTTTTAATTCATTATCTAATCTCCAAAGTACGTTAAATAAAGAAGATGCATTAGGAACGGTGGGATTGTCAGTGATTTATTGCGCCGGTGTTCTTTCTTGTTTGTTTCTTCCTTCGTTTGTTATTGGAAATCTCGGATGTAAGTGGACGATAGCTTTATCTATGGTGTGTTACGTAGTATACATGGGAGCTAATTTCCGTGCTGTATGGGGAACAATAGTGCCAGCATCAATAATAATCGGCATTGGAGCATCAACATTGTGGTCGGCTACAAGTACATACTTAACTCAGGTAGCCGTGTGGTATGCTGAATTGACAAAAAGAACAACTGATGACGTCACAAATACCTTTTTTGGATTTTTCTTTATGTTTTTCCAAACAAGTGAGTACTTAAGATCGATGTATTCTTCTGACATCAAAATAGCAATGCATTTGATAATAATCATAATCAAACTTAACTCTGTGAAAGAATTGTGTATTTCCAATAAGTAGTTTTTGAGTAATGAAATTTTCAAATTTTACGATCAATCAAGTCAGTCTCTTTAGCTGAATTTTTTAGAAAGAATGGGTGAGGGGTACAAACAATGATTTTACCAGAAACATAAACTTTTTCTTTTCAAATTTCTTAGATATGTATATTTTTCGATCATTTATAACAAGGAAGTTGAAATGATATGCACTTAGGTCTTTAAACAGAGAAATTTAACAAAATTGACAACATGGTAAATTTGACAGGAAAAAGCATCAACATATGATAAAACTTATTTCATTAACACCTACCTATAGCTTTTTTTTAGTTGAATTTATTCAGATTGGTTCACTTCACCTTTATTGGGAGTATGAAGAAAAGTTTGATTGTGGAACTGTGATTTTTTTCTCACGATAATAGTAAAAAAATGGGTAAAAATCGATGAAAAATGGGAAAATCATCAAAATTGGGTACTTTCAAAGGGCCGTAGCAAAAAAAGAAGCTCACCACCCTATGCTTTTTTCTTCACCAATTATTTTTTTACAGTCATATAAACCCAAAATTCAGGTTTAGAAAAAAAAGTTTAATTCTAGAATTTTTTTTGGCTCCTCAGAGGAGTACATACTTAGAATATATTTTTTATTTAAATAATTTTATTTACAAAAACATGTGTATGTAATACGAAGCATAATTTAAATAGATATAGGAACATGTGGTATGAGTGCCAATGAGACAACTCTCCATCCAAATAACAATTTAATAAAAAAATAAATAAACCATTATAGGTCAATGTACGGCCTTCAACACGCCGGAGCCTTGGCTCACACCGAACAACAAGCTATAAAGGGCCCCCAAATTACTAGTGTAAAACCATTCAAACGAGAAAACCAACGACCTAATCTATATAAAATAAAAAGACGAGAAACGAGAAACACGTATAAATTACATAAACAAACGACAACTACTGTACATCAGATTCCTGACTTAGGACAAGTGCAAAAAAGTTTTTTGTTTTTTTTCTTTCACACGAAAACTTAGTATACATTTGCAACGGTTTAATGCATATTTAGGACAAGAACAAATTAACAATTTACATAGGTTTTGGAAGGGACTAGACCGGGATAAAGATGAGTGTCACAGTTGGTATGCCACTGGAAAATGCGGGAAGGCTGGATATAGAGGAAACAATTTGGCTTTCAACAAGTCACATTTATATATATAAGTCTCCATTCACGAGGCACCAGATTTGACGTTCTAGTTAAGACCAAACGTGGCTGACAATTCATACTTCTCATACATGAAACAGGCGCTCCGATTTATCAAGATGGTTCTTGCCGGAGTTGGAGAAGTTCCGGGATTGCTAAATTCAATTTTAATAATCTTTGGAATACAAGATTTTAAAGTTTTTGATTTCAAAGATTTATATGTTTGAATTCGTTTTTTTATATAAAGATATGTAAAAAAAATAACTAGTACTTCATATTATAATATACCTTGATGAAAGCAGGGCTTTTGAAAGCTTCGTGCGGCAATTTATACATAAAGTGACGATTCTTGCCGACGGTCATCCATATACATGCAAATTGTGTTCCAGTACTTCATTTAATGTAAAATAAAATAACAAAAAACAACAAAAAAAATACTAGAATATTATTTAGCTCAAGATGTATGAATCATGACATTATATTGCCGGTTTCTCAATTTTAGGTCAGATTTGGGGAAATTTGATTTCATCAACTGTTTTTAAAACAAAATCCAGTAATGATACTCAAATTGATTTGCATCTATGTGGAGCTTATTTCGATCCGAAATTACCAACAAATAGCTCTAATTTGGCCAGGCCTAGTGATACAAAGGTAACTGTTTTTGATAGCTGCAAGTATGTTAAGGCCAAATTAAATTTTATGCATGTGTTTTTAGTGTTGGTAGATCGAAATTTGTCGTTGTTTTTCATATTTTACCATGAGTGTACTTTCCGATCATGCATATACGTTACTATAACAATAAAGTTATAACACTAGGTTTGATCCACTATTATCTTTATAAGAAAATGCCTGTACCAAGTCAGGAATTGATAGTTGTTATCCATTCGTTTGATTTGTTTGAGCTTTTGATTTTTCCATTTGATTAGGGACTTTCCGTTTTGAATGTTCCTCGGAGTTTGGTATTTTTGAGATTTTACGTTTTGCATCCTTACTTGATAAAGATATTGGAAAACTAGTGAAAGCTAACATAAAAAGCATATAAAGCAGACAACGCTTAACACACAAAAATATAGAATGAAATTCAAAACAGTGTGGCTGTGGCCATTGATTGACACATTAAATTCATCCATTGACTGGGACAATTTAGGTGAACGTTTGTATGTAACGACCACTGCTCAATATGTACTTTTTAAAGACACTTAAACTATGGGGTCACCAAAGGTTCTCAACACCTTAATAAAGTAATTCGAAAAATTAATCAGAAATAACACGATGTTTTGATTTATATCAATTATATAAATCAAAACATAAAGGTTATTCCTGATTAATTTTTCGAATTATTTTATAATTGAAGGCGTTAAGAAACCTTTGGTGACCCCACAGTTTAAATGTCTATCGTATGTACGTCGTGAACAGTGGTCGTTACAGACAAACGTTCCAGTCAATGGATGAATTTAATGTGTCAATCAATGGCCACAGCCACACTGTTTTGAATTTCATTCTATATATGAATTAACTTGAAACCTCAAGCTTGGTTGAATTTCCCGTTTCTCTACACTTAATATGCATATCGTTGTTGCTGTTTATAATATAATATAGATTAGGACAACTTCATTTAATTAATTTCTATATTCATTTTCTACAGGTTTACATGCTCTGTAGTATTTATTTTGGTTGTGCATTCCTGGCGTTTGTTGTTATAGCACCATTTTTGGATAACATAAATCTAGACGTACGCAACAATGAAACAAAAAGAAAAATATCACTATCAGTAGTAATGTCTACATTTAGACATTGGTGGCATTCTAGACCACAGAAAATGCTAACTATACTGACTGTATATAGTGGTATTGAAGTAGCTTTTATAACTGGAGATTATACGAAAGTAAGTGACTTTACCTGTACTTTTATGCTTATAAAGATGTGTGGATAACACGGAGCGATACTATTATACGTATAATCTCCTGGTATCCTGCTTCTGTTGCGAGCAAACGGTTATATCAAATTACTGTTTAAGATCCTTATTTGAATCGATCTTTAAAAAAAAGAACAGTTTGCGTTTATATTGCACAAGCAAGATCGATCGAGATCGATCTTATTTGATCCAGTGCGTTTACACTACAACATAAAAAGAGCCGGTCTGACCTTTATTTTCCTATTTAAATAAAACACAGCGTTTACACACAAAAAAAGATCGATTCAAATAAAATCGATCTTTTTAAAACCACCTCTAGAGGTAGACTTTTTAAGTCCGATTGACGAAAGATCTTACCCGTTTACACTGGACCAAAGATCGATACTAAGATCGATCTTTTTTGTCAGTGTAAACGGGGTCTAAGTCACAGTTCAATTTGGGGTCCTTATTGTGGTCAGCGTTTAAGTCGTGTCGATTTCTTTCAAAAACTTTAGAGAAAGTTCACGAAGGGTTAAAATTTTTGTTTTTTAAATCGGCCAAAAAATTACAAATTTCACATAGAAATACTTGTGATAATACTATTATGACAAACATATTTTTTCTGGCACTTTCCTTTACAATTTATGGAGCCCTTAAATACATGTACACATAATTTGTATTAGCAGGTGAATTTTGGTACTTTTTTCCCCATAATTTTGATTGAAATCTATATCAAAATTGGAATCTTTTGGTAGCAACACTTTTTGGATCGTAGGTGGCGGCCAAGGTGTTTCTAAAGCTTTTAGGTCTGAAAAATGCACAAAATCATCATATTTTGACAAAATGACCAAAATGGGCTTACTTTGGAGAATATTGTGTACTCTTATGAAAAAGAACTGATATTTTATGCCATTTTGTGCAATAAGTGAACGACGATTTGGATTAGGGGTGGGGGTGAACAAAATTAGTTGCAGGATAAAGACAATAACTGTTTAAATATTGAAATAAAGTAAACTAATGTAAAACTCTCATTATATCTGTTTCTTAGCCTCGAACACATACAGCTGATAGATAAAGACACTGAACAGTTATTGTCTATACAGATATACGAAGCTGCGGTTGTGCCATTGATACAACTCTCCATCCAAGTCACAATTAATCTAAGTAAACCATTATAGGTCAAGGTACGCTCTTCAACACGGTGCCGAGGCTCACAACGAACAGCAAGCTATAAAGGGCCCCAAAAACTACTAGTGTAAAACCATTCAAACGGGAAAACCAAATTGCAACGGTCTAATCTAGCTATCTACAAAACGAGAATTTAAAAATAGATTGTCAAGAAGAAAGCTTATCATTTTTCCATTGTGTACATGTAAAATAAATTCTTCCAATTCATAATGTGATTATAATGCACTGGTACACGGTGATGCAGAAAGATGGCGATTTAAAAGTCACTAATTTTCTAACTGTATCCCAATTCAAAATGTTATAGTCATATTCAACTTATAATTAATATGACGTGCTTCTTTCACTTTATGAATAAACCCGGCCATGCTCTAAATCCAATAAAAGTTGTTGGCAAATGCGTACATTTACTACTGCAGAATAATGAATTTTATCAGAGTGGCATGCATTTAATATATTTAATTAACTTAAAACACTTCAAAACTCTTAAATGATGCAATGTTGTGACTAATTCATCTATTATGACTGTAATGTGTTGCAATTGAAAATTGGCATATTTGACCTAGATACGACAACCGTTCATACTGGCTGTTCAAACTCCTCCCTCTTAAAAACCACATTACCAGTCGTTTGCTTGTTTTATGATAAGTGAAACAAGAAAGGTATGTCCGTGGAAGAGCCAATACAAACGATTTACACTTATACACATCGGACATACATGTAGAAATTACCATATTGTCCTTATCAGAATCAAGGATTTGTATAGTATTACTATACAAATCCTTGTCAGAATCGAAATAATCGAATACCGCTGTGGCAAAAATAATCACGAATATAATGCCTAACCATGTTAAAACTACAATCAAGTATGATAGCTTGCATCAATTATTTCTTAATTTAATATTTTGCACAGAAATCTATTTTGAAGTTAAAAGCCCTTTATTTATTACCGTCTTGATCAAAAGTTTCTTGAAAACAAGTTTAATGACCATAACAAAACAAGGCGATGTAGTATGATGGCCAATAATGACGTGACAACTATCCATCAAAGTTCAACTGAAGTAGATTGTAAGCCATTATAGGCAACCAAACGGCTTTCAACAAACAGTTGAACAGTATATTTTTTCATGAAATCTTATAAAAAATGTTCCAACGGACTCTATGAATCAACCAAATGAAATGTGTGTATATGTCTATGGTTAAACAAAAGAATGACAATGTAATCCACGAATTAATTCTGATGATAATAATGTTATTGATGAAATCGTACTTGTTTTTTAATATAAGTAATTTTTAATTCTTAGTCATACGTTAGCTGTGTAATGGGTATACAGAACATAGGCAATGTGATGATTTGTTTTGGAGCCGTAAATGCTGTATGTTCTTTTGTATTTGGACGCTTAGTTCGAGTCACAGGACACACTCCATTGTTTGTTCTCGGTAAGAAACACATTAGGCAGCAACCATTTGATTTTTTTTTTGGGGGGGGGGCTATGTTTTTTTTTTTGGAGAAAAAAAGTTTGTTTCCAGTTTTTGGAGAAAAAAATAATTTGTTTTTGATTCTGAGAAAAAAAAATTGTTTGTTTCACCCTCAGCTGCCACTATATGTAATGCTAAAATTAGAAAATTGTCGCGGAAAAAATAGATTGTTTTTCGCCGCAGGCGAAAAAAAAAGTTTGTCCAGAAAAAAAAACCATAGCCCCCCCCCCCCCCCCCCACACCCCCGAAAATCAAATGGTTGCTGCCTTAGAGCACGTGTTTCATTTAAACTTAAATTATGAAAGATTGAACTGAAAATATAGAATATCATTTATATGTTCTAAAAATATATCCAAATTGTAAATACCTTTAAACATGTCCGAAATGGAAGCACTATTTTGTTATTTATAGCTTAAATAATAATAAAAATGAAAGAAGCAATTTTATGTAAATGAATTCAGTTTAAACATAGATACAAGCATAATTTTGACGAACTTGTAATGTTGTAAAAATAAATCTTCAATGATTCTTGGGCCAAAATATTTGAAAATCCAAACCATACTACAAACGTTGAAGTCCCCTTGTCATTTAATTCAAAGTCTATGTTTCAACTTTGTTTTAGCTTTCATAACCCATGGAACCACTCAGATAGCACTACTATTCTGGAAACCACATCCTGACCATTATGTGTGGTTTTATATATTTGTAGCCTTATGGGCTATTGGAGATGCTGTAATGCAGTCCCAATTAAATGGTAAGTTATGAAAAGAAAATTGGTAGGAGATCTCAAGTGGGGCAAGGCAAAGAAATAGATGAATATATTTTACGAAACACAAATAATAAGAACCAGGGTGAATTCCGGTACTTATGAAGGGTCAGAAGCTCTTGCTCCACTAGTAAATTTCGCTGTATAACCCATGTTAAAATACGATGAATATGAATTTTGACATTTTTGTCCCCCCCCCCCGTCTGCCTCGCCACTGGGACATAGTCTTCGTCTACCATTAACTATGCATGTATACTCAGAGACTGTTTAGGCAGAGACATATAATACGTCTCTGGTTTAGGCAATAGTCACCTAGTGAGAATTATTTGTCATAACAATTAGTGGCGGATCCAGAAATTTTCATAAGTGGGGGCCCACTGACTGACCTAATAGGGGCCCGCTCCAGTCACACTTCAGTGATTCCTTATATAAGCAATCAAATTTTTTCCCAAAATGGGGTGGGCCTTGCCCCCCCTAAATCCGCCTCTGACAATTGTATTCTCTTGATAATATAATGAACAATATTAGTTTCTTTTTACAACTGCCGTGAGAGTTTGCTTTGGCATCTTGTAATATAGTATTCATTATTAATCAGTTTAGCAGGTGAAACATTTCGAAATCAATCAATTTTATAGCTGGTAACAGTATGTAACGTCAATATTTTGTATGTTCCTGAGTTAAGTAATATGCACATAATTCAGTCTGTGATTTTACTTGTGAAAATGTAATGCAGTTTTATTTACCAAATGCATAAAATGATACCAGATTTTGTTTTGAATTTCAGCGTTTTATGGTTATTTATTTTACAAAGACAAAGTAGCTGCCTTTTCTAACAAGGGATTATGGGAATCAGTAGGTTTTATTATAGCCTTTGCTTGGAGTGGCTTCTTAGTCACTTATGTCAAACTAGGACTGTGTTTAGGATTCTTGATCTGTGGTATGACACTTTATATACTGGTGGATGTTCAAGATAGAAAACAGAGGAAACAGGTTAAAATTGATGAGGACACAATCGCATTACTCAATACCGATTAAGTTCGGCACTAACTATTCAAAAATTAAGGTTATATTTTTTTCTTGAACTCTATAGATCTGTAAACATAAATAATCTGTGATACATGTAATAAAAACAAAACAATACCCGATATATATTGTCATAAAATGAAATTGAGAATGTAAATGGGGAATGTGTCAAAGAGACAACAACCCGACATAGAAAAGACAACAGCAGAAGGTCACCAACAGGTCTTCAATGCAGCGAGAAATTCCCGCACCCGGAGGCGTCCTTCAGATGGCCCCTAAACAAATATATATTTCCTTTCTCAATTTTATACTAGTTCAGTGATAATGAACGCCATACTAAACTCCAAATTGTACACAAGAAACTAAAATTAAAAATAATACAAGACTAACAAAGGCCAGAGGCTCCTGACTTGGGACAGGCGCAAATGAATATATTACAGTCCGAATGATCTAAGTTCTAATATATTTTGTTGTGACTTTGCTTCTGTGTTTGACTCATGTGCAGGCGTTTATTGTGTTTTCTTCAGTAAAAGACAGTTTTGAAATGAGACAAAATATATACAACTTACTTACATTTGTTTGTTTTGTTGATGAATTATAGCATCAAGACTTGGAAGTTATCGGTGTTCTGAATAGTCCTAAATGACAAAGCCCCTCTTAACACAGATATGTCTCTAAAATGTTGTAGATCAAAATTTATCTCTAAACTTCTTGAAAACTAAACTTATATCTCAATACACAAAAGACATTTTCAGCAAAACCTTTAGATATTTAAAAAAATAAGTTGTCAACAATCCAGATTTGTCTACCTTAAAAAAGAGGGACAAAAGATACCAAAGGGACAGTCAAACTCATAAATCTGAAACAAACTGACAACGCCATGGCTAAAAACGAAAAAGACAAACAAACAACAGCACACATGACACAACATAGAAAACTAAAGAATAAACAACAGGATTTAAATGTAATCCATCCATCTCCAGTTACTTCAAAGTTAAGATCACTCTGCTGTTTTGTTACCTTAACATTCTCATTGTTATCTTCATACCAAAATTAATGATATAAAAAACAACTCCTTGCATTTGTCTGCAGGAACCTGATGTTCAGTTTTTGATGTGATTCATAGGTTGAACTTCATAAATGTTTCTCATTTTTTTTTTATATAGATTAGAATGTTGGTTTTCCTGTTTGAATGATTTTACACTATTATTTTTGGGGCCCTTTATAGCCTACTGTTTAGTCTGATCCAAGGCTCCGTGTTGAAGGCCTTCCCTATAATGATTTACCTTTACAAATTGCAACTTGGATGGAAAAGTGGCACTCATACCACATCTTCTTATTTCCTATTGTTAATAACCCTTACCTTTATGGTGATATTCCATTGATTCCCGTGATAGTATGGCATGTACATTTCTCATTTGGTTTGATATGCATTTTTATAATGATAAAAGTACTTGTTTCCAGAATATGTATGTAGCTTCTGATATAACAACTTACATTGCATGAATTTATTGTATATTCTTCTGTGTAGCTCCAATCTGTTTTTGGGAGCATGTCTTTTTTATAATAATTATTTGATTCTTAATTTCTCAAAAATTACTTCTATATGAATGGAAGTTAAAAAAAGAAAAATATAAGGAAAACAAAATAATAAGATTTTTAAGAAAAC
This sequence comes from Mytilus galloprovincialis, assembly GCF_965363235.1. Classification (NCBI taxonomy): domain Eukaryota; kingdom Metazoa; phylum Mollusca; class Bivalvia; order Mytilida; family Mytilidae; genus Mytilus; species Mytilus galloprovincialis. The sequence continues at coordinate 65,353,342 of NC_134843.1, forward strand.
AATTCTTTGTCTTATATGTTTTAAAATATCTGATAGTTGAGTTTTTTTATTAACTGAAAAAAAAAAGAAACAAAACAAACACACTCACCACCCTACACACAAGTAATAAATGATTTATGGAAAGAACGTAAAAAGTATTCAACTGATTGAGATTAAATCTGGAGGGTGCTCATGTGCGCGTCAGAATATCAGAAACGCTATTTAGAAGTTGTCCAGATTCATGTCCTTTTGATGTTTGGTGATGTTGGTAGATATTTCTGAAATCTAATTCACTTAGAGCTTTTACATATTATATAGATATTGGCCTATTGTTGAAGACCATAAATAAACCTCTAAATGTCTTACTCTTTTTGTTATGTAGGTTTGCTTTTACATTGATGAAAGTAATATTGTTAAGACCTTTTGTAAATTGTTTGTTGACTTCTAGATGCCTCTTTTTTAATTGTTTTTTTGTCACATGATGCATTTTAATTTCCTTTTATTCACACTAAAGATATTGAGATAACAGCATGAATGGGATTACCTTGTACAAAACCAACTGATTTTTTTTGCATGCATTTGTATGATTGGGGGTTCATCTACCAGATGAAGTGGATAAATGAGGGGGAGGACAGGGGGGGTACCCTTCTCCCACCCCTTTTCTCCTTTCTCCTTCCCCCGTTCTCCTTTCTCTCATTAGAATAAAACATCTCCTTTTGAGATATTTTTTCTTGAAATATTAGATCATTTTTTAAAAGGAGATATTTTATTTTTTCTCCTTTCTCCAACTTTTTCTCCTTTCTCCCAGCCTTCCTCTCCTTTCTCCTACCTCTTTTCTCCCATCAGAGAAAGTTGTCAGAGTGGATGTTTTATTGTAGTTCATTGTAATCTCTTTTTATCACTAATTTCAAATCTTGGATAAGCTGTAGCTAGCTTTAGCCTTTGCAACTTTCAATTGATCCAGTTGGCCTAGTGATTTGTAGAAAGTGTCATCACTATTCAGATCACAATCGTTTCCACTGGTTCTTTCAAGAAAGTTTCATGAAGGAGAATAAACGTATTTACACTTTTGATATTTAGCTGAATTTTGCCTCCGAATGACCTTAAATCTACTCCGAATCACATTTTGAAGTCAAGCAACAATCACTTTTAAATTGTGACGTCAAATATTTTAAATTATGATGTCAAAGTTTACGGGAACCTGTGTGATTTTACGTAATGGCGGACAAATTTGCATACAAGTGTAAATACGTCTATATCTGGTCTATAATGATTTCCATAAAGAAAAATCAGATTGAGGAGACATAGTGACATACTCATTATTATGCCTCAGCTCTGCTATGAGATGTATTCAGACAATGATAAATCATGTAAGAAAGATTTCAAGGTACAATTTGATTTATTCTATTTATAAACAATATTAAATTTATTCGTCTGGATATCCACTAATGACATATGGTGGAGGACACTTTGGTTGTCTACAACATTTTCCTGGTTTAGGTTCATCCCATGTACAAACATCAGGTAATTTCCATATAGGACACCTGAAATAAAATGAAGTTATGTGATGAAGCTCTTGTGACGTCAGAACACAAAACTTTAAATTCAGAAATTATTGCATGTATTTATTATTGTGATTTTTTCAATGTAGATTTAAATAAGATTTTAATTTTTTCACAATAATAAAAACCTTGCAAAATTTCAAAATTTACAGTATATTATTATATTACATCAATGGTACAGACATTGTGAAATAATTTCTCAAATTTCAAAGTTAGTAATTATTATCCCAGAAATAGATTACCTTAGCCGTATTTGGCACAATTTTTTGGAATTTTGGATCCTCAATGCTTTTCAACTACGTACTTGTTTGGCTTCATAAATATTTTGACATGAGCGTCACTGATGAGTCTTATGTAGACGAAACGCGCGTCTGGTGTACTAAATTATAATCCTGGTACCTTTGATAACTATTTCATAAAACAACTGAGAGCAGAATGACAACCCTTGTTTCAAGCAAGGTACGTGTAATGTTGTAAGAAACACATTTTAAACTAGGATATGAATTTCACTGGACATCAAACAAGCAACATTCATTTAAATTGAAAGCTGAAATGGAAGGTTCCCCAAATCCATAGCCTCAGAAGTGGTGTGGTCACAAGGTGAGTATGAACAAACTGAAGAATAAGCATAAAAATCAATCCCACCAACACAAAATCATACACCACCCTTCTAATATAGGGTTAAGGTATGAATAAGAGAAAAAAATATAAAAAATATTTACATAAAAAATTAATTTGAAAATCTCATTCAAAAGTATTAAATTCTATCTGCATTTGTTTTCTATCTGCAGATATCAGGGTGACCAATACACATGTATCACTAGCTTGTGAGAAAAGGAAAATAAGTGAGACAATCTATGCTGTAAATACTTACTTTTCTTTACATTGATAGATTCCATCTGTGGCTTTGGTACAAGTACAGCTAAATTTACAGCCATCAGACCAAGTCTCATCTTGATGGTAGACCTTTCCACCGTAATGACAAACATCTATAAATATATAATATAAAATAGACAATTCATAGAAACATAAACTTGTAAATAGTTATTCTTGGTATATCTTAAGTTTTTTGTCCTTTGGAGACTTCGGCATCCATAACAGATGTAATAATACGGTCGCTAACAAATTTAGTTATAACATATCAACTTTCAATATAAAACAAAATGATCAACATCAGGATGCTATGTAAAAATGATGGTCTTGTTCACTGATGAATTTACTTATTCATGTGTTATTCTATATATCACAAAAATTATTTATTAACAAGAATGTGTCCCAAGTACACGGATGCAACATCCACATTATCATTTTTTATGTTCAGTTGACCGTGAAAAGGGGATAAAATCTCTAGTTTGGCATTAAAATTAGAAAGATCATATCATAGGGAACATGTTTGCTAAGTTTCAAGTTGATTGAACTTCAACAACATCAAAAACTACCTCGACCAAAAACTTTAACCTGAAAAAAGACAGACAGACGGACGGACAAATGGACGAACAGACGGACGCACAGACCAGAAAACATAATGCCCATAAATGGGGCATAAAAATTTAAGGACCACCTGTCTACTGTGAAGTAGACAAAATTTTGGTATTCAGAAACTGAAGTTTAACTCTAGATGTAAATGTTACCAGAAGTTTAATTTTATGTTTTTGATGTCCCTCAAATTGATTTATGTATGCCTTCAACATTCTAGAACTGTAAGGCACATTTTTTCTATAGAAAATCACTTGACTTATCAACCATTTTATGTCACATGTATGTACTTACTTTCTATTAATATATTAACAATGGGGCAGCACTCTCCTGGTTTTTTCACTAACTGCCAGTTTGATGGAATGTTTTCATATACTGGGCATCTAGAACAAAAATTGGTTCATAATGATACAAAGAGTTAAAGAAAAATTACACCATTATCATATTCAATTGTTGGTTTATTTTGTAAAACATTTTTTTTTGCATTTCTATAAGACATCAAGTTAAAATTGCTACTGATTTTGGTTCAACTGATGTGAACAAAAAATCTATGAAAATTGAATATTTTTATCTAGTTCATATAAAGATGACTAAACATGTCTGTAGTAGTATACATATTCTTCATTCCCATGTTCAGAGTTGCCTATTACAATATCATTTTAAAAGAATATGATTACATCAGGCCTAGGATTATAAATATCTAAAATTTTATCAAGATTACATTAAACAGAGTTAATTCCCTTAATCTGAGTAAACTCCCCTTCAACAGAGTTAATTCCCTCAATCTGAGTTAACTCACTTAAACTGAGTTAATTCCCTTACTCTGAGTTAACTCCCCTTAAACAGAGTTAATTCCCTTAATATGAGTTAACTCCCCTTCAACAGTTAAATCCCTTAATCTGAGTTAACTCGCCTTAAACAGAGTTGAATCCCTTAATCTGAGTTAACTCGCCTTAAACAGAGTTAATTCCCTTAATCTGAGTTAACTCGCCTTAAACAGAGTTAATTCCCTTAATCTGAGTTAACTCGCCTCAAACAGAGTTAAATCCCTTAATCTGAGTTAACTCCCCTTGAACAGAGTTAAATCCCTTAATCTGAGTTAACTCGCATTAAACAGAGTTAATTCCCTTAATCTGAGTTAACTCCCCTTAAACAGAGTTAATTCCCTTAATCTGAGTTAACTCACCTTAAACAGAGTTAAATCCCTTAATCTGAGTTAACTCCCCTTCAACAGAGTTAATTCTCTTAATCTGAGTTAACTCGCCTTAAACAGAGTTGAATCCCTTAATCTGAGTTAACTCACCTTAAACAGAGTTAAATCCCTTAATCTGAGTTAACTCCCCTTCAACAGAGTTAATTCTCTTAATCTGAGTTAACTCGCCTTAAACAGAGTTGAATCCCTTAATCTGAGTTAACTCGACTTAAACAGAGTTAATTCCCATAATCTGAGTTAACTCCCCTTCAACAGAGTTAATTCCCTTAATATGAGTAAACTCGCCTTAAACAGAGTTAATTCCCTTAATCTGAGTTAACTCCCCTTAAACAGAGTTAACTCCCCTTAAACAGAGTTAATTCCCTTAATCTGAGTTAATTCCCCTTAAACTGAGTTTACTCCCTTTAATAAATCTCCTGCATACTTACATATAGACACAATTGTAGATACCATTCTTACAGGTACAGTTCTTGTCACAGCCATCCTTCCAATGCTCTCCACTTGCATAAGATACACCATTAAACGTACAAGATTTTGCTATAAAATATAAACCAATAAAATTCAATTCTATTTTTCATTAGGACATTACTGTCAATTCAGTAATTTTGTTTTTATCATTGCACTAAAACTATGACCGTATTGGTTTCACAGGAATAAAAACCTGCAATTTTAAATATGGTATCATTTGTATGGAAATTACAAAAACAAGCTTATGCTCATTGTTGAACTATCACAATAAAAATTGCTCACAATAAATTCTGAATCTACAGTATTTCAATGGCTGAAAATTTAATTCAAATTTCATATATCAATTTTTCTGGTTTTGAAATTTGAAAGAAATTAAATGTATACCTCAAACTTTTGTCTGAGTTTCATAGAATGCAATGAAGGTTGACAAAGTTAACTTTAACCTCAGACTGAATCATAATATTGACTAAAACAGAGCCGATTTGGGTTGCTACGTATCACTCTTGTGAATTTCTCTGCTGCCAACACAATAAACAGAAATTTTCAATCAAATCTTATTTTCACAGTTAAGAGAATGAGGAATTAATCCCTTCACTATGTAGAATTTTGCACACTTCTCCCATTAGGAGTTAGAAATAGTGTAAAAAATATTTTGTCATTTAAAAATGAAAAAAACTTACGTGTTGGTGTTGTAAATTGATCTGTAACGATAAATGAATTACTATACTTCTTACTGCATATAGTGCTAGTCAGTTATTCAAGAATCAAATACACACAAGTTACAGCGTTTTTTTAATTGATAAACCTTTTTTTTTTCCTTTAACAAAATGCAGCAATGCATTTTATTTAAACTAGCTGTCTTGCAAAAGTTACAAGAAATTCTTTACAAGTATATTATGCATTTATATCAAACATATAAATATACATGTCTTTGTATGTCTTTAATTAGTTTTTGCTTCTATTTATAACAACCACAATCTCCCACCCTTTCATTGATATACAAGTAAGCAGATTTATTATGTTTAATATTCATTTATAACTAGACAAAATTGTTAAATAAAGTGTTACCTGTGCAAGTTCCTCCAAGTCCACATGTCTTCTCACAATTGACTGAAGCCCATGATTTGTATGCTTCATTTCCACAGACGATATCTCTCTGAGGCACACAGATCTGTGGCTGTATGTCTCTACATGCACTTTGTACAGTTGTTTGTAATTCACAACCTGTTAAATTTATAATCTTGAAAGTTAGATACTGTTCAAAGGGAAATAATCCTTACCTCTTATTTGTTGTCTCCCCTATTAACTTTTTCCATTTATGTGCATGCATTAACTGTTCATTGTTCTATTATGTTGTATTTTATTATTCCTTTATCTAAAAAAAATCATTGTTATCATTGAATGAAATTTAAAACCTGCAAGGGTCCATTATAAATCAAATAAAGAATTTATGTTTCTATTTCTGTAAGAAAGAGGATAGAGTAAAGCACTTTCTACTTGAAAAATTCTTATCTTAAGGTGGTACCTAACATAACAGGGAGATAACTCTGTAAAATCAGCTAAACTTTTTATTACATTGTGTTGTTAAGGGAATATTAAGCTTCTCAATGATCAAAATAAGTGTTTGTCAAACTGCTATATAACCAGTGTAATTTTTCTGATAAAACGGTTGGTTCAAATTTTTTGAAATTCTTATATCCTACCGTAGTCTAAAATCGTTCATCTTGTCAGTTCGTTAGGTATTTGTGTTTGAACTTAACACACGGGGAAACTCCGCATTGACGTCACTACGCTACTTCCAGCGTAGAAAAATAATGTAGAATACGTTTTTTCTGCACTTTTGAATAAAAAAACATTTTTGAAGGTAAGTTTTCATTGTTGTTCTCAATTATTGCTAAAAAATGCCAAATTTCTAATGCCCGTTTCAATCCCGACTTCCGAATGTCTAAAAACATTCTAGAACTTCACAAAATCCCACTTCCGGCCTCCATTGCTTTGTGTACATTCCATTCAGCGTCATCAATCTTGTGGCAGGCAATACAGGTCAAGCAAATCGTATTTTTAGGAATTTTAAAATGACATGCTCCTTACGTCTTTCGCGATTTTCCCGCGAAAAAAGCCCAACCAAAATGAAAGGAAAACTAATTGAAAAAACGATGCCCATGCCATAATTTTGTACAGGAATATAGAGTAGGTTAATGAAAAATAATTTACATTTATTTTTCATAGAATTTTCTTTTTATTCATTATAAAAAGATCGATATTCTGACCATCATGACTGTAGATAAATATTCATACAGAATTCCACTGATGTCAAAAGGGATGGCAAAAAAAGAGTTTTCCTGTTGAGTAAAACCCAAAATTATTGCAAACTATTTTGAAGCAATATCCCACAAAGAAATAACGTAATTGACGTAGACTGGAAAATCCCCTAATTGACAGTAGAGCAATTTGATTGGGTAGAACGAATTGACATCACGTGATTTTGACGCCATTGAAATTTAAATGTAAACAAACAAGGTCAGAAGGTTCAGTATGGGACAGCATCGTACATTTAGTTACTGACAAATAATTATGAGTTACCAAGCTTGACAATGCATGGTAATAAAAAATGAAAGCTAAGTGTACAGAAAAAAAAAGAAAAAAATAGCCTTAGGATAACGACTTATCATTACACCTGGATATTTTTGTAAAAGGGTCAAAGTAATTACTTTGTCAAAATTTTAAGAAAATTAAACAAGCCAAATTAATTTTAGTTAAAGTGTTGGGTACCACCTTAATACAAGGGTTATTGGATCATTCAAGAGGTTTATAAGTTGTCCACTTTTAAGAAATATAAAAATATGGAGTTGTGATATATGCCAATCAGATAACAGATAAAAAGATCAAAATAATAACAATGTGAACAATTACAAATCATTTTAGCTTTTAAAAACATGGAATAAAACACAAAATGTTTACTAAATATCATTGATTTATAGCTAGTGGTTCCATTGGAATAGATCTTTAATCACAAACTTTACTAAATATCATTGATTTATCACTAGTGGTTCCATTGGAATAGATCTTTAATCACAAACTTTACTAAATAACATTGATTTATAGCTAGTGGTTCCATTGGAATAGATCTTAAATCACAAACTTTACTAAATATCATTGATTTATTACTAGTGGTTCCATTGGAATAGATCTTTAATCACAAACTTTACTAAATATCATTGATTTATCACTAGTGGTTCCATTGGAATAGATCTTTAATCACAAACTTTACTAAATATCATTGATTTATAGCTAGTGGTTCCATTGGAATAGATCTTTAATCACAAACTTTACTAAATATCATTGATTTATTACTAGTGGTTCCATTGGAATAGATCTTTAATCACAAACTTTACTAAATATCATTGATTTATCACTAGTGGTTCCATTGGAATAGATCTTTAATCACAAACTTTACTAAATATCATTGATTTATTACTAGTGGTTCCATTGGAATAGATCTTTAATCACAAACTTTACTAAATATCATTGATTTATCACTAGTGGTTCCATTGGAATAGATCTTTAATCACAAACTTTACTAAATATCATTGATTTATAGCTAGTGGTTCCATTGGAATAGATCTTTAATCACAAACTTTACTAAATATCATTGATTTATAGCTAGTGGTTCCATTGGAATAGATCTTTAATCACAAACTTTACTAAATATCATTGATTTATCACTAGTGGTTCCATTGGAATAGATCTTTAATCACAAACTTTACTAAATATCATTGATTTATAGCTAGTGGTTCCATTGGAATAGATCTTTAATCACAAACTTTACTAACTATCATTGATTTATCACTAGTGGTTCCATTGGAATAGATCTTTAATCACAAACTTTACTAACTATCATTGATTTATCACTAGTGGTTCCATTGGAATAGATCTTTAATCACAAACTTTACTAAATATCATTGATTTATCACTAGTGGTTCCATTGGAATAGGTCTTTAATCACAAACTTTACTAAATATCATTGATTTATCACTAGTGGTTCCATTGGAATAGGTCTTTAATCACAAACTTTACTAAATATCATTGATTTATCACTAGTGGTTCCATTGGAATAGGTCTTTAATCACAAACTTTACTAAATATCATTGATTTATCACTAGTGGTTCCATTGGAATAGATCTTTAATCACAAACTTTACTAAATATCATTGATTTATCACTAGTGGTTCCATTGGAATAGATCTTGATTTATCACTAGTGGTTCCATTGGAATAGGTCTTTAATCACAAACTTTACTAAATATCATTGATTTATCACTAGTGGTTCCATTGGAATAGGTCTTTAATCACAAACTTTACTAAATATCATTGATTTATCACTAGTGGTTCCATTGGAATAGATCTTTAATCACAAACTTTACTAAATATCATTGATTTATCACTAGTGGTTCCATTGGAATAGGTCTTTAATCACAAACTTTACTAAATATCATTGATTTATCACTAGTGGTTCCATTGGAATAGGTCTTTAATCACAAACTTTACTAAATATCATTGATTTATCACTAGTGGTTCCATTGGAATAGGTCTTTAATCACAAACTTTACTAAATATCATTGATTTATCACTAGTGGTTCCATTGGAATAGATCTTTAATCACAAACTTTACTAAATATCATTGATTTATCACTAGTGGTTCCATTGGAATAGATCTTAAATCACAAACTTTACTAAATATCATTGATTTATTACTAGTGGTTCCATTGGAATAGATCTTAAATCACAAACTTTACTAAATATCATTGATTTATCACTAGTGGTTCCATTGGAATAGATCTTTAATCACAAACTTTATCTATTTTTTATGCTGCTTTACAACCCTTCCCTGTTCCCCCTTTTTCGAAAAAGTAAAAAAAGACCAATACAGGGTTCGGTTGATGGATTATTGTTTGATTATTGGTTGCTTTACGCTGAATTAGCACTTATAGGCTTTATGGCAGCGTGAGCTAATTCGAATATTTTTACAATTTAAAGCATATTTTTAAAATCAGACAAAAGGTCCTTCAATAAACTAAAATTCTAGACGAAAGCAAATTGATTATTAACAAATAAAAATCAACAGTAAGAAAAATGTGATAAAAATTAAAATCGTTTTAAATATAAATACATCTTTATATTTTATAATATATTCCAATTTCCTTTAAGAATGAAACAATATTTGTAAATGGAACATTATTAAATAAATCATAGATATTATTGACATTGAAATACTTCTTACGAATATCAGCAAAGTCAATACAATTAATTAAAACATGTTTAATAGTATATTTGCAGTTGCAAGGTATACATTGTGACGCATCTTTATTTTTTAAAAGATACTTGTGTGTTATTCTAGTATGACCAATACGACATCTAAAAATAACACACTGATCTTTTCTGCACATAAATGTATTGAAAGGTTTACCTAAATTAGGTTTAATTTCATGTAATTTGTTACCATCTCTCTTACTCAATTCATTTTTAAAAACATTAAAAATGTATTCTCTAATATTAGATTTAAAATCTAAATGTTCAGAATACTTTTAAATGATTGGCTTATTCTGCTTTATTTTATTTTTAGGACCTCTGATGCTGAATGTTATTGATTGACTAAACATGTTTACTGCAGAAAAACTGATCATTTCTTTTCATTTTCAAGTATTGTAAAATTTCAAATTAACTGAAAACAAGTAATGGCTGCAAGGCAGAAGTTAATTTTGCTTAATAATGTAATTTTCCTTGTACACTGAGTGTTGTAAAATTACAAATTATTAACAGACAAAAAGTGGCTGCATGGCAGATATAAAACCAGCTACTATGCAACATTATCAAGACTAACGATCACTATGAAGCTGTAGACTTAACACAAAATTATCCTTTTTAAAGTTGTCAAAAAAAGTAAAGCAGTTACTCCACTTCTGTCGACAAAGGTAAAAAGAGCCTTAATTCTAGAAAAGGGTGTACTTGAAAGAACAAATAAAACAAACAATAGCTTACATAATCCACAGTGTCTAGGACAATTATCCAGCGCCCAACTGTGGAATATCCCAGTACATGCATCATCTCCAAAGTCATCACAGTTATCTAGCTTGTCAACACATTTAGGATCATCACAAGCGACTGTTGTGATTACTGGACTTGTAAATGTTGGACTGCTTGAACAGTCTGGAAAAAAACACATAAAGATAAAATTTAGAAGACCTTTAGTTGTGTTTTACATTACTGTTTGTCAGGAATCTTGGTGTGTTCATATTAAGGGGCGAATCCAGGCATTTTTAAAAAGGGGGGGGGGTTTCCAACCCAGGACAAAGGGGGAGATTGTTCCAACCACATGCACATGTCCACATTCAAATGCATTGATCGTCCAAAAAAAGGAGGGGTTCCAACCCCCGGAACCCCCTGGATCGGCCACTGGTATTTCATTACTAATATGAATAGTGTGGGTGGTTTTTTTTTGGTTTTTTTTTGGTTTTTTTTTTGGTTTTTGTTTTTTTTTCAACATTTTAATGTCTTGTTCAGAATAATTTTGAATACTTGGCTTATTCTGCATTATTTCATTTTTCCAAATAAATTTCTGGCACAAATATTTCAAAATTGAAATTTCCACATATCTTTCCCCTTTTTTTCTTTTTTCTACTTGAAAATGAATCTAGGATTTTTGGTTATGTTTTATCCCTTTACACAATAGTGTTTTTTTTTTGTTAAAGCCTTCATCAATAGGTTAGTTAAGCCAAAGAGAAAGATTTCAAGGACTATTCCTAGACTTGTTAGCCTTATAAATAACACTACTGTACAACACTAGATGCAAAATAACTTCTCATTGATTACCCACAGATTTTGGTTGAGTTCCTATTGCTTAGTCTTTAGTTTTCTATGTTGTGTCTTGTGTACTATTATTTGTCTGTTTGTCTTTTTCTTTTTATCCATGGCATTGTCAGTTTATTTTGACTGTCCCTCTGGTATCTTTCGCCCCTCCTTTCTCATACTTCCACAATTAATATTTGTTAAAAAAAATAATTTAAGCCTTACCACAGAAGTTACAATGGTGAGCACAGTTACGCTTGGCCCATGGAACATATGGAGCCTGGCAAGCTGCTTGTCCATAAGCTTTACAATTATCTAGTGTATCCTGGCACCAGGCACATGTTGGGCGTGTAGGTAAAGCGGTGGTGGTAATTATTGTTCCAGGTGTGCCACTTACTACATTACATTTAGGGCGGCTACAGCATTCATTTTCTAATTTTACCAGTTTGCAAAATGATGGTAGAGATGTATAGGTTGGACATCTAAAATAAAATGATGAAATGGTTTCATTCAAGTTAGCTAGGGCGTCTAAATGTTTGACCATAGAGTTTTCTTTATACTTCAGTGAAATACTTAGGGTCTATGTACTTTCAAATTCAATATGAAAAGTTTGGTTTGCATAAATTACACAGAGAACAATAGCTATTGTATTTATTCAATGGGACAAAAGAACTTACAAAAGTTTAAATAGATTAAACTAATGGAGGTGGATCTGTGGAAAAGTTTTATTTGGTTAACAACAGAAATCAGTTTGCCATTACATTTTACACCTTACACTTGTGTCAATAATCTAAAAATTTACCTTGGAGTGCAACTGAATGCACCCTTTTGTGCATTGTCACAACTGCAATCAAAGTCACATCCATCACTCCACTGCTGGCCTTGCTTGTAAATCTTTCCTTTGTATATGCACACTATGAAAAGAAATTAAAATAGTATTGCATTTATTAATTCTTTTTTCATCTTCCTAAAACATCAAATATTGTTAATACTGGTGCACTGTTATAACTTCAATCTTAGTTAGAGAACATTTTTATACCAAATACTGTGGATTCATTATTATTCGTTGGATACCAATTTTTGTTGGACTTCGTGGGTAAAGGTGAACCACGAAATTAAATGTTCAACGAATGCCAGATTTTCTATTGGCTTGTATGCAATCTTTAGCGAAAACCATGAAATTAACAATCAAAGAATAAATAAGTTTTCCTTAATCCACGAAAATTGGTACCCACGAAAATAAGTGAATCCACAGTAAATTATATAGGTTGCAATTTTGAAGTATTTTTGAGCTTTTAATGTTCATTTCAGAGCAAAGTTAATAACTACCATTTTTTTAATATTCATATTGTATAAATCCAATAAACTGTATTTGCTTACGGAAATTAAAGAACCTTAGTGAGCACGCTCACATACCCCATGTCCCCACATTGTCATTGGAGAAATTAAATAAGTATAAGAAAAAAATTGTATAAGAAAAAATATTGAATAATAATTTCCTGTCAATATACATAGTATGTCCTTATTATCTACAAAATTTCATGAAATTCTGTTGTGTGTTTTCAGAGGAGTTGAGATGACAAACTGTTGCAGAAGTACATTGAAGCAAATAAGTTCAAAGGGGCATAACTCCTAGAAAAAAAATTTGAACCATAATTTCCTGTCGATATGCACATCTACATAGTATGTCCTTATTATCTGAAAAGGTTTCATGAAATTCTGTTGTGTGGTTTGAGAGGAGTTGCGATGACAAACTGTTGCAGTAGTACATTAAAGTAAATAAGTTCAAAGGGGCGTAACTCCTAGAAAAAAAATTGAATCACAATTTCCCGTCGATATGCACAACTACATAGTATGTCCTTATTATCTGAAAAGGTTTCGTGAAATTCTGTTGTGTGGTTTGAGAGGAGTTGCGATGACAAACTGTTGCAGTAGTACATTAAAGTAAATAAGTTCAAAGGGGCGTAACTCCTAGAAAAAAAATTGAATCGCAATTTCCCGTCGATATGCACAACTACATAGTATGTCCTTATTATCTGAAAAGGTTTCGTGAAATTCTGTTGTGTGGTTTGAGAGGAGTTGCTATGACAAACTGTTGAAGTAGTACATTAAAGTAAATAAGTTCAAAGGGGCGTAACTCCTAGAAAAAAAATTGAATCGCAATTTCCAGTCGATATGCACAACTACATAGTATGTCCTTATTATCTGAAAAGGTTTCGTGAAATTCTGTTGTGTGGTTGGAGAGGAGTTGCGATGACAAACTGTTGCAGTGGTACATTAAAGTAAATAAGTTCAAAGGGGCGTAACTCCTAGAAAAAAAATTGAATCACAATTTCCCGTCGATATGCACAACTACATAGTATGTCCTTATTATCTGAAAAGGTTTCGTGAAATTCTGTTGTGTGGTTTGAGAGGAGTTGCGATGACAAACTGTTGCAGTAGTACATTAAAGTAAATAAGTTCAAAGGGGCGTAACTCCTAGAAAAAAAATTGAATCGCAATTTCCCGTCGATATGCACAACTACATAGTATGTCCTTATTATCTGAAAAGGTTTCGTGAAATTCTGTTGTGTGGTTAGAGAGGAGTTGCGATGACAAGAAACAGGACTGACGGACTGACGGACGGACGGACGGACGGACGGACGGACGGGTCAAAAACATTATACCCTCCGCAACTTCGTTGCATGGGGTATAATAATTTACTTTTTAGCGGCACAACTTTGTCCATGAAACCACGGAGCCATCAATATTAATCAGATATATGGAACAAGTGTACAGTTTTATCTGACTTGTTAACTAATTTTTTAATGAAATCTCTATGCAAAACTATTGAGATTATAGTTCAAACATTGTTACCATTTTCTATTTGATTATAGCTAATTAATAAGTTAGAAATACAAAAACATAAAACAGGACATTTACGTGTTAAAAAAGGTACTAAAAATGTGTATTGGTCAGTTGAGGAAATGTATATTGCTCAGGTGGGGAAATGTATATTGCTTAGGAGTGAATACGTGTATTGCTTAGGTTAGGAAATGAATATTGCTCAGGTTAGGAAGTATATATTGCTCAGGTATGGAAATGTATATTGCTCAGTTGTGGAAATGTATATTGCTCAGACATGATTATGTATATTGCTCAGTAGTGGAAATTTATATTGCTTGAACATGAATATGTTTAGTGGTCAGGTATGAAAATGTCTATTGCTAAGGTGTGGAAGTTTATTGCTCAGTTGTGGACATGTATATTGCACAGGTGTAAAAGTATATTGCTCAGGTGTGGAAATGTCAGACTTGAATATATTTAGTGGTCAGGTGTGAAAATGTATATTGCTCAGGTGAAACATTGCTTCAAATAACTTAACATAGATTTACCTATAAATGGAAAAATTCTATTTAGAACTTGTTGTACTTCTGAAAACAAAACCCCATGCAATACAAATAGAAACGACCAGTTGTAAAAAAATAGGTAGGCAGAAGTTTGGTTTTGGTTGTAAAATCAATATTAAGAACATCAGTAATTTTTTTAAACCTACCATTTCTCTGAGTGGATGATGAATTTTGATAACCAACTAATGTTGTAGAGAAATTGTAGTTTGGTCCAAAACCAGTGTAACCATTAGGCAGTTTTCCAATAATTGTATATTTTGTTTGTTCTTTAAGCGGATTAACTGTTTGACCATTTTCCAACTGACATCTTGGCTCGTTGCAACATTTTCCTGCGACCTTCAGAAGGTAGCATTTGTTTGATGGCAAGTTATTGTAAACAGGACATCTGAAATATGTCATAACAAACTCATCAACAGCTGGTTAACAAAAACATCATTCATTTAAACATTTTGTGGATTGAGGAAAAGTGTTCTTGTAGTAGATGATTTTGAGTTTTAATAACAAAGTCTGCATGCTAGTTGTAAGAATACATTTGTAATTTATCATATACATTCATGTTTGACCTTTACCCATGAAATCCATGGACTCTGATATCCCATGAATAATAATGAACTTAAAATAGTTGATAAAAATAAAGTTGATTGTGGAAAACTATGTTTTTTCCTCATTCTGTACTGAATTTCCATGAAATTTCATCAATAATCTCCACACAAAACAATATTTTTACCTCATTCTTTTCTGAATTTCTGTGAAAGTTCACCATTAATTGAGGAATGTTTTCTGTGGTTTTTGTTATATAATTTTTTTAATAATTTTGACTATGAAGAATTCATTATTCAATTTTAAAATTTAAATCTATTTATCAAATACAGGGGCGGATGCAGGAATTTTCGAAAGGGGGGGTGCTAACCCAGGGCAAAGGGGGGGTGCAGGGGGGTGCAAAACATATGTCCCGATACAAATGCATTGATCGGCAAAAATAAAGGGGGGGTGCGCACCCCCGGAACCCCCCCCCCCTGGATCCGCCACTGAAATATGGCAAATAATAGATTTATGCTTAATACTCAAATTCCTGAAAATTTAGATCTACTACAAGTGGGCCAATTGTAAAGTTTCCAAAGGAAGCTAAAGGAAATAACAACTCATCTGATATAAAATAAAGTGAATTAAAAAGTAAAAAAAAAATTAAACAGAGATTTCAGCAAAATTATAAATTATATCATAAAAGAGAGAGAAAACAACCTGGTGAAAATGTAAAAAAAATCCTCTTGTTCAAAATACCTTTTGAAAATTTGTTGAATAGAAAGGTGGAATTATTGACATAAAGGAATGACTGTCAAAAAGCTATAAACATAAAAATTCTATTATAAAAATAATCTTAAAAATGCAACTATACCACTTATACCAAAAGGAAACTAATATGATTGCTTAAATTTTTCACAATTGATTTGATGTGAAGTCATCATACAAGATACTGAGAAACTGGAGAATATCATATTAGAGCAATTAGATAGTATGAGTCTACTGTGAATCCATTTTTTTCCTGGGTAGCAATTTTTGTTGATTAAGGAACACTTGCATTTTTGTGGATATTTATTTTCATGGTTTTGGCAAAGTCTGTATATACTCTTTTAGGAAATTTGTTATTTGTTGAACATTTAAGTTTGTGGTTTACCTGTACCCACAAAATCCACGAAAATTGGTATTCAACCAAAATATTTTTGAATCCACATATAAGGTTTTGAGGTGATTCTTCCAAAAGAAAACCTGATGAAATGGCTTTATGCTGCCCAAAGACAGGATCTGAGTAAAGACCAATTATATGACAAGCTAAAAAAACAGAAACTAAATCCTTTTCAGACACAGTGAAAGGAAAAGTGCCTTAGTTTGCTGGACAAAAAATTTAAAACTTTAACCCATAAAACATCACAATAAAAAATTAACTTCCATCAGCTATATGTCTTACTAAAACATG